>NC_133345.1:20176932-20493599 GCF_030506205.2 Paramisgurnus dabryanus | reverse complement strand
TATCAAATGAGAAAAAGGACCTCTCCATCCACAATGTAAGTAGCACTCCTTTGGTGATCTGGGGTTTGTTTGTTTTCCCAACGTTTCCATTTACCTAGAAATTGCAAACTTGTTTAAATAAATTTAAGCCTAAGGCTTGTACAGCTCTTTTAAAATGTATTGTGAAATTGCCATCACCTGATAGTACTCAATGCTGGTAATAATGTAATCCATACAAAACGAATTAATTGATATTTGTATATTTGATTAGAAGCCTTTGGCAAACTGAATGCAAAATTGTGATTACATGTTATTTGTTATTACTACTAAAGCATCATTACTTCTTAACACTTCTATATGATTGCATTAGTTAAAATAATGAATCAATACAGTAACACATCTCACTTCATCAGTATGCAGAACTTTGCTTGTCACTTGCACCAAATTGCCGAAATTCAATTAGGACCGAGAGCATCACTAGCTATATTTACATGCAACCAATTCATCCGTTTGTAATGGGATTGATGGCTCAATTGTATTGAAAAACATTCATGTAAACACCTTAGTCAATACAATTGAGGTTGTTCGTTGCAAATTTCGCTCATATTGAAAGAGGTGGTGTGGTCCGTTCTGTGATCCGATAAGCAGGAGAAAAGTATGCATGAAAACGCGTGAAACATATATTTTCAGAATCAGATACAAAAATACATGGTGCATATGTGTAGAACAGTTGTGCTTAAGTTAATTATATTAACCTCTTATTTATGTAACAGAAACATGCAATAGCAAGGCAATTGCAACACACATTCTGCAGCATTCATGTTTATTTTCTTAACATTATATAAAATAGCGTTGTGCCTTTCGAAAAGTGTTTTTTTTTGTCTATACCCCACCAGCGTTTTTCAAAAAAGTTGACAGTCAGCACTAGCATTTTTTTATGATTTTGACAAAAGTTTAATGGCTTCCAGAACATTTTCTTATTTAAATATATAAACATACAATATGTAAAATAAAAAACAGAACCTCTGCTTAAAAAAATACGTTTCATCCTATCTTCATTTGTTCTCTTTTTATCGCCTCTCAAATATGGGTAGGTTTCTTCAAAAATACAAAATTTTGAGCAAAAAGCCGAGATAATTGCATTTTTGTGAAGGACTTTTGATAGAGATCAGATTTAGAGCGATGATCAAAACAACATAACATAGTTTTTACTGTTTGGCCTTAGTGGATGCTTCTGACCTTTATAAGGCGGGGAAAGAGTTATTAACAACTTTCTCCAACTCAGCAATGCTTTTTACATTTATCCAGAGATATAACATGAACTCGACAAGAGATGTTGTGTGCAGCGTGGGGTTGCCAAGTCCTCTGCTTTTTTGGAATTTATATCTGGGCTACTTGTTTCCACAATTTTTTTTTCTGCGGACTAAAAATGAAAACATTTCGTTCTTTTGGCTAGTTTTTGGCATTTGGGCTGTGAATAGTAATTGGGATGCTTTTGGGCTACGTTTGAATGTCCATTGGGATGGTTTTTATACGCGAATCTGGCAACCCTGGCTGACTGCTTGCGCAGATGTTTGGTTCGGATTATATAGACATATGTACATGTAAATGAACATCTTAATCAGATTGCAATGTTTAGGGTGCATGTAAACTGTAAAATCATCTGATTGACAAAATGTTAGTCATTGTCAATGTGTGTATGGTTGAGAAATATGTGGTAAATCAGCATCAACGTACAGAGACAATCTATAACACTGTTTCTCTGTCTGCCAATAATCACATTAAAAATATATTCATCTTTTAAAAGATTAGAAAAAAACTAATAAGAAATGTATGTTAAACAGCATATAGCATCACTTAAGTACAGTATGTGATATTCTTTCCCCTGCTGACAGTGAGAAACTCATCGATATGTTTGTCACATCCAGACTTGACTACTGCAGTAGTATTTTGGCCGGTTTACCAAAGACCTTTTTCCAACACTTATAAGGGTTCAAAATAAGGCTGCACGACTGCTGACTTCTGCTAAATTAAAGAATCTGTTTAAGCCCCCACTGGATACCTGTGAATTGATTTGAAGAGCCTCTTAAATATTTTAAATGTCTTGATTGGGCTTACCCTACATACCTTAGGTTTACAACAACTAAATACACTCCTATATCATCCACTTGGAGTTTACCAGTGGTCCCTTAAGCATAACAGGAAAGTGATGTGTGCAATTTTAGTTCCAAACTCTCTTCCAGATAGCCCTTGAGCAGCTCATTCAATTAGTCCTGCTTTATTTTACCTCTATTTTGTACTGTATCTGAAAGTACATTTTTCTGTAAGGCAACTTGTAAACACTGTTTAAAAATGTGCTATAAATAAATGTAGTTACTTGCCATGCTATAGCTAGGAATTATGTTTATTGCTTCAAAGCCTTTTATATCAATACCACATTGTTTCTCTCCCTTATTAATCTCAATCTCCCTTATCTACTCCTTAACAGCTACAGTACATTACAGCTCTGCCCATGACCCGCCTATTGCATAAGTAAAAATCACATATCTGATTTATTATGTTTTATAGCCATTATAATGAGAAGTCATAATCCACATAAATATTACAATTCTTTGAAATAAATGTGAAGTATAGCTGTTGCATAAATCTGCATGAGAAAATGTAAATATCCATCTCCTTTCCCTTCATGGTTTTACATTCCATTATTGATGTTTATAAGTATGCTGATTGAAGAAAATGGAAATGAGGCTATAATAAGAATTAGTGAAATTTCTTCTCGCTGATTTTTCTCAGTGGAGGGAAACAGATGCTTTTGACCTGCCCCATAAAACAGCACTTTTCAATATGTTTCCGTGGCTTATTGAAATAAATCTGCAATACAGAATGTGGTCTTTGCACGTGTAATGTCTGACCATATCTGTCATGTCAAAACCAACTCAACACACAACGAAATTATATTACAACGTGTACTTTGCCACCCTTTCTCGATAGACTCTGAAGAATGATGATGCTGTTCCCAAGAAGGATGTGCAGAGAATCTTGGAGCTCAGTCACAAGCAAAGGTAAGCAAATAATCTTCACATTGTGCAATACTCAGATCCCTCCAGCTCCTCCCATTGGGTTAGTAGTGTTGTCATCGAGCCATTGATCATTGTATGATGCATTCAGTATTAAAGTGGTAACTAAGAAAATGAACATCATCGTGTGGGAAACAACAGCCTTGTGGGCTATAGTGGAGGGGGGGTGCAGTTGTGACCAAATGGCTAGACAGTCAGGTTTGTGACCTGGTTCAAGTCTCACGCCGGGAAGGTTGCGACTTTGGTGCCCTTGAGCAAAGCACCTTTCCCCCAATTGCTCCCAGGGCGCTGCAGTGATAGCTGCCCACTGCTCGGTGTGTGTCTATGTGTGTTAACAACTCACTGGGATGGTTTAAATGCAGATGTCACATTTTGAATATTGAAATACTTGATAATCACATCACTTTAATATACAGTACGCTTCCCTGATCGAGTCCCGGCTCATGATCCTTTCCTATTCCCATCTTTTCCAATGCATCTAAAAAATGCATTAATGCATTTGGCAAACACTTTATTTAATATGAGTGCGGTGCATGTACACTTTTCATCAGTATGTATAAAACCTACAGCTTGTGTTCTACCAATTGAGGTGCAGGAATGAAAAATGTTTGTATTATCACTAAATATATAAATCCAATTATAA
This sequence comes from Paramisgurnus dabryanus, assembly GCF_030506205.2. NCBI lineage: Eukaryota > Metazoa > Chordata > Actinopteri > Cypriniformes > Cobitidae > Paramisgurnus > Paramisgurnus dabryanus. The sequence continues at coordinate 20,489,900 of NC_133345.1, read as the reverse complement.
AACATATCTTTACTTAAAGGGACACTCCACTTTTTTAAAAAAAAATGCTACTTTTCCAGCTCCCCTAGAGTTAAACATTTGATTTTTACCGTTTTGGAATCCATTCAGCTAATCTCCGGGTCTGGCGCTAATACTTTTAGCATGGTTTCAATACATTGAATCTGATTAGACCATTAGCATCAGGCTACCAAAGATAACGTCTCGGTTACGGATGTAACCCTCGTTCCCTGAAGGAGGGAACGGAGACGTCACGTCGTGACCGACGAATTGGGAACTCGCTTAGAGAGACCAATCTGCTTCGTATACTACTAAAACGCCAATGAACTTGGCATTGAGATATTTGCATAATGCTGGCGCCGCCCCGCCAGGTGCCTTTATAAGCAGCAGGTGCAAATAGGAAAATTAGCTTCTTTTCGCTGAGAAAGCCGGGAAAATGAGACCGGCCGATAAACAGCAGGTGGCAGCACCTGTGGCGACGGGACGTGACGTCTCCGTTCCCTCCTTCAGGGAACGAGGGTTACATCCGTAACCGAGACGTTCCCTTTCAGTCGGTCACTACGACGTCACGTCGTGACCGACGAATTGGGAATCCCTACCAAAACGCCACTAGGGGCTGACCTCTTCCAGTGTCTGCGTAAAGCCCTCCGGTTCCACTTAAGGATAAGGAGAATTAGGTTTTAAGGCAGAAGGCCGGGCACTAGATGTTCCTTTAACCCCACAGAAGTGCCAGCGACTGGGAAGCGCCCTACCTGAGCGGGATAGGAACGCTGCGGAAGCCACCACCCGTCTTAAGGGTTAATGGTGGGCGAAAGTCAACCGTAGTTGAGGTAAAAATGACAGCCGTGGCTGTGTAAGCAAAGCAGTGCTCTGCTAAGGGAAACGTGGGCTAGTAGGATTAACCCCACGGAAAAATACTCACAAAGGAACCCGGTGGGACACAATGTGGAGCCCGAGCCAACACGTAGGTTCGCGAGGATGCAGCTAGTGAAGGCTGACAGCCAATGCTCCGCAACAAAGGCTGCCAAGGCAGCGGAGGAAGAACAATTCAAACCATTACGCATTTTTGTTCTGAAGGCCTTCCATACTGACACAGTTATGAAGCATCAGATGGAGGCTGCAAGCCGACCTGTGAGACTGTTCTCCGTGCTCCCCCTGGTGAGGAAAGAACACGAGAGGATACAGGCTCAATACGAACACTGTAAAATCTAATGAAGGTATTAGGTGTCGCCCAACCAGCAGCTCTACAGATGTCTGTTAGCGAGGAACCACGAGCTAAAGCCCAAGATGAGGCAACGCTCCGTGTGGAGTGCGCTCTCAAATTAAAGGGGCAAGGAATACCCTGAAGATTATAAGCCAGGGTGATAGTATCAACTATCCAATGAGACATCCTCTGCTTAGTGACAGCTTTCCCTTTCTGCTGGCCACCATAACAAACAAAGAGCTGGTCTGAGGTCCTGAGGCTTTGCGTGCGAACCACGTAGAGTCGCAGTGCGCGTACGGGGCACAACAAAGCCATGGTTGGGTCTGCGTCCTCCGGGGGCAGCGCTTGCAAGCTCACCACCTTATCTCTGAAGGGAGTGGTGGGAACTTTGGGCACGTAGCCTGGTCTGGGTCTCAGTGAGACAGCAGGACCAAACTAAAGCACGAATCGTCAACAGAGAATGCATGTAAATCCCCTACTCTTCTTCATGGAGGCCAATGCTATCAGGGTCAGAGTTTTCATTGATAAAAACCTCAGACTCGTAGACTGCAAAGCCTCAAAAGGGAGACCTGAAGGCTTCAGCACCATGGACAGGTCTCAGGAGGAAAGAGGGAGGGCGCGAGGGGTTTAGCCTGCGAGCGCCTCTTAAATGTAATAATTAAATCATGCTGGCCAACTGATCTGCCGTTGATAAGAGAGTGATGAGCAGAAATAGCGGCGATATCAACTTTAATGGCGGAGGGACAGCCTACCATCTAACCTATGTTAAAGATATAAAAGCACAATGTTAATGGGCATTCTCTGGGGTCCTCGCGTTGCGAAGAGCACCGGGTGACGAGAAAGGTTTCTTTAAGCGCGTAAGCCCGTCTTGTGGACGGTGCTCGAACCGCGTCGATGGTGTTAGATACCGCTTGCGATAAATCACCTAAACCTTGCGCGCGCTCAACGACCATACATGGAAATCCCACAGGTCGGGGCGCGGGTGCCATAATGTGCCCCTTCCTTGAGAAAGAAGGTCTTTCCTCAGGGGAAATCGTCAGGGAGGGGCTGTCGCGAGGAGCATTAACTCTGAAACCCAATTCCTGGAGTCCAGTACGGGGCGACTAATAAAAGGCTCTCCTCGTCCTGCCTGACTTTGCACAGAGTCTGCGCAATAAAGCTCACTGGAAGGAATGCGTATTTACGCACCCCCCGCGGCCAGCTGTGTGCCAACGCATCCACGCCGAGGCTGCCCTCGGTTAGTGAATAAAATAGGCGACAGTGGGTATCGTCCGGCGACGCAAACAGATCTATCTACGCACAACCAAACTTCTTCCAAATTAGCTGGACCGTCTGGAGGTGGAGTCGCCATTCGCCGGGGGCGCAGCTCGGGAAGCGCGTCTGCCGCTGTATTGAGCGAACCCGGGATGTAAATGGCACGAAGGGACCTCAGATGCTTCTGACTCCAAAGGAGGAGATGACGAGCGAGATGCGACAGGTGACGAGAGCGCAAAACCGCCTTAACGGTAAATAACGCAACAGTCGCAATGTTATTGGTGTCGGCTAATACATCCTTCCCTCGCATCTCCATAGCGGAGCGTACAAGTCCCAGATATACAGCGCACCGCTCGCGGCAGTTGGGGTGCTATGCACACCCCTGAGACTGCAAGCCCGTCATACGTGGCTGATCATCCCGTGCTGAGGGCATTGCAATATACAGAATGCCAGGAGACCCCTCAGGGGCATATCTTCTATCGGAAATGCCGGGTCTACCACAGGGAAAAATTTAAATGACACGCAGGTGCAATGTTTACACGGTGTATGTCGGAGTGCCACGCTCTCCTCGAGACTCGATCGTAAGCCAATGCTGAAGCGGTCTCATATGAAGCAGCTCGGGCGGCGTCACAACCGCAGCATGCTGTCATATGTCCAGGAGCTTCTGAAATTGTTTCAGAGGGACCGCGTACTTCCCTCGAATTAAACCGAGGCAAGTCAGAACTGACTGGTTGCGCGCTCTTGTTAAACACGTCAATTAGTCGACCGAGTCTTATTTCCATACTGAGAAAAAGGATCCTCTGCACGGGGCAAAGTTGCTCTTTCCCAGTCGACCTGAAGACTTAAACGAGCGAGATGCCAAAGCATTAACTCTCTGTGTTCGCGCACGTCTGCCAAGAACGGGCTATTATAAGTCGACGTAGAAAAAAGCAGAATGCGAACAACGCTCTCTCTCTGACATTTTAATGCCGTGACTAGCACATGGAGACACGGAGAGAGAGAGACAGCTCGAATGGTGTACTTCGTATTAATATGCCCACCCCACGACGCAGAGCGAAAAACGGTCTAAAGCGAGGGGAGATGGACACATAAAGTACACGTCTACAGGTCTAAGGCTGCAAACCGATCTGAATATTGAAATACGAGCCTCGGCGTTATCATCCAAAAAGAACACCTTCGTAGAGCCGGTGCGTAAATCAAATCGATCGTAACCCGCCGCGTATTTTGGGTACTATGAGATAAAGGCTGGAAAAACCCTATCATCATCATCTCGGTAAGAGGGACCGGCTCGAACATCCTTCGCCAACAGGATATCGACTTTTGCACGCAGTACATGTGCATCGGACGCTTTCACTACAGTGAAACGAAAGCCCGAAATTTTGGGGTGTGCCGGATTCGTAACCGAGGCGGATCGTGCGTAAAACCCAACGAAACGGGCTGGGAACTGAAGCCAAGCACCCAGGCACCGTACGAGGAGAAATAACGACACTACCGAAGTACCCGCGGTGGGGCAGCGAAGCGAGACAGGTGGGACTGCCGGTGCGTCTGCTGTGACAGCATAAACATCTACAGTATGTGTGTGTGACACTGACCTGAGCCCGCTGAGGGTGACGGTCGTCTGGACTCCTCTGCGGAGAGCGCAGACTCCGATGAGGGTGCTGGTGGTCCGGTCTCCTCAGCGGAGAGCTCGGACTCCTCAGGTCACCCGCTGGCGATAGAGGAGAGGTAGGGTGAGCTGGTGTGTGCCCGCTCACGGCTCTCTCGATCCTCTGGAGACCTGGAGAGGGAAGAGGAATGCACTCTATGTGTGGTTAGTGGGTACCGGCTAAACAGCCGGTGGAACATAAACCAAGGATTTTCCACCCGACCCTCTATCGGGGGAAGGAGCTCCATCTCCTGAAGAGTGATCCTCTGCCAATCCGGGTCGCCCTTCACTGGCCACTTAAACTCCCGAATTTCACGGGAAGCGGCTAAGCGGGCGGGGCGAGCTGCTGACGACCGGTTCCCCTGCGCTGCCGAGATGGGGTCCGAGGAGGGGAACGGAGGTGGTCGCCGCAGGACGCCGACGGCGAGAGGCAGACTGATGAGCCGGCGTGGTGGACCAAGGGCAGCTCTGTTCCGCCGGGGCATGACCTAGGAGATCGCCTCAGTCTGTGCAGCGGAGCTGTACGACTCCCCTGGCTCGCCGAAGAGGCCGGTCTGTGAGACAGGAGCATTCAAGTTGTTCTCGTCTGCGTCCGTCATGTCAGCCAGACACAGCCAAAGGTGGCGATCTTGAACCACTGAGGTGGACATCGCACGACTGAAGGTCGCGGCCTCCCTGGTAAATCCTTTGTGAGCCTGCAGCAACGTTATTACGTGCAGGGCTGAAGCCGCCTCTCCGGCATGCCTGATGGGCAGCGTCCGTAACCGGACGACTGTCTACAAACACGGGAGGGAAGGGTTGGGTGGTCCCTCCAGGAACGCATCCCGCTCCACTGAAGGGGTCCCCGCCCTCAGCGGCTCCGTTGGTGAGGGAGGTGAGGGGTGAAAGCTGAACGGCCGGACGGCCGCAAATCACGTCAGCTCTTCGTGCCGTCGGGAAAGAAAGGCACAGGAGGAGAGGACCGAGAGGCCCGAGCAGCTCCGAAGTACCAATCATGTGGGCGGGACGGTTCGGGCGGAGAGGGGTTAACCTTTCCAACTCTACCGTCTCCGCCGCTCGCGGGCACGGCCGCCATCTCCGGAACGACTCTGCCTCGGAGGAAAAATGGACACCCCTCTGATGCTGCAGAAGTGCCGGGACCAGAAGGAGGTCCAATGGATTCGGCAGACATCGTAGAACACGACTCTGCAGTCTCCACCGGAGCCTCAACCGGCTGAGGATGAGAAGGCCGGTAGGTGGAGGACGCATCCTCCGTCCTACTCAGCGTAGTGACGCGAAGGGCGCCCTGCGAGCGCTTGACAGCCGCACCATGGCGGCGTCAGCACTGCAAAGGCGCGGACAGCGTTCCCGTAGAAACGACAGTCGTCTCCGCAATCCAAGAGGGTTATGCTCTCACAGAGAGAACAGAAACTCTCCACGAACGCAGCCCCGGAGTGCTCGATGCCTGAGCACGAAGACAGCGCTCGTGACCGTCACTGGAACCCTTATACTTCTCGCATCCAAGATCGCACGGGCGAAAAGCTATCCTGAAAAGGACGCTGATCCCCGCATATACGAGAGAGTGGCTGCCTTTAACAAGGCACAAAGCTCTCTCGTATCACTCTTTTAGGGAAATTCACTCAGATGCTTAGTTGATGAGCGCACAGGAAGGCAACGCACACACTAAACTCAAAACAATAAACAGATGTAGAGCCGTGGAATAAGCGAAGCGTCCGCTGTGATACTGCTAGTTCAACCAACTTCAGCAATCAAATCCCAACAGAGTAAAGTAGCTTCTCAGTAGCAGATAAAGCCGGCTTTCGAAGCGAAAAAGCTAATTTTCCTATTTGCACCTGCTGCTTATAAAGGCACCTGGCGGGGCGGCGCCAGCATTATGCAAATATCTCAATGCCAAGTTCATTGGCGTTTTAGTAGTATACGAAGCAGATTGGTCTCTCTAAGCGAGTTCCCAATTCGTCGGTCACGACGTGACGTCGTAGTGACCGACTGAAAGGGAACCAAAGAGTTTCAATATTTTTCTATTTAAAACTTGTACTAAGACCGACGAAAAATTAAAAGTTGCGATTTTCACGGACTTTGCTGCCGTAACATGGCTGCAGCAGGCTTGTGATATTACGCACTGCCCGAAAATAGTCCCCTGCCATTGAAAGTTACTAAGGGGACTATTTTCGGCTGCTGTGTAATATCACTACGCCTGCTGCAGCCATGTTACAGCAGCAAAGTCATTGATTATGAGGCCATGTCTGCCTAGAAAATCGCAACTTTTAATTTTCTGTCGGTTTTAGTACACAATGTAACTACAGAAGAATCAAGTTTTAAATAGGAAAAATATCCAAACTCTTTAGTTATTTTTTTTGCGCGATGCTAATGGTCTAATCAGATTCAATGGATTGTGCTAAGCTATGCTAAAAGTGGTAGCCCCAGACCCGGAGATCAGCTAAATGGATTCCAAGACTGTAAAAAAATCAGATGTTTACCTCTAGGGGAGCTGGAAAATGAGCATATTTTCAAAAAAAGTGGAGTGTCCCTTCAACAGCAAGTAATTTGAGGTCTGATATCTAAGCCTATGCTGCACTTCAGTCAGCTCTGGGGGAAATGAACTGAGTAAGACAGGAAGCTTTGTGTTCTTTAATGAAATACTCAATCTCACACACTAACACCAGTAATTAGAGACTGTTAGCAACTGTTTACATGAATTCAGCTGTAGACAGATGCTCCACCATTTGTTGTATACATCTTAGGCTCTCGTCGAGACTCTTTATTTCTCTTTCAAGAGCAACAGGGTACTTTAACGCAGCTTTTACAACAGAGCTGTCTCGGTTTGAATCAGATTGAATGAATTGTCAGGGGTTCTCAGTGCTAAGGAACTCCAGAGCACTCCAGAATACTCTTGATGGCATTATGGCAACAGATTGGATCCATCAACGTTCAGCCATGTTGGCTGTGGAGAGTTAGTGACAGAATTCAATTTCCCCCAGTGTCAGGTGCGTAATGGCTTCTATTTTTAACCCCAATCAACAGTAGACCGATATTGAAATTCAGGGCAGATGTGGTAAAGTTTCTGACCTTCACTCTCTTGATTAAAATGACAATGCAAGCACCCAGAGAAAAAAATGAGCAACTATCCCACGGACATCGCGATTGGGGAGTCAAGAGAATGACATTGGTCTGTTCTTCACTTCGCCTTGTAAAAAGCACACGGCGGTGCTTTTTGGAGACTCAGCAAAGTCGTGTCGGATTATTACTTGGACAATGCGGTTGTGGATAAAAGTGAGCCATCTGCTTGATAAGCAATAAGAAGCAAGACTGCAGCGTCTTAGTAAAAATGAAACTATAAAATGTGGCTACAGGCAGCAATTAACAGAAAGCAGCATGTGTGAAAGGAAGCTATTGTAAAATAAATAAATGAATAAAATAGACATTAGGCCCTGTTCCAAACAAGGTGCTTGGTGTGGCCTTTGTCTCATTTGCACGAAGGTTACATTAGTCATTTTTTTAATCAGAAAGGGGCTGTTTGTGTCTGCACTACAGTGAAATACAGCACAATTATATCACCATAATGTGGCCTTGGAAGGTTAAATAGTACAGAATATGTATTTTAAATAAAAAACAAAAATCAAGTTTTAGGTATTGCTTTTAGGTATTGATTTCAAGTCTCATGGATTGAGTTATTTGTATTTATTTGGTTAATATTCCCTGTTTATTGCTTCCAGTTTTAACATCATTTTATAAATAAATCAAAATCTATAAACATTTTACTCTTTAAAGGAATAGTCTACCCTTTTGCCATATTAAACTATGTTATTACCTCAACCTAGACGAATTAATAAATACCTATCTTTTTTCAATGCGTGCACTGTACAGCGCGTTGTGGATGTGTTAACATTTAGCCTAGCCCCATTCATTCCTATGGTACCAAAAAAGTTTTATTTTGTGGCACCATACTTACTGGTATAACTCCTCATGTAACAGTCTTTAAATAGGGAAAACACGGAAGTGTTCGGTGGCTTCCCAATTTGGTACCATAGGAATGAATGGGTCTAGGCTAAATGCTAAAACATTCACGACGCGCTGTACAGTGCACGCATTGAAAAAAGATAGATATGTATTAATCCGTCTAAGTTGAGGTAATAACATAGTTTAATATGGCAAAAGGGTAGACTATTCCTTTAAGATGCCTTCTTTAACCTTCCTTAACACAATTCAAGGTTGTGGAGAACTTAGACTGGACAATACAACCATCATTCAAACTAATTATTTTCTTAAAGTATACAGAGTTTTCCCTTTTTGATGTCTAGATCTACGAAAGCTTAACAAATCTGTTAGAAATTTTAAACCTGTGAAAGCCACATCCAAAAACAAAATGAAATGTTATCTCAGAACCACTCAACCAACGGTTCATAAAAAAGGCTTTAAAAGATTTCACCAAAAATGTCAAACACTAAAAAAATATTTTAATGCCAGACATATTGGTCCTTGAGGCAAATTTGTTCCACATGAGGTGAAGGATACTCATGTGAAATTTTAAGTATCTAACTCAAACAAGCTAGCAAGGCTGATGTTTTGAGTTTTGCAGATTTAACCACTAGTTGCTAGGCAACCATACATCCTTTCCATCCCAAAATTACACAAAATGCAATTAGCAACAGACCCTTCATGCATGCACATCACCATAGGAATGAAAGTTTGAGCAGTTTAAGTGAGAAAGATAATAATAACCATCTAAAGGAGAAGCAGTAGGATATGGGGCTAAAGGGGCCATTATGTCAGAGCCCAAGTGTTAACACCCCCCTTGACCCGTGTGTAGTCGTAGATCTCCAAATTATTTTTAATTAGTCCAGATTTTGCAAGTCTGTGTGATTTAACACTATGCGCCTCACTTTTTGATTCTCTATTTAATTGCATATTTCTCTTTGAATGACTTCATACTGCAAAATGTAATTTCGTGATACAGTAGGCAAGGAAATCCTGAGAAAACAAAGCATAGTTTTAAAACATTAATTTATGAGGGAGAAAAAGCCAATTTTTATATTTTGGAAACTGTAAATCAGTGCTGTTAAGTGAAACCTAATAGTATAGTAGCATATCTTAACTGAATAAATCATTGCATTGTGAGTCTTATCTATAGTGAATCGCTGTGGTGGCAGTGCGATAGTAAGTGGATGCTTTGCTGCCTTGGGACCTGGATGACCTGTTAGCACCGAAAGAAGCATGAATCCTGCTATGCACTAGACAAGCCCCTTTAGGAGAATCATCTCCACCACTTGTGCGTGAGCTGAAGCTTAAGTGTATTTGGGTGATGCAGACGGTGATACTAAACACAGAATCTAGTTCACATCTGAATGGCTCAAAAAGACCATAATTAAAGTTTTGGAGTGGCCTAGAAACCATGACTTTTTGTCAAACTTTCGACATAATTAGTTTTTTTATGTTGATCAGCACAATAAGAGCTTATAAGATCGGACCACTCTTTGGTTTATAAATTCAATCAATCATTTATAACATTTAACATTAACTTTAAAGCCTGCAGTGTATTGATTCTGTAAGCACTAGTTATTGTTTAATCATTTTTACACAGTTCTGGTTTCTCAATCTTTAGGTATCTTGTTGTTTAAAATTGGATCACATTTTTGACATTTTAAGAATAATAGAAGTATTTTTTTATATGTTGTTTACAATATACATCAGATGGTTTATGAACAGACCGTGGGCGTGCCAGATGAGATTGAGACTATGCCACTAATACAACACATGCTCTGACACATTGTGTATGTGACTTTGGCTCATTGCCCATTCCTGTCCCGATCTTGTCCTCATTCTCCCCCTTTCTCTCTTTTTCTTTACTCTATCAATAAAACTGGCTTAAAAGCTAAAAACTAGATTTCTGCATGCAGTAATCGTGTTTGTAGATTGGCTATTACTGTAAATCAGGTGCTCTCTGTCAGTTTTCTGTTTATCTTTGTCCCTCTTACGCTCTTTTGTCTGCTTGCCTGTCTCTCATTCACAGGGATGAGATGAAGTCACTCCAGTCGGCTCTGCAGAAGCAACTGGATGATGCAGCTGAACGCGCAGAGAAGCAGCAGGCCACCGTGAGACATCTTTGCCATGATGTGTTAAACTTACATACACTGTAAAAAAATTCCGTAGAAATTGCAGCTGGGTTGCCGGTAATTTACCGTAGATTTAAATTTATGTTTTTTACTGGCAACATTTTGTTCAAAGTTAAATGAACATTAAACATTTACAAGTCTTTGTCTTTACAGAGTAAAACTAAAAAAACAGCATCAAGCAAAACATTCTGGGAAACAAAATCTTAAGCAAAAAACAGAAAAAGGTTGATGATGATTTTTGGTTCCCAGAATGCTTTGCATGAGGCTGTTATTGTATAGTTTTATTCTGTAAAGATAAAGACTTGTTAATATTTAAAATGTATTAAACTTTGAACAAACTCTTGCCAGTAAATAACATAAATTTAAATCTACGGTAAATTACCGGCAACCCAGCTGCAATAACATTGTAATTTCTACGGAATTTTGTTTGTTGAACATTAAAAGGCGCCATGGTTACTGGTGCCGTCATTCTTAAAGCATCATTCATTCCCATACAGCCAAAAAATTCATTTCTCAGGACAGAAATATATTTTAGATATATGCTAAATATATTTTGTAGAAAGTTATGCTCAATTGAATATATTTTTGAATTTGGATCATTTCCAAATGTATTTCAAGGGCAAGCAAATACAATTTCTAATTTTACAACCCATATGGCAAAAAAGTATTCTTTGCATTATTCAATTAAATTCAATTAAATTTTATTTATATAGCGCTTTTCACAATTGCTAATTGTTGCAAAGCAGCTTTACATGAGTAGATGTAGAGGAGAACACAGAAAATCAATAGATAATATAAGAAGTAGAATATAGCGGTTTAAGGTTAAACCGTACAAGCGAGCGTATTAATAATGTAACGTATACAGTAAAGTGCTAAGTTAAGCCAAAGTTGACTGACTCTCCCTGGGACGAAAAACCCCCCTAGGAAGAAAACCCGGTGGGAAAAACTCCTAGAAGGACAAAAACCCTTGGGAGAAATTTATATATATTTATAAAGTACATTTTTGAAGCTGAAAATATATTTAATTTTAATCTTTTTAAAACAGGTTATGTTTACAGGTTCATAATATAAACAAAGTAGATATAGTAGGCTAGATATATTTTTATGCTTAAAAATTTATTTATTTTTAAAATATATTTCATAATTTACAAAATATGGCCTAACAATATATAGGTGAAAAAACAAGTTTGTAAACAAAATACAGTATATTTCAGTAAATATATTTTTGGGGTATATTTTGTATATTTTGAAATATGTTAAAAAATGTAAGTAAAATATATTTATTTTTTGCCATATTGGTTAATTTGGAGTAAATACATTTTTCTATCATTCTATGCCAATTGTTATTTCATTTATGAGGTTTAGTTAGGTATACAGTACAGTACAGTAAAGTACTGATATACAAACATATCAAATCAAAGAACAGACACCCTGCTTTCAAACAAACAATAAACAAACAAGCAAAAGGGAAGAAACATTTTATCCTGTCTATCCTATATACTTTTTTCTCTGCTTATAAACTCTTAAATATTGTTTTTTTTCCTTTAAAAAAACATTTTTTTTTTGCAAAAAGCTGAAATAATTGCATCTTTATGAAGTAATTTTGTTAGAGATCAGATTCAGAACGATTATCAAAACATGCTCAGAGTTTAAAATTAGAAAATAACGTTTTGGCTTCAGTTTTTTCATAAATTGGGTAAGCCATCTAGTGGATAATCGCGGTATTGCAGATTAACATAAAAATTCTTCAGGAACACGTTTTTAATGCACATTTTATTTTTTTAATTGACGAGATAACTCGTCAATGGTGGGGAAAGGGCAAAGTAAACCAACAAACTGATGACATCAAAAGACTGCAGGTAACTAAACATGATATTGACAATGTCAGTAAAACTGATAAACGGTCAAACAATGCAATCTCATGCCCCAGTTCTTGCTGGGAAAAGAGTGATACACTTTTGTTTACTGTATTGTTTACTATATTGTATAGACCCCTTCACGGTTCACGTCACAGGCGGTTCCCACTGCGCATGTCAGGGTCAGAAAAGTAATTACAGCAGATTGAGTTGCGTGTTATTCGGTATCGAATAAATGCCTACTTACGTCGTGGGCTCTGAAAATCGCGCCAGGTCTTCCGTTAAGTTTTCGCGATTCATGCAGAATCTCAAAAACAAAAAAATACAACATCTGCGGCTGCAAGCTATTAACGTGCAGACTGGAACAATACAAATATCAAAGAGGCTTGTGATTGTAGTGCTCACTTCATTTGAGGTAAGTCATCATTTTTCAGCCCTGTTAGATTAAATTTTAAAGCCTCGCTTGTATGAACAGTTTGACCCCATGCTGCGCGCGCACCCGATAGTCATTCAATGTTTACAAACCTTGAAGGGGTCTATACATTAACTTTTTTCTTTTTGGTCACTGGCCACAGTGGCTAGTGGTTTTCCAAATTTACTAGCCACTCAGCTTAATTACTGGCCACAATTTTGTTGACTTTGACAACATGCTAAAATTACTTAAAATAGATTTAGAAAGATTTAAAACCCTTTTAAATGCAGATTGACCACCCACACTTCATATATCACATATTCATATATATATTAATAAGACATAACATAGGGTAGCTTTTAATGAATATAATAAAAGTAGCGCAGGGGTGTATAAGATTAACTGAAAAGATAAACAAAGTGGGTAGTGTGAGTGGGTGGTGTTAATGTCAAGCCCTAATTGTATACAGTCTGCATAGAAATGCATTGCTTGTGTTGTAAAAAGTTTTTATAACTTCAGAATAGTGAACAAAATTCTAACTACAATGATCAGGCAAAGTGATAGTTCTTTTTTTAGCATTATTTTCTCTTACCCGCCAACCAGAAAAACTTTTGCCCTCGTACATTATCCAAATGTCATAATAACGGCTTATAGCATTTTTATAATTTCGTGATGACTCACTTTGTGTTTACAGTAGATCAGTGCAGAAAGAAAGTCATTAATATTCATTATTACTGTATTAAAGCAGAATTAGACGGAATATCATGACTCCATTTTGAATCGTTCTTTCATTCTGCTGTGTCACCGTTGCACCCTCCCCTTTGACTCCTGTTTAAACTAATTACCAGGAAAACACTGGAATCCTCATTGAATAAGCAAGGCAGCACGGAGGGCCCGAAAAGATTTGCGTCTATTTTAGGCAGTTACCTTAAGGTGTAGAAGAATTACATTACGGTAATTATGGAAAACTGTAGGAAGCATCTTGCTGGCTCTGGAGAGACAGTTATCTGCATGCTGAAACTTTTCTTTTTTTCATGCCTGTGTGTGGCTGTACGCAGTATACTGCGGGGGATAGAGACACAGACGCTCGTGTTTCGAATGAGAATGATTCACAGAGAATTAGCATTTTACCAGCTCTGGCTGTTCCTCCCATTTTGCGAATAGTTCACCACCAATTGACACCAATTAAAGATTGCAAAGCAGATTCACAAGCCGCCTTTGCAACAATATACCTGTTAATTTTCAGGAGAATGTTAGCATTTTACACCAGTGTTGAAACTAGCCAGCAAGTTGTGACCTTTTGTTTGCCTGTAAGTGTCTTTTTATGACGACCTTTTATGTTATATAGTCATTATGTTTTGTAGAAGGTTTGTAGGAGACATGAGAAACTGAGTAGAAGTGTTTAGCAAACATCTTGATATCAGCTTTTCAAAACTGCATGTTTAAAACCACCGATGTCGTTTTATACCCTTAAGGTCCCATTGTTTATTTTCTAGTGAAGGCAGTTTGAAGTAGTTTCTTCAACAAATCCCTATTTCATAGAAAGTGGATCTCTAAACACTAAATTCAGATGGGATGTAAAATGCTTTTGATAAACACAGGCCTTTAAATGTACAGTACATCCTATATTAATGCATTGAGTTGTTCGCCAACAGCAATCAACCTACAGCTACAGTAGGAAACTACAATGCATATTGGAAGAACTGTTTATATCTATCAATAATAAATGTAACTGTTTATTGAACAGTTGGAGTCTTGTATTATAGTGCTGTTGGCACGCCATGTCTGAGATAACCCTTACTCATGGTAAAAGCACTGTAATGCATGGCTTCTATTTAAATATTTATGCATTGACTGCAGTATATCAACATGCAAACTCAGACTGAATTCAATTAAAGTGCTAATCAGAATGAATACCCCAAGGGCTCGCTGCTGTATTGTCTGAAAACGTGGAAAGCTGCTTGGCCTCTGTATTTAGATGTGTTGTTATTTTTCCATATCGTCTGCAATGGCTGCAGGCAGGAGAGAGAGTGTATAAGTTAAAGTTGTTTGCCATTCAGGGCTGAGCTGGGCGAATAAGGAGAAATAGTGGAATGGTCTGTTTGATTGGTACTGAGGTTCACCTGCAGACTATCAACACTTTTTGGCTATTTGTACCACACTCTGGATTATTTTAGGAAACCATCACCCCCACGTTTATATTATATATAGATTTATGTTGAAATGTGATTTAAGGACTACCTTATTTACATATTTATCAGCATTGACATTTAATGGGAGTAAAGAAGATGGTTTGCATGCACATTTTTGCAAACATTTCTTTCATCATGTTATCAGTGAAATGTGATCTAGCTTTGTTATTAAAGAGATTTTAGTAAAAATATGGGGCAATGCCCAATTACCTAGTGCATACTTTCTTTAAAGGGGACATATCATGAAAATCTGACTTCTTTCATGTATAAGTGCTGTAATTGGGCCCCCAGTGCTTCCATCAACCTAGAAAATGTGTAAATGAACTTAGTTTTGGTAAACCATTATCTGCAAGCATGTGAAAAGATAGGTCATTGACATTTGTCTCCCCTTGTGATGTCAGAAGGGGATAATACCGCCCCTTAATCTGCACTATCCAGCCACTGCACCGCCATTTAGTGAAGAGATCAGCTCATTTGCATTTAACAGGACACACCCAAAAACGGCACATTTTTGCTCACACCAAAGTGGCAATTTTAACATGCTATCATAAATTATCTATATGGTATTTTGGTCTAAAACATCACATACATACTCTGGAGACACCAAAGTTTTATTTGACATCTTAAAAAATTCTTGTGAAAAGTTCACACCCAAAAACGAAAACTTTGCCGTAAAATTATTTACTCACCCTCATGTCTTACTTTGTTCTTCAAAAGCCAAATGCGGTTCTTTTAAATAGTGTTGTTTTAGGTTTTTAATTAATTTAGGAGTAGATGGTGACCTTTATGCAGGGGTTAAATTCGGATTTTTGATGTGGGTGGGGCTTTTGACAGGTATGCAAACCTTATAAATCTTATCAACAGCCAAACTATAAAACATAAATTATAAGCGTAAACAGTCAGTGCAAAAAAGTAAATTAAAGAAAACTTACAATACACATGGCTAGAACCATGCTATCCCATGGCAATTTTTAAGTCATTCCACATCACTGAATGCATTGATTTACATAAATACAGGAGAAGCATAGAGCTGACTGTTGCGGCTGTAGACAATAATGTTTCCTCGTGGTTCATATCAAATAATGGTAACACTTTAGTATGGGGAACACTTATTGATTATTTATTATGACTTTTGCCTTAGTAAACTCCCAATTTACTGCTAATAGCTAATAAGGTAGTTGTTGTAGACGTTAGGTTTAGGTATTGGATTGGGTTAAGGGATGTAAAATATGGTTATGCAGAACAAGGCATTAATATGTCCTTTATAAGCACTAATAAACCGCTAATATGTAAGCTAATAAGACACTAGTTAAAAGTGAGAATTGGTCCCTATACTAAAGTGTTACCGAAATAATATTGACGTAAAAGTCGCACCTAAACTTAAGTTCCAGGACCCAAAAACGATAAAAAAGGCGACTTATAGTCCAGAAAATATGGTAATTGTATGTTTTTGATTCACTTTATACGAAATTAGCCAACTCGTAAAATACGTATGAATTTTCATAAGATCAGGCAGTGATAATCATCACTGTGATTACCATATGCAGCTTTGTTTCTTAAACCCAATAAGCCAAAGTCCCGACCTTGCAGCTAACTTCATTGGTTGAGTTTAGGTTTAGGGTTAAAGCTTAGGCGTAGATGTTGATCAAGGTACTCGCGTACGTGATGAGAACCTTGAAGTAATCTTGTAAACTTTGGGAGCATTTTTGCTACAAGGCACTCGAGAGCATGAACTTTCCTTCCATAGGAATGAATTAAAACACGTTATTTTCACTTTGTCACAGTGCACACGAACCAACAGGCACACTGGCACGGAGCAGAGCGAGACTGTCAGCCATGTATCAGGGTTTTAGTCCCGAATGTCCCCGGCCCAATTTAAACCCCGCCTTTAAGTCAGATTAAACATCATGCACAGTTGGTGACTGTGTTTCTTCTGTATGCTACATTATTTTTTTTCCATTTTTCTTTTATGCAGATCAAGTTTCTAAAGATGGAGATGGAAAAGAAGACAAAAATCATCAAAGACCTTCAGCAAGAGGTAATAAAAAACATGATATATTCATATTTATTTTCAAAAGAATAAAAAAGTCTTAGTGTACTGTGTTCAGCCATTCCGACTTTGCAGAGAAAGTCAGATGAAATAATATTTAATATAAGTCTGTTGTTTTCAGTCTTTCATTCATCAGGCACAAGAAGGTCACCAGCTCATTTGTTCACAGCTAGTCATGAATAATTTAATAAAATAAAAAATATCATGTTACATTTTTACAATGGTGATTTTGGTAAAATGTTTGATTAAAGGGAAAGTTCAATATCATTTACTCATCCTCATGTGGTTCTAAACCTGTTTGAGTTTCTTTATTCTGTTGAACACACACAAAAATAGACATTTTTCTTACCTCTGTTGTCTCAAACAGTTCACATTCATTGAGCCCTCTGTACATCTGGGTGGACTCCAGCCATTGTAGCGTATTACAAGCCAACCACATGCCAATTTTAATGACAGCTGCCATTTTTTCTAACAGACTTGGGCAGTTGTTCTTCTTCAGGGGTGGAGATGCCAGACGTGATAGCCAATTCATTGAATCAAATTACACCTCATTGAATCAAATTGCAATGCTATTCTGCTTCATTACCTCAAATGCTCTTTTACCATATGGCCTTTTTTCTCCTCGTTTCTTATCATTTCTCACTCTTTCACACTTTCACTTTAATATAACACCTCTCTAACCCGCTACTTATTATATATTCCCCAGTCAATTTGTTGGTGTGGGCCATTGTGACTCCTTCCCTAGCAGGTGTTGTAATTACAGTGGAAGTAGAAAAGTGCCCGTTGAATCAGTGTTAATTTAATTGCAAAAGTTTAGCACATATGGTGAACATGCTCTGAAATGGAAGTATTCTGCTGAGATAATGCGTTTGCTTTTTCAGTTGTTTTTAAATGCTCTGTCAAACGACACACAGTGTAAAAGTCACAGTGAAAAGACTGAATAGTTTCGCACCTGTAATATTCGCTCAATGAAAATTGCACTTACTAGTTGTGTGCAATCTGCTTCTATTGTGTGCACACCATGCAGCAAATCCAATTAAACCAAGCTGCCTCAAATAAAGGGTGACCTTATTGTTTCCATCTCTGTTTGTACGCAAAAGGCACGTTTGGTTTCCAAAAACAATAAAAAATGACATCATAGCAAATTATTTTAAGTGTTTTTGGTCTATATAGCTAATTTTGCCCTTCTTGACACTGTGAGAGGGTGAATTTTTTTGTAACTCATCTGTTTAAATTATTTTAAGCCATAAGGTTCTGCATTATTAAGGGCGTGGCCACTTGAGTGACAGGTGAACTACCGCTGCCGTCACTACCGTCAAGCTAGGCGGGCGTGGTTTCAGCAACCAGGCACCTCAGCTCCAGAGAAAAGAGAAAGAGAAAATGAGACAACAAAACACACAAATTTGTGAGGATCATACAGAGAGTAAAAGGTAGAAAGAGGTGGAGAAAGGACTAGATTAAACTCAGCACTGCTATCATTCCTCTATTGATCCTTAATCCACCATCATCTATTTCCATAAAGACATCCACTGCAGGTTATTACAAATATAAGGCATATACTCCTGGGTCACCTTGAGCCTCAATGAGCTTGTGAGGGAACTGTCAAAATGAACTCAATGAAAACAGTTGAGACGTTGTTTTTGTCTGCAGGATTGCTTTTGTCTGCAGGGACCATTAAATTGAGTTTATTTACCTACATAACACAAAAAGTCACAGCTTGATTCAATGGTACCAAGCCATGTGTATAGCGTCTGCTGATTGATTGTTTTTTTGCCTTTCAGAATAAAAGCTTGAAGAACAAACTTCTGTCTGGAAACAAGCTGTGTGACATGCATGCAGAGGAGGTGATGTCTTACTTATCCATTACACACAAAGACACACATTGCTATTGAAATGAAATAATTGTTTTTCCAAGGCAACCTTTATACATTCTACAAATTAATTTAAATCTCTAAATTACATTTAGGTCCTTGTGTTTCTTTCTTATGTGTTCATTGTACTGACTAAACAAGACCAAGTTACAGTCAAATCAAATTACAGTGCCAGCTGAGTTTTATAGCCAATGACATTGATTGTAGTTTAAACTGTATTTGAACACAGTATTATCCTTTGCCATTGTAAAGAGATGTCTCATCGATCAACGCGGCACCGTCTTTGACCTTAAGCAATACATTTAATTATAGATGTTGGTGACAATGGACAAACTTGATGAACAAGTATGAACATTGTCAGCAGTCAGACTCTATTTACTACAACTATACACCCTAAAAAAATGCTGGGTTGTTTTAACCCATTGTTGGGTCAAATATAAACAGTTTATTTAATCAACGGCTGGGCTCGACCCTTTTTGACACAACGCTGAGTTAGAAGTAACCCATCTTTTTATAGTGTAGTATTTTATATGAAGCTTCAATCCAAAACGTGTCCTAAATATTGCTTTAGGTCTACAGAGAAATGATTATTTTGAAAAATGGTTTTACAGAGTACACAGTATTCCTACCATAAATATCTTCTAAACTTTAAAAACTTTTAAGATGAGATAAGAAAAGGAGAGAACACACCAATTTCGTTTTTTCTACTTGTTTGTGCTGGAATCAACAGATTTTAATCAGCTGCGTTCAACGTTATAAACTTAATATCTTCAAGTCATGCCAAGCATGAAATTTAGCAAGATAGATGCAAGTGTATTGGCCCATGTCATCTGACAGTAATGAAGTCTCATTAGTTTTGTGGAGGTGTTGTAAACTTTTATTACTGAGAGTTTGCAAAAGCCACAGAGACTATGGAGAAAGAGAAGTGTGTGTGTGTGTGTGTGTGTGTGTGTGTGTGTGTGTGTGTGTGTGTGTGTGTGTGTGTGTGTGTGTGTGTGTGTGTGTGTGTGTGTGTGTGTGTGTGTGTGTGTGTGTGAATGCCTACCGTTGTGTCAGCAAACCACAGATTGACAGCCAAGACAATGGCATATAATGTGAAGTGAGCGTTATTGTGTGAATGTGTGTGCTTGTGTGGTAATGTATTTGCATCATTGAGTGGTCCCTGCAGTCCATTGAATGGAAGAGTTTTATATTTCTTTGCTTAGTTGAAGGTCTTTTCTCTGAACTGGAGCTTTGCCCAGTAAGTGTCCACGAAGGAACACTTCGGCACGGCCACAAAATCCCTGCCACACAATCCAAAACCAATTTTGCTATTTGAATAACCTAACACCTATTTTCTCTTATCTTCATTTTGCAGTCCAAAAAAATCCAAGCTCAGCTGAAAGAGCTGAGGTATGGCAAAAAGGATTTAATTTTTAAGGTAAGGACCAAACAAAGAGAATGTGTCATTATTGTACATGTGCATGCTGTGCAGGGGCCTTAGTGCCGCCTTAAAAAGATTATTTTACATGAGAAGGTTTTACAGGCCTGAAGTTTAGTGAGGGCACCATTCGGTGTATTGTGCTTTGTGTGATATCCTGTTAACTAAATAGGCTTACAAATTATTTCTGATTCAGTTTTAAATACCAGTCTTGGGATTTTTACGTTATTTTTAATATTTTAAACTCTCAATGTGATTAAAATTTATGGACCACAGTACATGGAAATTCAGTCATCATTTATTTATAATCAAATCTCTTTTGGGGCCCTATTTTAACGATCTGAAACGCAAGTGCGAAGCGCAACGGGCAAGTGAGTTTGTGGGCGGATCTTGGGCGCTGTTGCTATTTTTACGGAGTGAGAAATAAGTCTTGCGCCTGGCGCAAATCAATAAGGGGTTGGTCTGAAGTAGGTTCATTATTCATAGGTGTGGTTTGGGCGTAACCTCAAATAAACCAATCAGAACGCTATCCAACGTTCCCTTTAAATGCAAGTGCGCAAGTTCCATGGCGTGTTGCTATTATTATGACAGATTTACCAGGCTGACGCCAGTAGCGGTTTACAGCCGAGGAGACCGATGTTCTTGTAAGAGCACTCAAAGACAGAGAAGTTGTTTTGTATGGGGATAGGAGAAACCCGCCCAAATCAGCGTCGGTTAAACAGGCGTGAGAGGAAATAGCCGCAATTGTCTCATCAGCTGGCATCCCCATCGTTGCGCAAAGCGCTACAATGATGTCAGGAGACGGTGGAATCCCAAGCTTGCCAGCATAAATCGGGCACGGCGTGTAACGGGAGGTGGATCTGCCTCTTCACATGACCTGACGACAGCAGAGGACATCGCTGCGTCCACCCTCACCGCTGAAAGGGTTTGGGGGCTTTGAAATCGGACCCAAGAAACGCAAGCAAGGTCCAACCCCAAAGTACTCTTACAAATCAAGTTCATATACATTAAGGTTTCTTATGAAAACATTTTAATTATTATTTACATAAAATAAACGTAATACAGCCACACAACAAACGTATGAAAATATTTTAATCGTTATTTGCATGAGAATTTTTTAACGCAGCCACACATTAAATAAAAACTATCACCACAATGCTCACCACTATGATTCCCCTTATCTCGTGTATTAATATTTTTTAGTGTAACAATGTAGATTAGATAAGCAAAGTGTATGCACGTTGTGCACGCTATACATTATGGTCAAGCATGCGCCCTTAAAATAGCATAATGAACAACGCGCCACTGACTTTAAACTTTTTTTTTCTGGTCAGTGGCGCAATTGTTTTTTGAAACTGGAAAATAGCATCAGGGATGGTTTGCGCCGGAACACGCCTCTTTTTTTGCGCTGAACCACCCAGGGAGCGCAAGTTCATTCCCTAGTTTGCTGACATGCTTCTGTGGAGGGAAAAACCCGCCGTGCGCCGGTGCAAAATACGAATGATACATGCGTCACTGACAAAGTCAATTGCGCTGGGTGCAAGATAGGGCCCTTGGTGTTTCATGGAAGATGCGGTCATGCAGGTTCGTTGTGTGAAGAGTCAAGAAATGATGACTGGAATTACATTTTTGGGGGGAACGCTACCTTTAACCACTTTAAAGAGCACCTTTTGTCCGATTCACGTTTTTAAATTTCCTTTGGTGTGTAAGTGTGTTTTAGTACATGTTAACGCTATGCAAAAGTTACATACCCCAAAGTAAACGACGACGCGAGTTATCATCTCCAATGTAAATCTTTTTTCTTGGACTACAACAAACACACAGATTGTAGGCAACTGTTTACTTCCTGGGATTGGTGATGTAGACAAGACCGACATTATCATAATTCCTCCCGCTTCGGACTCACAGCCTGTAAGTTAACTGCTGTTAGCAACCAAATCTTTCAAACATGGTAAGGAGCGTCACATTTCCAGCTGACGCCAGAGGTATTCAGACCAATCACAACGTACAGATTAGCTGGCCAATCAGAAACACAGAGCTTTTTAAATCCGTGCGTTCAGGAAGAGAGTGAAATCTGGAGCTACAAAAATGTACGGTATGTGAAAAATTATGTGTTTATTTAATCATAAACCACACAAACACATTGTATTATATCAAATACACAAAATAACATTGTTTTTAGCAATTAAATAGGTGCTCTTTAATTGATTTGATTATACACAATAATCAGCATTATTTGCCACAAAAAAAATGTAACAAAATTTAAGTAATATGCATATTTTAATTGAAAGATTTGACCTTTTCATGAAGGATTAAAGTGAAGATTCATGTAAAAAGAGTGACCTTTTGTGCCACGAAGGATGGCCTTTCCACTCCTATTTGCAGTGTTAGATGGGAAAATGTCAGCTGATATTTTCAGCACATTGCCCTTTGGTACATCATATAAACACTAGAATCTCACACAAAATGCATCACTTCAACACTATTGATTTCAGTTTATGAGGACCCGCTGACACATCGTGCAGAATGTGCCATTTCTGTTTGAAAGAACAATTAGTTAATAATAATAATAATGATTATTATTTTCACTGTTATTATTAATATAAAGTAGTCGAAGTACAGTACACATGGTTCATAAGAAGATTTGTCTAATGTTTTTATTCAGGCTGTACGTGTATGCCTGTATGCCCACCTAAAATTGATGTATCAAAATTATTCTTGTTCCCTATGTATTTTGTATGAGTCTATATCTAGAGTTGCTTTTTTGTTATAGTCTACAGAGGATTTGTTCAATAACTTGAGTCAAAAGAAAAATATTCTTTAACAGATGATGGAGAATGTGAGGCGGTCTGCTTTGTCAGTGCTACACTTTGAGTATTTTTCCAGATCTAGGCAGCATTAAATAGATTTTTCTGATTCAAAGTGCAGTCATTTATCACAATCACGTTTTGTTTTATTAGAGTTAAGTGGCAAAATTATGTGCATGTTTGTCAAATAATTCAATAAGAGACAGACTGCAACATTATGTGGCACTGTGCTCTTTACCAAAAATGTATTAGCATTTGAGTGGCAGTTGCCCGTAGTTTATGTTCATGTTTATTTATATAGCACATTTACCACAACCATGGTTGACAAAAGTGTGCTTTACATAAAAAGAATCCCAAAGACAGTCACAAAACATTTGAGTAGAGAGAGGCAGGTATTGTCATTGTCTGTCCACTTCAAATACTTGTTCTCCTCTCTGTACAGTTTATATAAGGGGCTAAGTTGCTAAGCTTTATAAACCAAAAAATAACATTTTACAGTCGACCTTATATAGAACAGGTAATATGGGCATAATAACCACTGCCCAAGAGCAAACAAGTAATTGTGTTGTGGACCATGTGGAGATTCGAAATGGAAGAGAGAGGTAGCCCTTAAAACAGTGAATTGGAATATTCAAGCTGTTATAAAATGTAGAACTTTCTTCACGTTAAATCTAATCACATTACTTCTTACCTTTGCAAGTCACTTAGATGAAAAGCTTAAGCTGACAGGAGATTTGCTTGTCAAGTTTGACAAGCTTCATAATTTACATAAACAAAATTACTTGCAACTCATACTGTACTTTTAGTTTTTTAACATACAAGCTGCTTTAAGGGCTGATGTGTCATTAGCATAACAATTGTATTGTACCCCAAATTTGTTAAACATAGAGCCAAAAAGAAGTAAATACAGCGAAATTAGTAGCGGTACCAAAATAGAGCCCTGAGGTACACCAAAGATAAATAGTTGTCAAGTCAGACAGGGAAACTCCTGCTTCACTGATGAGCCGAAAGCATTGAAGAACTTCCAACACAGCATTTCAAACATGTCAAAAGAATACTGTATCTACAAAATCAAAGGCAAAGCTAAGATGTAGGCACATCAGTTGTCAGCATTGCTTGTCATTAAAAAATCACTAAAACATTTTCTGACTCAGTAAAATGTAGAACTTTAAAACCAGACTGAAAATGCTGAAGATAAAATGTTTATTCAAATGATTTTGCAGTTGTATAAAAATATTTTCTCAAGATTTTAGATAGAAACGGCAGATTAAATATTTGATTTACAGCAGTAATAAGCCTGAACAGTCCCAGTTAGAGGACAAATATTAATAATACTCAGAATGTCTACAGCAGTATTAAAGATCCGTTTTTCATATCTTGAGATTAAAATGAGAAAGAAGGCTGCAATTTTAAAGTGATTTCTGTATGGACACCCATTTAATAAAGTGTGAAAGAAAAGGGTACAAGTGTACATCTCTTGAAAAGAGAGAGCTTGAAAACATCGAAAACTTTTTCTGAGAAAGAATTCACAGTAAATTTCTTTAATGAAGCGTTTAGAAAAATGTCAATATTTGAAAAGAACGTTTGGGATAATGCAAATGATTTTTGATAAGTTCAGATAAAAAGGATTTAAATGTTAAAAGGATTTGTCATTAGCAGCCTCGACAGTTGTTTGGAAACTGTGAACTCATACAACATCAAAAGACACTTTAGACTCCCTTTCTTCTACTTGCACCCAAGCTAACAGCACTAAAATATCAGAACATCAGTTATTATTAAAAAGATGATTCTGCTTATTAAATTCAGATATAAAATGTTGATGTTTAAAGTATGAGGTTTATATAGGCTTCCAGATACAGAACAGTATAGAGAAAGCATCAAAGAGAAATAAGTCTTGGACTTTATTGTGTTGTTTTTATCCTCGATTGAATTTGATGTCTTTTGTGGTTATGTGTAAGACATTGTGGTTGATAAAATTAAATAAATAAATCAAATCAAATCAAATCAAGCAGTTTGGATAAACATAGGCTACGTGAGTTTATGCCATACAGGGTAAGGGTGTAGTAAACGGCACCAGTTTGTGATTGGAGAAACTGACTTTAATTAGAAATAGTTGCAGGCGAAGTGTTGTTAATCAGTGACTGAGTGTTAGCAAGTCAAATCCTGAGCCGCGAGGGTTCTTGTTGAACTTCTGAGGTTCTGTGAAGCGGTTGCAAGCTAAGCTGATTTATCTTCCTTCTGTGAATCCGTGGAGAAATGCACGGAGAAGGCCCGACCAGTGAACTTGAAAAGGCAGATCGAATCCACTTATATTGAGGCTCCGTTAACCATTGAGAAATCTAAACCCGATAATCCAGATCCAACAAAAAAGAGGTGAACACTGAGAAGTCAGGGGAGCACGATACCAGTGCAGACTTCACTTAAGCAATAACACCTTAATGTTCTACACGCCGTCTACTGTGTGGAAGTCCAGGGATTTGCTAGCAAAAAAGACCACAGAAGTTTGAGGGCAAGGATGGGGAAGCAAAGGAATAACTATTTAGGTTAGAGTAAGACTGGCAAATGTCAATCAGTGGTTGATAAAGAAATCGATAAATCATCACGAGCGCACAAGCATCATTGTATTACCATGGTGTACCATCAGTTTTACTTGCAGGCATTTTTTATTTATGATATTCTCGTGCTGGGGATGGTGTTGATGTGTTGCATGATTTATTTTTTTGTCTTCCTTTATTTACAAAAACTTTAAAAATAAAAGAAAACTTTAAATTAATAAATAAGAGTTGCTTCTATTGTCTTTTGTGTCAGTAAAAATTATTCAAAATAGATGAGATTAAATTAAGTAAGATGAATGGTATAATAGCTTGTTAATGATTGCAGTGTTTTTTGTATAAATTATAGTTTGTGAACACTTTTCTTCATTAATTGGAAGCTGGTTACAAGTAATTAATATTTCACAATCCACTGTAATTATGGTTATTATATTGATTGAAAACAAACAAAGCAGTGCAACATTTGCTACAATGCTATTTAAAAAAATTGTTTAGAGTCAGAATTTTAACTCAGTCCTTAGTAGTACAGTTAGACAACATATTAAATGCCCTCAGTTGTTAGTCTTTTTGGATAAAAACATTTTCTAAATTAATAAATATAACACAAAACGAATGCAAAGTGAACAGTTTATGCATTAACCGTGTGTGTCGCTTTGTATGCACACTAAAAACTGCTGGGTTATTTTTAATGCAGCGTTGGGTTAAATTAACTCATACAATTTTTATATTTTTAACCCAACAGCCCAGCATTTAGTGTTGAAACAACCCAGCAGAAGTTAAATTACAATCCAACAGGCTTGGCTCTTCCCTTTTTGACCAAATGCTTGGTTGAATGTAACCCAGCATTTTTAGAGTGTATGTTTTATCTTATTTGTGTTCATTTAACACATTTAATGTTTGTGTTTCAGATGCTTTTAATGTTGAATTTATATATAGCAGTGTCTGGCAAAATGTCCAAAATGTACACTTTACTTGCGAATATATGCGAAAACATACTTAACCGCTGAGTCACTTAGCACAACACTGTCTTAGGACTATTTTTCTTCAGACTAATGTGACTTCTATTGATTTTCTTTCTTGGAGAAAACTAAAAGCTTTTAATGGTTTCTTAAGGTTTCACCTCTCTATGTTTCTTTCCAAATTAATGACTTTTCAGCACCAGCAAATCCTTACTCTATCGCTTTTTTATGATTTCAGAAACATTCAAACCTCCAAAAAATGCAAAATGATTGCCTGTTCATGTCGGCCTTTAGATGACTTCCTGTCTCATTGCGCATTCAAGTTTATTCTGTAAAGAATGAATGCTAAATGTCTCTATTTTATAGAAGCATATTACTTCCTATTGCCCAGATAACATGAGCTAATCACTCGAAATGGGGAATGTTGTCACCTGTTCACCTCCGCTTTTTACTTCTCAATGAATTAGCTGTTTGCTTCACATACACATTCTTGTTGCAATATTTATGAAAAACTAATGATATACTGAAGGCAGGTCATTACATATTTCTGCATGAATGAAGAACATCATACTCGATTATATTGCCTCAGCAAGCATTCAGAGTAGAGCTGACACTACAACATCTTATGCCATTTTACTTCACAAGCAAATTAAATCTTCTGCATTGCGGTAAAGTGGGGTACTTTCATTTCCTGTTTTCTTATTCATTAATATTGGCCATCAAAACCAGTTTGTCAAGATTATAAAAGCAGTCTGTGCTCTTTGCAGGGTCAGCAATTGATGGACCTGGAGAATAAACTCAGAGTTGCCAAAGATGAACTGGAGAAGGCAGCACTGGATAAGGCAAGTATGAAAGACATTAAAGAAAATCTGATATTTGAACCCATAACACGCCACACATTCAGCTTCAACGCTTGTTGAAATGCAACATGGGATACAGTAAACTTCCTGATCATTTTAATCAGATCAACACAAATGAGGTCACAACACAACAAGTTACTAAACATGACAACAACGTTTAAATTAGTTTTCTTTAGGAAGATGGCGAATGGAAGTAAACCACAAACTCTAATCATTTAATAAAGCTTTTTTAATAAAAAAAAAAAATGAAATCTATTTCAGCTAATTTGCTTGTTGGTTCAGCTCTACAAATCTAGTAATAGAGAAGCAGCATTAAGATTACATGGGATGGGTTGTTGATGGCATTACATTCACATGGGAATTTGTATTCATTTTACGAGTTCAAATTTGTACGTTGTCTATTATATATAAAAAAAAAATTAAACCCAATCCCTAAACCTGCTCCTATCCCCAACGTCACAGGTATGTGACTAACTCCGCTGTCGCAGCTGACTTTTTGGTTCCGCTCAACGAAACTCAAGATTTCCTCAGGCGGCGCCCAATGTTGTGGAAAATAATGCTTTGTTGGTTTGTTGATGGCGAAATTTCTGAGTTTTTATTGTTAACACCACCGGAAGAGTCATAGGTACCTTCTCAGTTTTCAGTCACCACCTTTTATGTTTAACTACTGGCCGTGCGAGCTCGCCAAAGTCTGTTGTTTGTAAAATCATTGTTGTTTTTGCTGAAGTTGAGAAAAGACATTCTTGAAATTGTAATAGACTTTTAGTATTATTGCTAAACTACAAGTGAATGAAATTTTTATAAATTTGAACGAAGATCACGGGAGTTTTACAACCCCCAAAATATGCTTGAATAGACAAAGAATGTGAAGAAGCCATATAGCCATGTAGTAGATGTCTATATATATTAGAATGTGTGCGAAATGTAATGTAAATATAAAACAATAAAATAGTTATGAATTGAATATTTTTGTTTTTAATCTTAAACTTGTAAAGGAGTTTAGATACGAAACTCTTTGGTTAAAAACAAATGAGATCTTCGAGCCAATCTTGGCGTTATTAGCGATATTCTGAATAAAGAGTGTTATTTGGTGTTATTAGTGGTTTGTTTTTTTTATATATCTGACTTTTCAGAAGTAGAAAATGTAGAGGAAACGGCAAACAGCATATACTGAACGATTCAGGTCAATATCTCAAAAATTAAAAAAGTTATAGCAAAAAAAACGATGATTTTCGAGTTTCAAATGGCCAGTATTTTATTATTCTTGAACCTATAAACATGATCTTGGTCTAATTTAAAAGCTTTTATCAAGCTCTTTCTATCTGGACAACTAGTTTTAGCATTTAACCAATTTGAAAATTTTAGCAACATACCTACTTGTAAAATGCTTAGGAATGGCTATAAGATTGTGTTGTCCTGACCGTTTAAAATTGTTACAACCTGACATCAAAAAAATAAAAAGCTGCAATAATCAAGAAAATCATTAGGTTATTTTTTCTACATTATTAACTTAATTTAAAAACCCCTTTACAGCAGTATTTTTGTTTCCTGCTACCTTTAAAAATGCAAACTTGAAGCATGAATTCCATTATCTTTTTAGGCCAGGGATTTTGCAATTTAGGCATAGAGCGTAGAACAAATGAACAGATAAATGGTTTAAGAAGCAGAGGATAAGATGACAGAGTGATAAACATTCGCCCATTAATCTCATGTGTGTTGTCTCATTTCATTTGTTGCAGGAGTCACAGCTTAAAGCCCTGAAGGACACAGTCCATATCTGCTTTTCATCTGTCCTACACAGTCAGACAGGAAGTCTACACAGATTTACAGCCACACCTACCAATCTGTTGAGGTATTCTGCCCTGGGCAACAACTCAAGAGTCACCTTTCAACAGCCGCATGCAAAGGTATGAACACTAATGATGAAATATTTGAAATATTTTTGAATTGGGATGAGTGCTTTTATTTCACATTACATCTTTACATTACATCATCAGTGTTTACTAAGTTACTTCTGTTTTGTTATTTAAGAGTAGTTCAACAACAGACTTGGCTTTAGGACTGGCTGATGGACATTAACTGCGTTTGATTGGACAAATGATTATTAACGTCTATAGCAAAAGGGGCATGACAACTCACAAAATCATGACAACTCTCAGAATAAATTTTTTAGCATTTTAATAAGGCATGGACTGTATATAAGCTTTTTCTTGGATATGATGCCACTGCTGATGGCATAAGTGAAGATTTCAGCCAAAACGTGCACATAAATAAATTGAATAGGATACATGCTACTGCAAGAAGAAAAGGCAGAACCCCTCAGCAGATCTAGGCAGGTGGTGCTGGGGAAAGAGGGGGGCTAGTAAGAATCACATTGCACGTTCCACTGCTCAGTTCGGACAGGACAGAAAAAAAATATGTTACATAGATAAGATGGAACGATCTATAATCTAAAATCTCATATAGCCAAGCCTTCAAATGATGCCTCAACTCTTATTTTCTTAAAAAGCTCATTTTTTTCCAACTACAGTGGCTATTCAACTACAGTATAAATGGCATTTAAATGAAATATTATTATGCTCTCTTGAAAAGACGAAAATGGAAATGTGCCACATAGTTACAGAAAAGTATATCATTTGTCGGATTTCTGTAGAATAAATGTCCTCGATAATATAAATGTCTTTCACCTTGAGCTATATACCGCTTCTAACAAGACTTTAATAAGAATCTGACACAAACATGAACATTGACACAAAAGTCACGATGTTGCTGATCAACGCTTTTAGGTAAAACTAACAAGGTATATACGTCAGTGTCTCTTTTAGATAAAGAGTGTTATTAACAGACTTCAGTTCAAGGTTTCATCTCTATTACAGATCATTCGCTTTCACTCAGATTAAGTGGATGAACAGTTTGTCCTCTACACAATCTAACTCAGCTTTTCAGTAAAGTCCCTATTCATGCATCCGTGCAAAAAACCTATACTTTCAGCTAATGCTACCCTTCCAGCTCTTGAAAGATTGATCGCATTAGGTTTTAGGCAACATCCCTTTAATTGATAGTTATGTGCATTATGAATAAATACTGTAGGTTTAAAACAGCTCAACAATCTTTATTTTTGCATTTTCTTTAGTGCCTCTACTGGCTAAGATATAAAACATTTAAAATTAAATTATGTATATACTTAGTTACAATACAACAAGTGTAAAATGCCATAAATACATGTACTGAATGCATAAATTGATGAAATATTTTTCACCTCCACCAAACATGCATGTCTGTCTTTCATGAAGCACAAAGTTAAATGCTGGTAAACTATTACTTTAGGAAAGGCAAAGCTGTGGTCAAAACTAGTTTTGATCTTGTTATCTCAGTTGTGATAGCAGCTGGTAATTTTACCAGGAGCAATAACCCTGGAACAAATAAAAACATATTAAAATTCTGACACATCTCTTATGTAGAGTTAACCACAATTAATTAACCGTCAATCTAAACAAACAGGAAAACAAAACATTCATACCACTGCTTTCCCCTGAAGGTATATTTACCACATTTCCCATAATTACCTCATCTTAAACCATGAAGGCCAAGCTGATTAATTAAAGCAGATGTTTTGAACAAATAATGGAGACTTACACCCTCATTTAAATAACCCTTTACAACAGTTGCCCGATGGCGTCTTCACACGGTTGGTTCTCTCATCAAACAAGTTTGGAATAAAATATGCCAGACCTCCCATTAGCATGAAAGGACCCCCAAAGGGCCTAAAACAATGAAAGATGTTCTAATCAAGCAGTAAATATATATATATCCAGCAAGGTTGTCTTGTTTTTAGGGTTGGGGTGTGGGAAGTGGTGGTCGGGGGACCTCCTCAAGAGCTTTAACAAAATTCGAACACTGTGTGTAACCCTAATTACTTTAAAAGCTATTCTAACTGCAATTGCAAACACATTACTACTCATTTTAGAGCCATTTCCAGCACACCAAATTGTATTCTCTAGCAACTATGGACAGTAACAGAGTCTACTGTACTCTGTATATACTGTACAGCTGTGGACAAAAATATTGGCACCCTTGGTAAATATGAGCAAAGAAAGCTGTGAAAATAAATCTATGTTTGAACTTTAATTTAATAAATTCACAAAAAAAACAATGTTTTATTGATTTTAAAAATAATAGCTTTGAGTCATCTTGTCTAATGTCTGATGAGGTTGAAGAATTTATCGCAAGTGATCTTAGATTATTTCTCCATACAGAATTACCCCAGACCCTTCAAATGTTGCTGCTCCATCCTCTTCAGTCATTTTCTCTATGGTTCAGGTCAAACAACTGGAATGGCTATGGCAGAACCTTGATTTTGTGCCTAGCAAGATATTTTCTGTTGATTTTTTATATATTTGTTTTGGACTAATTTCTTGATGGAAGATTTAACCACAACCCGTTATAAGATTTATAGCAGAGGAAGTTTTTTATCTGTTGGTATGTTATATAATTCAATATGCCATGTAAGATGTCAAGGAACTCTGGTATTAAAGTACGTTCACAACAATAAAGATACTGAGGTGTATTCAACTGTAGACATGGAGCATCATGTTTTAATCCCTGTGTACACCAAAGCTATCTTGTGTTCCTGCTGCCAATTAACTCTCTTTTGTTTGATATGGCCGCAGAACCCAGTACTGTTTAATGTTCCAGTGCGGCAAATGAATATGCTGGAGTTTGTTTTTGCATGAGAGCATTTTCGAGTGTTTGTGTTTCACCTCCAACCTCTACAATGGGTTTATAGGTGCACTGGAACAATCCTTTCTAAAATGCATTAAACTTTCGTTTACAAAGACGTGAAACACATCGAGTGGTCAGGGGTGTTCACTGATATGCTCACAAAAAAATCGCTGCAAAAGATGCTTTCCAACAGCTGTTTTAGCATTCGTTGTAAACTTGTGGACCTATTTTTCCAAACGCCTCACACCCGTACATTCTTCCGCTGAGAGCTTGAATAATAGACGCTCCAGCCCAGTTAGTGGCGATAATCCGCCTTTGCCAATAGCAAGAATAGAAACAAAGTTCCCGGCGCGGAGTAATACCGTACCTCACAGCACATCTAATACAAGTCAATGGAGTTGGCTAAAACTACGATAAAACCCGTTGGAATGCGTATTTTGCAGCGATTTTTGTGTGAGCATATCAGTGAACACCCCTGACCACTCGGTGAGTTTCACGTCTTTGTAAACGAAAGTTTAATGCATTTTAGGAAGGATTGTTCCAGTGCACCTATCAACCCATTATAGAGGTGGGAGGTGAAACACAAACATCCAAAAATTCTCAGGGCAGCCTCATATGTCGAAATTTCAGTCAAAACCGTTCTATTTCATCATAAACAATCTGAAAACAGGGCTTTAAGTGTAAAATACCGAACTTGTGGCAGGCCAGAGCTTGACATATTTGCGATCACCTGCAAGGCCTGAAAGAGATCAAGCCTCAGCCAAGTAAGAAAAATGTATGCAAAAGTAACTTAAAAGTAATGTAAGCATTACTTTCCATAAAAAGTAACTAAGTAACGCAATTAGTAATTTTTGGGGAGTAACTTAAAATTGTAATACATTACTTTTA
Organism: Paramisgurnus dabryanus; assembly: GCF_030506205.2. Taxonomy (NCBI): domain Eukaryota; kingdom Metazoa; phylum Chordata; class Actinopteri; order Cypriniformes; family Cobitidae; genus Paramisgurnus; species Paramisgurnus dabryanus. Next base: position 20,457,101 of record NC_133345.1, on the reverse strand, counting down.
AAAGTAACTTTCCCCAACACTGATCTCTGCTTCATGTCACTTTGCTGAAATTTCTCATTGTGAATGTTAATCTGCGTTTAAATCCCTGTGTCAAAGAGCCGAATCATTACTTCTTGTTGCAATGACACATGCGTCCTCGCTATGGCACGCCCTTTACGACATTGTTTCTGCATCTTGTTCACACAGAATGCTTTCCGTTAATGTTACGACAATGTTACTAGGACCTTTTTAAGGGAGTGATCCCAGAACATTTTGTGTTCAAACAGAAGCCTTTCTGCCAATTTTACGGAAAGTTTTTTTGAATGGGGTTTTGGTGTGCTAAGAAAATATTAATATCAATGGGAATATACTCAAGAGATTTTTTTACTCATAAAAATGTCTAGGAGTGCCAATAATTGTGTCCAGTGTGTATTAGAGAAAAACATTTTTTTATAATGTATATTCCCCAATTGCAGTTGTTTTACTTCAAAAGTTATTTTTTGTTCATTTTTTAATTAAAGCTCAAAAGGAGAAACATTGTAGATTTATTTTCACAGCTTCCTTTTCATATTTACCAAGGGTGCCAATATATTTGTCCACAAGTGTGTATACAGTATATAATATACTGTACAACTCATTCTAGGATATGACAGAGCACTTGAGTTGATGCCAGATGACTTTGTTCAAATCTAGCTTATCAAAACCAGGCCCTCGATGGATATCACACTGATTTACAATGGGGAAGCAATAAATGTGCCATATTCTATTTCCTTGACTCTGAAGAGCTAAGAGTCCCTAAAGTGATTATTGTTATATCATTACTTCTCCAGAGATGGGTCAACTTGTATGAAGTTTGTTACAGTAGCATTTACCTCATCTGTCTTCTCTCACAGAATAAATGATGGACTTTGAGAAACACTTTGCCAGAAACCTCATTTCCCATAGTGCTTTGCTTTTCCTTCTCTAATGCGCACTAACATTGATTTACCCAGAAACCAGATCTCAGCACTTTCGCCGTATATACAGTAATGGAAAACATATTTACGTAACAGTCTGAAACATTGCTTTCACCTCACGCAAGGTCGATATATACAAATGTCCATGATATCAGCACTTGAAGCAGCAGAATAGCGTTGAAGTATTTTTATTTCTAAAAGTGCTGTTACGCTAACTACACAGTTGCAGTTTACTGTAAGTCTCTTTAGATAAAAGCTTTTGCTAAATGGAAAACAATAACAAAAGTGTGTGCTTTAACTTTGTGCTTTAAAGGCCACTTATGTACAGTAGATCAAAATAGAGAGAAACCATTGACAACAGACCTTAAATTAACCTAAGTGGAAAATTTTCTTTGCTTTTATTATACAGCGTCTGGAGAATTTAACCCTTATACTTCTTACATTGGTTTCCCTCTTTTTATTCCTTTGTGACTTTCCTAATATGATTCTGTTTTCTTTATGTTTTCTTCCTTAAGGACATCCCAAAAGTTCCCCGAATCACAACAGCGAGTAAATTGCCTGTGAGCAGTGCAGTAATGAGAAGAGATGGCTCAGGACTGAAAGACTGCCAGATGGTGAAGGTAAATCTTTAGTGCCCTTATACTCTAATGGCCACTTCTTACCCTCTGGCCTAAATGGGGAAACTTATATTCATGGAGTCTCCGTGTATCCGTTTCTCCTTCAAACATCATTTACAACTTAACATTGAATTTGTTCGGGAATATGCTTTGAGATACTTGTAGGCCACATTTAGCAGCTTTTTTGATCAATCCTGTATTGAACGCTTGCTATTGGAAAAAATACTGCTCCATTTAGTTTAAAGTAAAGAGTAATTTCTGTTCTGCTGGAGGCACCTGCCAGAATAAAATAATGATGTTTTTAAACAGTTTCTCTATACATTTCCCCATCTCGCTTTTTTCAGACAGGGTGGTAGTCCCAAACTCACACTATTGGTTTTGCTATTGCTGTTATGTTGGGTGTAGTCTTATATACTGTAAACCATTGCAGTTTATTCTGTCCTACAGCCACCCAGTTATGGGTTGTTGACATTTCACTTTAAAACCACATGGAAAGTGTCACCGGGTTGCTTTCCTCCTCTTTCCAGAGTGTGCTGAAAAGAAAGAGCATAAATTCAGGATTGTGTCTCTATGCATTGTTTCTTATTTAAGTCAAAATAATAGCCACGTGAAAGATCATACAGCTATGATTAACTGCTCATCCATCTTGAGTTGATATGGAATGATACAATGTTTACATGATAAAATGTTGATAGGTAAAGGGTGAAGCTGCTTGGTTGGTTCTTGTCTCATGACCTGTGGTACAGACACAATTTACTGCTGTGCCTACATGGCTGAAAAAAGGAGCGCGGTTGCCCTGCATCTAAATTTAAAAGGGACATCCACTTTTTTTGAAAAGATGCTCATTTTTCAGCTCCCCTAGAGTTAAACATTTGATTCTTATTGTTTTTTAACCCATTCAGCTGATCTCCGGGTCTGGTGCTACCACTTTTAGCATAGCTTAGCACAATCCATTGAATCTCATTAGACCATTAGCATTGCGCTAAAAATAACTTTCCTATTTAAAATTTTCCTATTTAAAACTTAACTCTTCTGTAGTTACATTGTGTACTAAGACAGACGGAAAATTTAAAGGCGCAATGATATTATGTAGTGCCCAAAAATAGTCCCCTGCTATTGAAAGTTACTAAGGGGACTATTTTCGGCTGCTGCGTAATATCATTGTGCCTTCTGCAGCTATATTACGGCAGCAAAGTCCTTGATTATTACAACTTTTAATTTTCTGTTGGTCTTAGTACACGATGTAACTACAGAAGAGTCAAGATTTAAATAGGAAAAAATTAATAATAGAAAAATTAAAATAGGCTGTTGTGAAAAATAAAATTTTAGAATAAATGTATATGAGTGGTCTGTGTATTTACCAATGGATATCGTTTAATTCCTTTTAAGAGCCTTAAATGAATCTTGTGTGCCACTTAGCTTGCAAACCTTTGCAAACTGTGTGCCGGATCCACTGTGAGTGATATGCAGCATGTTGTGCAAACAAACAAACAAACAGGGCAATATTGTGACAGTGACACAATGCCCACAGTTTGAGAGGAAATTACTTTTACTGTTGTCTCTACTACAATGCAGGATACTTGAAAATATTTTAGACAAAATCACCCGACATAAATTTCTCACACTTTTATAATAAAAATGTTTTAGGCCAGACGTGCTCTGCTCTGTCAACCTCAAAATGACACTGCGCTCTTTTTTTGCTCTTGAGAGTGCAATCTTAAAGCTTTTTGCTCAAAATTCCCTTTTACAAAATTGATAAAAGTCAGCTGAATTTTTCAAGGAACAGACTTACAGATAATGAAACATAAATTCAGTCCCATTTTGAGAAAAGCACTTGTGCAGATGCTAAGCACAAAACAACCTTCTTTGACCCTCAGCCTTCATCAAAGATAAAAATATGTTGCGTATCAAGCTGACACATGATGTGCATTTCACTGGTTTGGATGCTGGGATGATGAACCTGGACTGATGTTTCCCAGATATAAACAGAGCAGATAGGAAAAAAGCAGCATACAGAAGATACATTTCACTGTCTGACATGTGGTTATCAACTATAGTGACAGCCGTGTGTGTGTTTGTGGTTGTCATAAGTGAAGTGGTTGTTTGTTGGGTGGAGGTGTGTGTGAGGGAAGACAAGAGCATTGTGAAAAAGTCTGAGACAAGAAACAAAAACCAGACAGACAGGCATAGAAAGAGTGAGAAATCGACAGACGCAGAAACCCGGGGATGAGATGTCATTCATGGTAGATGATATGTCATGAATATTGTCTTTTAATGAAAATGTTCCCAAAGCAGCATCACCCTGCTGATATTACTGATGAGAGAGAGAGAGAAAGAGAAAGAGAAAGAGAAAGAGAGAGAGAGGTACAGTGTTTATAAGAGGAGTAGGCTTTATGTTAAACAGATCGCAACATTTTCTCATTAATGCTCTTTCATCATTTATAAATGTTGCTGAACATTGTATCTTATTAATGTAAGCTCAAAGCAAATAGAACTTATTTATTTTTGTTTATTTAAGTCTGTGCAAAACTTGATGATCCATGTCATCCCAGCATGATCAGAAAATGTTCAAAAGAGCATCTTGTGCTTTTCAAAAAAGCCAAAAAGACTGAAAGTAACCTAAACCATGGCCAATTTAAAAAGTGTGTTTATTTGATTATTGAGCTAGGAATAGGACAGATTTGTATTGTCTGTATGGCTCAGTACGTCTAGGGGCGTGTATGGTACATTAATGTTAATGTTATTTGTTTCAGTAGATTCCTTAAAAAAATCCTCACAGACACAACCTCATGTTTTAAGATTAGCAGTGAGAATGAAGCAGACACAGGAGGGAAACATAAGCTTGTACTGTTTGGTGCAAGCTTTTTGATGGGTACTCTTTTACTGTCTATATGTAAAGCTTTTCTGTATTGTTTGTCCTGTTAGAATATAAAATACTATTTTTTTTAAAACAGCCTGTGATTTGTGAATTTTACAAAAATAAATGTTCTACTCATTTATTAAACATGCCGCTCCAAAGATCATGATTCAAACCTTTTATGCTTTTTTATGGCTAAGAGAGACAAGCATATATACATTTCCTTAAAATACTCCATCTCTTGAGGAAAATGAGCATTTTATTTTCTATATAACACTATATATCTTCATAGCGCTGGGCTTTTGGGGAAAAGGTAAATGGATACATTTATAGCTGATCACTATTCCATTGTGGTCGACATGCATATGTTTTTTATAAACACACACTTAAAATAAGCTTGGCTCTATTGTTTGGTGATTTTGGGAGTTGTCTGGTCCCTAAGATTTTAAAGCTTTTTAAAGGAACAGCTTGCGCAGTAACTTGAAAGCCCGGGATACACTGCACGATTTTAGCTGTCCCAGATGAAAGATTACCATCGTGGCCATGGTGGCAATCTGTGATGGTGGTTCTTAATCGCTGGTTCTGTGTTGTACAGTGAGAAAGCATCCAAAGACGGCCTAGTGACTAAAGATGATAGAAGCCTATGATAGTTTTCTTACAGTGTCAGAAATTTGGCATGATCAAAGCACAGTTCACGCATTTACATGTGTACTTTTCTCCTGCTGATCGGATCAGAGATCTGAGTACACCATCCCCTTCAATACGATCCAAATTTGCATCCGATCATCCTCAATCATGTTGATTAAGTGTTTACATGAAGACTTTTCAATACGATTGAGCCAACAATACGATTACAAACAGATTATTTGGTTGCATGTAAACGTACCTAGTGTGACCTGCATACTAATATTTGTTTATCACTAGCACATGCTGGCATTGCGCTTAAATGTGTCGCAGGCATTGCAGCTTAGGTTTCAATAGGTGTCATCATCGTCCAGTCTACATGCTTGTCGTACCCAAGTTTAAATGATCCAAGTCACACAGTGTGATGAGGTAATAGGATTGAAAAAATCCAGCAGTGTATCGCGGGCTTTAGTCTACTCTATGAAACAAAAAGATATTGAAGACTTGTAATGCAGATCTTAATACAATGATGTTTCAACCTGCCAAAAAACAAACAAACATTAAAAATGAAATTAAAATAACACAAATATGCACTACATATTCTAAGCCTTATAAAAGCACAAGAAAGCTTTGTGTTAAGAATGTTGTATAGACGAATTCAGCAGCAACAACATAAACAAACAGGTTTTGTGGACGAAACTTTCGCATAACACTGATTACTGATATTTCTGATAACAAGGGAAATAAATGACATGGTAAACTACCTTCGTTCATATATCATATCTTATCAGTGGCGATCCGTGCATTTCACACCTATAGGCCTTCAGTGGTGTCAAACTGAATTAATCCATCTCGTAATTCCATCATTATGACTCACGGCAATGGAAAGACATCAAGCATTAAATTGCAAAGTAAAATAAAAATGACTGTATTTTACACCTCAAGCAATTACAGTCAAATTTTACTTTATTAAAAAAAGACACTACAAAATGAGACACGAATATTATACAGAAAAGTCAAACTTGTTTTTTGCTAAAGAAATCGCATAAATGTTTTTTGAAAAAGCTTACCAAGTGTTTTGAAGAATCAAAAGTATAACATATTACTTTGTTGACAGTCTATTCAAAGATAATGCAAAGAGTTTGTCAAAGGTTTACTATTAAAAAAGTGATATTCACAAAATGTACATTTTACATATATAATTTGTTTAATAAATAAAATGCATTAAACTCACCAAATTAGCATGTGGATTGTAAACAAAATCCATCCTCCTCTCTTTCCTCAAGAAGAGTGTGATAAATGTCAACGCATACAGTACAGCTGTCACATGCTCTCACGCAGATTTTTATGCTGAAGGAAATCAAAGATTTCAACTAGATTTTCTCTGCGTTAAAGGGGGCATATCATGAAAATCTGACTTTTCCATGTTTAAGTTCTATAATTGGGTCCCCAGTGCTTCTATTAACCTAGAAAATGTGAAAAATAACAACCCATTTAGTTTTGGTAGACCATTCTCTGCAAGCATGTGAAAAAATAGGGACAGTAATTGAAATTTGGCTTCCCTTGTGATGTCAGAAGGGGATAATACCGCCCCTTAATCTGCACTATCCAACCACATCACTTCCAATTAGTGCAGAGATCAGCTCATTTGCATTTAAAAGAAGAAACCCAAAAATGGCACATTTCTGCTCACACCTACAAAGTGGCAGTTTTAACATGTTATAATAAATGATCTATATGGTATTTTGAGCTAAAATTTCACATACTGTATGTACCCTGGGGACACTGAAGATTTATTTGACATCTTAAACAAGTCTTGTGAAATGTCCCCTGTATGCAAGAATTTTTTTCCAGCAGGTTGAAAACTGATGGGGGTCAATCCAATCAAATGACGCGAAAATGCTGACGTCATTGTAAGCCTGCCAGACGGCCCTGGGGACCCCATCTCAAAATCTGATTGGTTAATGCAATGATTTCATTGCCATTTATCTTAAGCTAAAGGCGCCTGCACTGTTCGTTCAGAAGGCCTAGGCAGATTTCTTTGACCCTACATGATGTCAGCTGCTAGCTGAAATATGATTGGATAAATGCTCTATCATAAATATACACTACTGGAAGCAGCACAATCAAGAGAAAGCTATGAAATAGACGAATATGTGATTCATTAAATGCACATTCCTGAAAAAATATATTACAATATAAATCAGTGAATCAAATAGTGTTTAGGCCAGCTGAGAAGGCTTTGCTGGCCCTGACGGCCCACCACATTATCGAAGGCACATCAACTATTACATTGAACTAACATTACTGGGTAAAATTAATGTATACAATGTTAGCAACAGGTCATTGAATTCCTGCCTGGCTGACATTTTGTTTCAGAGGTTAGTTTAGCCACTAGCAAGACTGATAAATAAATATAGACCAGAAATTTGCTTCAGTTTAGGCCCATAACCGCGACAACGTCCGTGCATCCGCTGAAACCGTCTATAGAAAGGCCTGTGAGATTCTTCGAAATATTGAATTTGTTCCACAATGAAATAAAAGTAACAGTGGTTTGAAACCACATGAGAGTGATAAATAAATGATGAAAGCATTTTCAAGTAAACTTGAACAGAAAGGTTTTTTCTGTGTCTTTCTTTTAATGTTCAGGTGGGAGCAGAATGTTCCCATAATCAGACTGAGAGCGCATCTGAGATGAAAAAGATGTTTGGACACAGTCAGGTAAGTGTTCTGCTGTGCACCACTGAGGTGCTTATGAAGAGAGAATTCATAATGACTGATTTCATTACACAAAACAATTAATTGCACTGCTGTATGAACTATCATGTGCCACATTAAACAGCATCTACGAGTGAACCAAAAGTATGAATCGTTTTCCTTTTTCTAGAATTTGACAGATTTGTGTCAGCATTATGGTTTGAATGTTCAGCTGAATAATTTAAAATCTCATAATAATTTGCCATTAAATGGATAGTTCGGCCAAAATTGATATTAAACCCATGATTAAACACATAAATATTAAACACATTTTTGGATATTTTAGAAAATGTTTTAGATCTTTCAGTTGATTAAATGTAATGTTACGGGGTCCACGACCTGCAAGCCCAAAAAAAGTGCGTCCATTCTTCACAAAATAAATCCAAACGGCTCCAGGATGATAAACAAAGGTCTTCTGAGGGTAATCCGCGCGGTGTTGTTGTAGAAATATCCATATTTAAAACTTTATTAATGAAAATAAATACCTTCCGGTAGCGCCGGCATCTTAGACTCCTCTGTATTCAGGAGAGAGTATTAGCGTAGTGTACGCACTTTTCTTAGTGACGTATGACAAATTCGGAGGGCGGGGGCACAGAGCAGCAGCAGAGTAACCTCCGTAGGCTGCGTAAGCTCTCATCCTGAATGCGGACGCGACTATGGCGGCGCTACCGGGAGGTATTTATTTACGTTAATAAAGTTTTAAATATGGATATTTCTACAACAACACCGTGCGGATTACCCTCAGAGGACCTTTGTTTATCATCCTGGAGCCGTTTGGATTTAATTTGTGAAGGATGGATGCACTTTTTTTGGACTTGAAGGTCGTGGACTATGGGTGGACCCCGTAACATTACATTTAATCAACTGAAAGATATAAAACATTTTCTAAAATATCCGAAAATGTGTTTGTCTGAAAAACGATGGACATATGCAACTCGGACAGCTTGGGGGTGAGTAAATCATGGGTTTAATATCAATTTTGGCCGAACTATCCCTTTAAACTAGGTACCCTTTTTGAAAAAAAAAACTCTTAATTGAAGATTGATCTAGAATTCTTAAATGTTTCTTATTTAATTTTACCCAATATTATTTATTTTGTAACAGATGCTTTAATCCAAAAACATAGAGAATATATACATTTTTAGCCTCATACTGTACCAGAGCTATAAGAAAAAATCTTTTTTGATTTTTTTACCCCACTGTACATCTGGAAAATTCACATAATGTATACATGCTATCTTGAATCCCATGTTCCCATGTTGTGCATGCAAGCAAGGCATCTACATGTAGTTAGCATAGATCCCGCAGTGAGACCTGCATATGTTTACTCCATTGCTAACAAGTACAGGAGGAAGCAGTAACAGGTTTTGTCAAATTATAGGTCAGTCTGACACATATGGAGAGAAAAGCGTAAATATCTAATCACCTGCTGTTTGTGCCAGACACCATTTCACTATGATATGCATGTGTTCTCCTCTCTTGTCATTTCTACTCTATAGCCACAGACTCCAGAGCAAATTGAACAAGGCCAAGCAAGGACATCAGAGGACAGTTTGAAATCAGAAGGAGACCTAAAAAAGACACAAATGCCCACACACAACTAAGAGACAGTGGAAGACTTGGCAGATTATCTGCATGGTAAAATGATGTCAGACCTGTTTAAGCCCCACTTCATTCACTGAGCTTATAAGCACATTTAGACACTTACACACACACACACACACACACACACGCACACACACACATATGCACACACGCACAGGCTGTGTAATGCCAGACAAACACAAACAACCCAATCTAACACCGCTAATGTAGAAAAGGTATTCCCGAGATTCAATTTTGAACTTTTTAAGAACCAACAGCATAGTATGGCATGCATTATAGAGTTTTAGACTTTTTGATTTTAAGAGGTTACGATGGTCCTGGATGTTTTTAATAACTGTTACTTTTTATGTTCTCTATCTCTTTTGAGTTCATTTCTCCCAGAATGAGGACACAATGTTCTTTAATTTGTGTTGTTTGTACTTAAAAAAAGAAAAAAAAAATGACACTATTTGGCACCGCAGACCAGAATTTCCATGTTAAAGTCACATTTGGTATAGGGGGTTGGGGTGGATTGTGAAGTAAGCTGCGAGGCCTTGAAATTCAGATTTACCTGTACATGTTTGAGCAGCTTAAGTTAATAATGAAGTGAAGAATCCTGTAAGTTTAATTCCCAAATTCACTTGTATGGAAACTGAATCGATGCCAGCTTTGCTAAAAACACAGAGAGAAGTGTTTAAAACGTCGAAACAATGTGAAGGTATGATCTGTCTTGTGTTGTAGCAAAGATTAATTTACTCTTCCTACTCCATATTATGAGGTATTATAGGCTCAAGTTGGCTGGCCAACTATTGCTGTTGAATATTTCGAAGCTTTTGGTGCCAGAGTTAAAGAGAAAAACTCGACTCACAGTGAGTCGTCTCCTTAAGAATGATGTGCCATGCACCGAGTACTTAATCTACTGCTACATCTCTCTCTGTTTCTCTACTTTCTTGTGTCCTTTCAATAAACCGTGATTTTCGCTAAATGTGTGCAGAATAAATGGTTATTTGTGAAGTAAGACTACACACTCTTTTTACTGTCTGTACCTTCGTGAGTCTTTTGAGTTCACTTCTCCATTTAATTAACACCTTTGGAACTTCTGAAAAGTCCCTGGTATCCGTTGAAGTATGAGGTCAATAACTTAGATCCCACAGGATCAGTGGAAAATCCTCATTGGTTTATCTTGTACGTGAGCAGCACATCATAACTTGGAAGCTCTGATTCTTAACCCTCCTATAGACCATTGATTTTTCTTTATCCGTCTTTTTCTTCTTTTGCTTTGTCTTTCCACCACGAGCTTGATCTATTTGCTTTTTCATCAATTCTGAAGTAATGTGGTAGTTAGAGAGAATAAAAAAGCATAATTATCATGAACTGCTTGTCTTTAAAAATAGAGCGGACATTTTCCACTTTCATAACAATAATGCTAATTGCGCTATAGTCGTTTGTCTTTTGTTCTCTTTTTATTTTATTTTATTTTCCATCACATACCTTACAGTACAGTACCTATCATTTATGACCATGAAAAAAGAAGTCCACCTTTATAGTTCAGGGCATTTTCTTCTTTTGCTTTGGCCAATTATCATCAAAACTTCTGAGGCCAAATCATGCCAAGTGATTCCAGAGAAAAACTTTGGAGGCTGAAAAAGATGCGATGTAAAGAGCTTCATAATAAGACTGAGGGTTACAAACATGTGCTGTGTTTTGCAAAGAGACATTTTACATGTACACTCTCAGAAAAAAGGTTTAAAAATCTACCTTTTCTGGGTGGTACCCTAATGCTGCGTTCACACCAGCCGTGGTAAAGTCGTCAAACACGAGTGATTTCAATGTTGTTGAAGTCAATGTGAAGATGCCTTGATGCGCGTCTGGAGGTCTCGCGGCGTTAAAGAGGTGTTTAGCGCGGCGCGGTAGACGCGCTTCAGCCTCATTCGTGCGTCTAGGCCACGTTAACCAATCAGGAGCTTGCTTTAGTAGTGACGTGATTACCATAACGCAAATTTCCACGTGAATCTCTCGATGACTAGAATTTCACGCGTGAATGAAGTGAGTAAACGCAAAATGTTGACCGGGAAACTAGACACGTTGGACGCGAATTTGCCGCCTCAAACGTGGCTGGTGTGAACCCACAGTTAGTTTCCATTTTGTACCTTTACAGGTATACAAACCAAAATGTTGTACCTTTCTGGGTACATTACCTTAAGGAGCTTTTATGTACCTTTAAAGGTACCTGTTAAAAGTTTTGTACCCCTTACTTTTACAAAATTTTACATTTTACCTTTACTTGAAGGGGTGTTCATAAGGCTGACATGACACCTTAATAATCATGACATGACACGTGTCATGAACATGAAGGAGATTTTATGCACGTTTATGACAAATGTCATGAGGTGTCATTCGTTCAATTGTGTCATTTTTAATGCAAAGATGACATTGTTTGAGATGTCTTTGTTATGACAACTTGATATAAACCAAAACATCATAACTTGTCATGACAACTTAAGATTACTAAGCGGGCCAGGAATGGCCATAGGGAGGACCGGTAGAATTCCCGGTGGGCCGGTTTGTTTTTTTGTCCACGAGGAGGTGTTGTCATGCCAACGGGTTGAAGGTTGCTGTCCCTATGCTGCCAGAACTCACAGCAGCCCAACTCGCGTAATTTGCAGGTGAGAGATGTCCCCATCACTTTATGCCCAATTTCATTGTGTCCCGAGTCCCGACCACTTACTGGAAGAATTCTTGCATTAGGATCCATTAACATCTATAAATGCATGGACAACGCAGGACGTGCCACTTTCTTCTGCTTTTCAAAGCGCTCGCCTGTAAACAGCAGTTTTGTTTCAGACGCATCTGTATGTAAGTGCGCTTGCCGCGCATTTAGATTTAAAATAAACCTGATCGCATCTTGATACGTACGGCCTCTAAAAGGAAAATCGTACAAATCTTATTTTTTTTTTAATCTAAATCATAGATGTAACAATTAATGGTCTATTGCAAGAGTAACAAAAATCTATTTGATGCAAAACTCACGTTTTTTTAGGGGAAAAGTAAGTTTCATATGAATATGAATAAATTAAAACAAATTGTTAAAATTCCATTATATATTTGTTCTTTTTTGACACATGGTAGGCCAATCTTACATTATTTTTTATATACATGATCTAAGTACTAAAAACTGTATACTTGATAAATCTTGCTTATCTTGTGTATTGTACTGTATATCAGGGGTTTCCAAACTTTTTCAACCCAACAGGTAATCTTAAGACCCACCATTTTTTAAAAATAGAAATATAGGGGAAAACGCACACATTTGTTCCCTTTCATTAGTTTTGGAATGAGTTTAATTGAATAATAATAAAGAGCCTACCTTATGGTAGAGCTGCACGGCAAAATCATAATTGTTTAGGCTACTGTATTTGCACTCAGTTGGAAATGATACATTTGAAAAATACAATGAATTGCAAGGCTGCAGAGAACAAAGCACCATTGCAGACTTATGTAGGCTACTGAGGATTTAAATATACGGTATTATTTTAATATAGTCAGTCATGAACTAAAGTGGGCATAAGGCATAAAACTCCAAGGCTGAAAATAAGTGCCACTTATTAAGACAACATAAATGACCACTTTTTATCAGATACAAATTGAATTTGTCATTTAAATGTCATTAAATGTTAATACTCTGTCATATAGTTTTATAGCAGCATCATAAATATTTTCTTGACCTCATATACAGTGGTACAAATATAATTTGTCATTAAAATGTCATTAAGTGTAAATACTCTGTCAAATAGTTTTATAGAAACAATATGAATAGTCTTCAGTTCATAATGTTTTTTTATATATTGTTTTTTTTTACTGTTTCCTCCAAGTGTTAGAGAAATAAAATCAATCATCCAATAATAAAAATAATAATAATAAATTGTATTTTATTGCATTTGGAGATAGATTCACCTAAATTAAATTAAAACAGTACAATGATGGATTAAGTCATGCAACGTTGGGTCCATATCACTGGAAAAAAACAGTTTATTACATTAAATGAATGAAATGTTTTGTTTTTCTTCTATGTCAGAAAATTTCAGAAGCCTCAGTGTTCTGTTAGCTGTCAGTTTTTTATGTATTGTGCACATACTTAAAGTTAAATATAATCTTTTAACGTGTCTGTTGCATTTTGTTAAGGTATTTCAAATTATTTGACATATTAACACTTAATGATATTTAAATGACAGTTTAATGTAATGTTAACCCATAAAGCTAGCTAGTTTCTTAAAGGGATAGTTCACCCAAAAATAAAAATTCTGTCATCATTTACTCACTCTCATGTTGTTACAAACCTGTATAAATGTCTTTGTTCTGATGAACACACACAAAGGAAGATATTTTGAGAAATGTTTGTGGACCCCATTCACTTCCATAGTATACTTTTTTCCTACAATGGAAGTCAGTGGGGTCCACGAATGGTTTGGTTACAAACATTTCTCAAAATATCTTCATTTGTGTTCATCAGAACAAAGAAATGTATGTGGGTTTGTAAAAAACATAAGGGTGAGTAAATGATGACAGAATTTTCATTTTTGGGTGAACTATCCCTTTAAGTTTGATCATTAATTTGCTATGTCATGTTTATGACAGATTTATGACAAGTTATGATGTATTGGTTTATGTCAACTTGTCATAACAAAGACATTTCAAACAAAGTCATTGCTTCTTTATAAATGACATATTTGAACAAATGACACTTAATGACAGTTGTCATAAAATCTTTTTCATGTTCATGACACGTCATGTGATGATTATGAAGGTGTCATGTCAGTCTTATGAACACCCCTTCAAATAATTATTCCTTAAAGGTACACAGTAGATCAGGTGTCTCCAACCCTGCTTCTCATGAACTACCATCCTGCCGATTTCAGTTCCAACCCAGCTCCGACACACCTGTCTGTAATTATCAAGCAACCCTAAACACCTTGATTAGCTGCTTCAGCTGTGTTTGATTGGGGTTAGAGCTCAAATTTGCAGGATGATAGACCCCTGCAATAGATCCTAAAGAGGTAAAACATTTCAATGTGTTGTATACCCATAAAGGCACAAAATGAACCTTTGAGGGTACCACCCCAGTGATAGAAAAGGTAAAGTTTTAAGGCTTTTATTTTGACAGTGTAGCCACGTCTTCTTCTGAAAACCTGTCTCTATAAGATATTATAAATAAAAAGAGCTTGATTAAAAAAAAACTGATTCATATCAGCTTCTATGAAACACAGTGAGCGTGCTTAAATTTAGTGGAAAGAAAGACTGACAAACTTTTCAAAGTCAAGTACTTCATTCGGTCAAGCCTGACACAGAATAAGTCATTAATTTCAAGTTTCAGTATTACCTCCAATCTTTGAATCCAAGGCTCACAACTATGTTTGGTGGTTAAAAGCATTGTTCTGAAATCACAATGGCGGTCTGTAGAAAAACAGTATGGCACTGAGCATAATGTTTTAAAGCTTGATGTCATTTGGATTTTTTTTAGTTTAACACTTGTGAACTGTTGCACAAAACATTATATGCTTTTTAGATGAACTGAGAAAAGTAATCTCAGGGGCTAATTACAGATTTGAAACCAATTTTCCCCTTTTCATGCCACTCAAGTCAGTAAATGGAGCCCATCCCCAACTTCAAAGTGAATTTAAATAGCTACATCCATACAGTACGTTTGCCATTCAAACTATTATCTAATGCCCAAACACCCACCTGTACAGCATTGCTTTCACACAGAATAACAAGCTATCATCAGTGAGGAAAAGAAAAGTAAAGAATCTGTTGAGCCAGCTGTTTATTTGTGTCATGTGCCATTGAAATCATCAAGATTTATGCTTGCCAATAGCAGAATTACACAGTCAAACACATGCAGAGAGAGAGAAAATGCATTTGGACACTGTGCGGATGATGTATCTTTAGATAACCAACATTTTAAAGCTCATCTGACAATTGAAGATAAAAACTTGCTTTGAATATTTTTCAAATGCTGATGCAAAATTACAGCTTTACCTTGAAGATACATGTTTCAAGCCTTATATTTTGTGCGTACCTTGACAAAGTGCTTGTTAACTGTTTCATTAAGGTCATTTTTTTTTGGCTGTTCCTATTACTATTCCTTAAGGATGAAGGACGGTCTCATAGCAACAGTGTCTCTATTCAGTTAAGTGACACCAACGCTAAGGCAAACTTTAACATGAGGTATGTGTACATATGCTCACAGATACAGTATAAAAACATGTCGGTAGGCCAACCGTAAAGTCACGGTGAAGAGAGATTTTATAGCAGACAGCTGTGGGCCTCAGCAATAAAAAATCTTATTGCCTCCCACACATTGCATAAAAATGACAATTATTCAGTTATTATCTTTCACCTTCTAATAGTCTCCATAGAAGGTGTATATTAAGCGTTAAGTAGTTACTTATCATGTAACAGATACATTCATCTATATTCATTTTTACTGGATCTATCTCTTTATAATTCCCTAGTTTATGGTTCACACTCACATTGCACTGTGTGGTGTCGGCTCAGATGTTTAACCACTAGAGACATTTACCTTCCTTATCATCTCTTAAATAGAGCTCATTTATAAAGGATTGCAATATTATTACAATTGAATTTTCTTGTTCAAGCACATATGCTGATAAACAACCCATAGCTTGAATGCACTGGATAAAATGTCTGCAAAATGTGATGTAAGTGTAAAATATGGCACAAAAATGTTTTTACAAATAATTTTGGTAAAAATATTTTACAAAAAAGTATGTGTGACCCTGGACCACAAAGTCTTAAGTCGCACAGGTATTATAAATAATACATTGTAATCATTATCGATTTTTCTTTTATGCCCCCCAAAAAACATTTTGTATTTCATATTTTGTAAATACCATGTTCCATGAAGATATTTTGTAGATTTCTTAGTGTACATATCAAAACTTTATTTTTGTGAGTGGATGCATTTGATGAAGGACAATTTTCTCTATATTAGTTTAAATATTATTAATATTAGTCAAGGCATTAGTCATTAGTTAGGCCAAATACACTCACCTAAAGGATTATTAGGAACACCTGTTTAATTTCTCATTAATGCAATTATCTAATCAACCAATCACATGGCAGTTGCTTCAATGCATTTAGGGGTGTGGTCCTGGTCAAGACAATCTCCTGAACTCCAAACTGAATGTCAGAATGGGTAATAAAGGTGATTTAAGCAATTTTTAACGTGGTATGGTAGTATTTCACAATCTGTTCAGTTACTGGAATTTTCCCGCAAAACCATTTCTAGGGTTTACAAAGAATGGTTTAAAAAGGGAAAACATCCAGTATGCGGCAGTCCTGTGTGCGAAAATGTCTTGTTGATCCTAAAGGTCAGAGGAGAATGGGCCGACTGATTCAAGCTGATAGAAGAGCAACTTTAACTGAAATAGCCACTCGTTACATCCGAGGTATGCAGCAAAGCATTTGTGAAGCCACAACACGCACAACCTTGAGGCGGATGGGCTACAACAGCAGAAGACACCACCGGGTACCACTCATCTCCACTACAAATAGAAAAAAGAGGCCACAATTCGCACAAGCTCACCAAAATTAGACAGTTGAAGACTGGAAAAATGTTGCCTGGTCTGATGAGTCTCGATTTCTGTTGAGACATTCAGATGGTAGAGTCAGAATTTGGCGTAAACAGAATAAGAACATGGATCCATCATGCCTTGTTACCACTTTGATGGCTGGTGGTGGTGTAATTGTGTGGGCACACTTTAGGCCCCTTAGTGCCAATTGGGCATTGTTTAAATGCCACGGCCTACCTGAGCATTGTTTCTGACAATGTCCATCCCTTTATGACCACCATGTACCCATCCTCTGATGGCTACTTCCAGCAAGATAATGCACCATGTCACAAAACTCAAATAATTTCAAATTGGTTTCTTGAACATGACAATGAGTACACTGTACTAAAATGGCCCCCACATTCACCAAATCTCAACCCAATAGAGCATCTTTGGGATGTGGTGAAACAGGAGCTTCGTGCCCTGGATGTGCATCCCACAAATCTCCATCAACTGCAAGATGCTATCATATAAAGAATGCTTTCAGCACCTTGTTAAATCAATTCCACATAGAATTAAGGCAGTTCTGAAGGCGAAATGGGGTCAAACACAGTATAAGTATGGTGTTCCTTATAAACCTTTAGGTGAGTGTATAGTTAGGTCATTTCCTAACAAACCATACATCAATGAAAAGCTTATTTTCTCAGCTGGTTTTGTGGTCCAGGGTCACATGTTACAAAAATTGACATATTTGATATGCAGAACATGAATTAAACCAAACAAGCTTGCCATCTTGATGCACACAGCGCACATACCTGTAAACCCCCCTGACTGAACACAGCTAATGATCTACAAAATGTTCACAGCTTTACAATGTCAAACCAATATCAAGATGTTTAATCTCACAGATCAAAATCCAAATTAATATTCATACGGTACAAGCATAGTGTATATCGCTCGCAACTACTCTCATTCATCTTCTATAAGGCACCACAATACCGGGGATGTTGTGGCTTAAGTCCATTTAAACTATAAAGGTCAACAATGCAATCCATCTAAATAGCACTCGGTGCAATATAAGCCTACAACCTAATTAAATACTAACACTAATTACCCATCTTGCCCTTCTCTTGTGCTTCTGCTGTAGTGCAGTCTGCTCATTAAAAGCAAATATGCCTACACATCTCATGATGGATGTGAATGTTTAACCATTACCGTCACATAATAAAATCTATTTGCTATTTTTAAATTGCCAAACAACGAAAAAGTCTCTTATTTGATCTTAATTAAGTTTAGGAGCATATCAGATTCATATTTACACCTTTATAAAATTAAGTCCAAACTTCATTACTTTTACCAGAACAGATCATGTTCCAGGCTTTGTAAGAGGCAGATGCAGGGAGAGAGAAGGCGGGCTTTGTGCATCTTTGTCAAGGATCAGTCTTGACCCCTTTTAATACTCCTATATGGAGGAAATAAACTTTGAACTGAACCTGGTATAAGATAATAAACAAGTATACTACTTCAGCATAAACTCCTGTATACAATTTCATACCGCAATAATTCCCATTGCTGCATTCGTGAAATCATCAGCAGTTCTGCCGCTCGCAGCATCTTCCTGGAATATATGCCACCTAATTAATATAATCATCTAGCAATAAATTGTAAAACTACTTTGTGGACTTGAATCATGTGGTAATGAAAATGCTATATTAAAAATGTTCTGACTGGAAGACTTTGCTGAAAGTGTTGAAAGCTGTTATCTGCAGCTGAGCTGATTTAATAAACATGGAGGATGGTGTGATGTTAAATCTATCTAATAGCTATATTTCTCTGAAAGGGAAGGGAGGGGCTCTTTATTTATCTCCTCGGTGTAGCTTATGCTCATCTAAAGCCATTCAGGGAGAGTGGGAAAAGAGCCGTGTAAAGCTGAGACATCATTATTGGGTTTAAAAGTGCTTTCTGGTGAGGTTTTACCTTGCAAATAATACTGACTTCTGGAGAATTGACAAGAGCCACTCGTGTCAAAATGTGAAGGTCCCAGAGAGTCGACATGTAAGAGTGGGGAGGGATTACGAATGTGGAATTTGGAAAGCACTACAGCTTTCTAATCACTAATGCTTTTCTTTTCATTTCTTGAGAGAAAATTGAATTTCACTAGAACGACTCCCAAGAAGCATTGCCGATATTGGTGTGATCTTCTCTTAAAACACCCCAAATTACCCAAACAGCTGTTGAATATAAATAGAAAATGTCTAACACTTCTGGCAAAGATGTTACATGAGTCTAGCAGTTGGAATTAAAAAAAAATTAGCTTTTTTTTAAAGAAAATCTGAAGCCTTATTGAATTTGGCATGCGTTTAGAAAACATGCATTAAAGCGACATTCCATGTTTTTTTGAATATATGCTAATTTTCCAGCCCCCCTAGAGTTAAACATTTAATTCTTACCTGTTTTGAAATCTATGCAGCTGATCTCCGGGTTTGGCGCTAACACTTTTAGCATAGCTTAGCACAATCCATTGAATCTGTTTAGACCATTAGCATCACGCTCAAAAATAACCAAATATTTTTCCTATTTAAAACTTGACTCTTCTGTTGTTAGATTGTTTACTAAGACCGACGGAAAAATAAAAGTTGCGATTTTCTAGGCAGATATGGAAAAATATCAAAACTCTTTGGTTATTTTTAGCTCGATGCTAATGGTCTAATCAGATTAAATGGATTGTGCTAAGCTATGCTAAACGTGCTAACGCCAGACCCAGAGATCAGCTGAATGGATTCCAAAATGGTAAGAATCAAGTGTTTAACCCTACAATGTAAAAAATACATTGCTGCCTTAAAATTTTTTGTTAAATCAACTCAGATTTACAAGTCATGTCAACAGAGATGAGTTGTCACAACTTATAAAATATAATTGAGAAAAGTCAACTTAATTTTAAAAGTTACAACAACTCACCTGTAGTTATAACAACTCATTTCTAGTCAAGATGAATAAAAGTAAGTTGAAATAACTTGTAAATCCGAGTTGATTCAACAAAAATGTTTAAGGCAGCAAAGTATTTTTTACAGTGTAGGGGAGCTGGAAAATAATCATATTTTCAAAAAAAGTGGAATGTCTCTTTAAAAATTAGAGTCTCTTTAAAAATGCAAATACACGTAATGTGGAAAATTTTGGAGTGTAACCGCAGCTTAAAAAATATTTACAAGGTGAAGTATGTGCACTCAAAATTAAGCCAAGTGTTTGGTCATGGGTTCAATCCCAGTGAAAACAATACTAATTAAAGATGTATTTGTTGAATGCATTGTAAGTTGCTTCTTCTGCCAAATTCATAAATGTAAATGGTTTATATCAGAAGTGATGGAGTGCATGGCCGGAAAGGTTTAAGTATCTTTTTTAATGTCCATTTTTTATACAGTCATGAAAGATGTAAATGTGACTGTAATGTCTACCATCTTATTGTTCTCAGACTGTAGACAGACTGAAGGTATCTAATGCACTTCAAATGCGGGCTCTGTTAATGCTCAAGATCTGGTGAAAGCAAAATTACTGTGTCTGTATGTAATGTGTTTAGCTATTATGCCACCCGCAGCTGGATCCAGCTTCCAGACGTTCAGACGTCCCCCGATAGTAGCCAAATTTAAGTACAGACTGAAAACAAATCTGTTTACCCGCTTTCTTAAATTAGGTACAGTGATTTGCTTTAATGTCATAGAACCACATTATTTTATTTATCAGTCTCTTATGTTTAGGTGCAGTGATTTCACCTTAATGGCAATTAAAAGGTTATTAGTCAGTAACTAAAATGCTTGGTAACACTTTATTTTACGACCCGCAAAGTACCTCGTAATTAAACCGAATTTACAGCGTACCTATTTGTAACAACAGAGTACCTCTACAGTACGTACTTGTAGTTATAAGGGAATAATATTTTAAGTTTGGGGTAATAAGGGGGTAAGAATATATGGAAAATTATTCTCTAAGTATTTCATAACTACAGGGTACCTATTGTAATATTACGTGGTATGTATGACTTACGTCTATGGGTAATATGGTCTATGTGTAATATGTTTTTTTTTTCATATTTGCTACTTACCTGATGAAGTGTTTTGTATAGCCTACAGTTGATGTCTACAAGCCACGTCGGCAAATAAAATATAACACACAATAAAAATAATAGCAACTTGTACCTCTTTGATCTGTATATGTATACAGGAGTTACCAGGTAACTCTTATATTTGCGGGCTGTAAATTAAAGTGGGGCTTATTCCCCGATTGTTCGGTGTATGTACCAGGTAACTCACATATTTGCGGGCTGTAAACTAAAGTGGGGCTTATTCCCCGATTGTTCTGTGTATGTACCAGGTAACTCTCATATTTGCGGGCTGTAAACTAAAGTGGTGCTTTGTTCACCTCTTGTTATAGGGTAAATACCATAAACATACAGAATATTGTTATTTTTATTTTAAAACAACTTATTTCAAAACATCTTTAAAACACTATAATTAAGCCAACACTTAATGTTTATTATCACATAACTTTTATTTAAAATAAAAAGTCATGACAATTTTTCATTGTTTTTGCGGCTTGGCTTCCTCTGTTGGTGTTCTTGACTCGGATGATGAGTTGATGTCGTCTCACAAATGGTGTTCTGCATTACATATAAAAAAACATAAATGAAAGCCTTCAGTAAATGTTTCTTCACTGTGCCTTGACAGAAACAGAGTTTTCTAAGCCAGTTACGTTTATAAATTTTAGGCTTACTTATGTGCTAGCTAACCGGCTACCGTTAGCTAGCAACTTTCTTGAAAAACATTGTTTGAAATGCGTGAGTCATGTATTAACAAAACCAGTCACCTTATCCAGCATGCGGAACCTGCTAACATCACTCGCAGCTGTACTCCACAGTGTAGAACGTTTTTAAAACCTCTTAAAGAAATTTCACCTCAGGATCGCGTTCCAGCAAACCTCCTGCAGACGGCCGCGCGTTCTACACCTGCGCACTAACCTACGCATGTAGTCGTCTTTTGCTTTAGCGGGAGCTGATATCTGCTGTTGATTCATTCTGGTTTGCCATTTCATAAATTATATTTGGCTAAAATACTTGTGTTTACAGTAAATAAATTGCAAAGCACCACTTCAAATATGTCCGCAAATGTAGGAGTTTCCTGGTAAATAGGGAATAAGTTGCTATTTGTATTGTACTTACCTTAAAAAAAAGATAACCACATTAAATCAGCTGGACTTTTGTTATTAAAAGCAAGTAATATAGGCTACTAAAATAAAAGTGATATGCTGTTATATTTATTTGCCGATGTGGCTCGTAGACATTGACTGTATACAACATTCAGTAGTCAATAAGAAAAATTCACAATAAAAAAAAATAAAACATAATTTCCCCATAGACTTGACTAAGTCATACATACCACGTAATATTACAATAGGTACCCTGTTGTTATAAAATACTTAGAGTATAAATAATTTATAATTCTTCATATTCTTACCCCCTTATTACCCCAAACTTAAAATATTATTCCCTTATACCTACAGGTTACCTACCCTGTTGTTACAAATAGGTACGCTGTAAATTCGGTTTAATTACGCGGTACTTTGCGGGTCGTAAAATAAAGTGTTTCCAAATGCTTTATTTGAACAATGTTTTTCGATGCAAAACACTCAATGTGCATACCAAAATCAACTTTTTTGAACAAGCCATAGTTTCAAAATCACTAAAGATGCAACTAGAAACATTGCAAATAATGAAAGTCAGAATGTAAAAATGAAGAAACTAAACCACACACTAGGGTGCACTTTTATGCATATTTCTGAATGGCCGGGATTAAAGGTGCATTGTGTAACTTTTAGAGAATCTCTTGACAGAAATGCAATATAATATACATTACTATTATCAGTGGTGTGTAAAGAACTTACATACTTAACTGTATTGTTTTTATTATCCTGTATGAGACTTTTTTATCTACATACACCACAGGTCTCCTTACATGGAAGTTGCCGGCATGTTTCTACAGTAGCCCTAAATGGACAAACTGTCCAAAAGAGTGTGTTTCATCACGAAAGTACATTAGATGTTTGTCCTGTGGCAGCTACCATTGCTTCTCATTGTGTTTCGAAATTGAGGTTGATGTAATTCGCAATCTCACCACTAGAATACACATTACACCCTTAAGTCCTCAAAATCGAATAATTTACGCGAGAGGTACTCGGGAGACACAAAATGTTGGCTGTTGATTGTTCTCCCGACAGCATCAAGCTTCTGTCATGTTAACACATTGAACCCAGGGTATCTTACGAAAAACTTTCCATTATTTTACTCAAAGCCAACGAAAATCGAGCAGGACCAGGGCTGCGTTCTCCGATAACGTTGTCTCTTAGCGCGCTACGAAGACTCTTAAGGTAAACCTTAACTACAGGTATACCTTTCCTACGTGTGTTCTCCGAACTATACCTTAGGATGTTGCTTAAGGTAAACCTTCTTAAGTTCGACCTTAGCGGGTGCTGTCCATGGTGGAGGTGCTGAATAGGTTGACATCGATCGCTCAACAATCAATTATTCACTTCATGTAATAGGTTTCGCTGCGTTGTGAGATAGCGGTGTTATTTATTAAAGAAACATTTTAGAAATAGTTAAAGTTAAATTTATTAGTAATTTCTGGTAAAAAAATATTTCAAATTGCAAACAACTAAATTCAACCTTCTATATTTTATATCAAACCCGTGCAAAACCCGCAACTTTATTTCCAAACGTATCATGTTTAAACTGCTCTAATTCATCCGCTATGCCTTGAAAGGATCATTTATATTAGGGGTTCCCAATAAGTGCGTTGCACAGGGGAAGGTGGGTCGTGCAAGTACTTGGCTGTGCATTACACTTAAAATAAAGTACAAACTGCTGTTGTTCATTAGTTCACGCGTTTATTGTGCTTGGACACTGGATGCGCAAGCAGCATGGTTACAATGCGGATAAAGCTTAATGGACGCATTTCTGGAGCCTGTCTGTCTAAATATAACATATAAAATATTATATAATAGCCTATATAAATATATAGTATGATTGCTGTAGATTTTAGCTTTGATTAGTTTTAATGTGGAAATTTTGTTGATCTTAGGAGACTAAGCAGTAATCAAGTGCGCAGTTTATTTTGAATGTTTATAAAGAATATGGCATACAGTTGCCTCAAAGTTATAAAACATTAAAAAACTTCGATGCAAAGTCGAATTAACATTAATAATCATAATTAGTTTTTTTTGTAATTTTTCCCGATTTATTTATGCAGCTAAAATACTAGCCGGACTAAGATTTAACGGATATGAAATGCACAAATGAAATAGTAGGATTCGCTGTATAGCTGCCAGTATAACCAACTCCATCACCCAAAATATATATTTTAAATAGTTTCTTAATCCTGTAGCATTTAATAGTTCGCAGCTGATGACGTCCCTTTGGAAAACATAATGAAAAATCTAACAACCATCAATGTAATGATGTCTAATTATTTAATTTAAATGTTTTATTCTTTAAATATAAAAATATTTGCCTAAATAAACACGAAGTGTATTGCAACTTTTTTTAACACATATTTAGTCGTATTACATAGACTGCAATGTAAGCTTTTATGAAAGTGATGGACCCTAGTGGAGTCATGTGGGATAAGGTATAGCTAAGAGTGCTCCAGACCAACCTTACGAACATATGACTTCCAGAAGGTATACGTAACTAAGAACGTTTCGGCAAACACGTATTAGCGATAAGGTACAGCTTAAGGTACAACTTAAGAACAATGTAGCGTTAAGGTAGTTTCGGAGAACGCAGCCCAAAACATTTTACAGCTGATCAGCAACGACATCCCAAGGATGACAGCAGCAAAGACAGTGTTCTTAATATGACAAAGTAAGTGTTTTGATTAATGCCTTAATGTTTATTTTTTAAATCAGTGTACCATGGTTCAACTAAATGAATATAACATAGCAAAGATGAATGCACATTTATATATTGATTCAATGGATTTATTGCATTTTGCGGAATTTTTTTTTTGTTTTCATAATAAATCTTTGAAAATCTAATTATGGATTAAATTTTGTATGTTTTTATAACCTAAAGATGTTATGTGAATGTTTGTAACAGAAAAAACTGTTTTTCATCTCGTCACTTTCTTGGTATAGAAAACACGTTTTTACTGAAATTAGTCAAAATGGATTTATGATCTCATTTTTGTGGTGCCATTTAGCAGTTTTAGCATCTGAGATCCTCATTTCTCCTTTTTTTAGGAAACATATTTTCTGACATTATCTATATTTTTTCATAGGAAGCATTCACAACATTTGTGATAATTGATTTTTAATAATCAGCACAGTGTGGTTGTGAATTGTTAGGGAATGGTTGTTGTTGATTTTAAGTTGTCAACATGGCAAGCTATGCAGGGAATAGTAATACAATTAGTGGAAATGATCCAGCAGATGAATTGTAATATACTGTAATATTTATTCATTCTGCCAGGGGAAATATGAACTTAAAGACTGTTTGGGGAAGGAATCATTAGAGCTACAGTGTATAATTTTTTATTGAAAGTGTTCTCCTATTTCAGTTTATTGCAGAAACAACAGTGAGCCATTGGTTAGTAAATTTTCATGAATACAGGTTAGACTTTGGACGCATTATCAAAACGCTGCAATGTTTGTTTGAACATCCTGAGCAGCCCAGCGTGGTGCAGTTTCCTTAAATAATTGCTTGAGTTTGTCTGAGACACAGACGGTAAAATCTGTTAAATAACATTGTTATATCACTGCAGTTATATGGTACTGGTGTAGAAATCAGATTAAAGCTTTAAAAGAGAGCTGGAATAACCTGAGGTCAAATAGTTATTGTAGCATCAGTGATTTTTCCCAGACTGTTGGCTTAATTATAAAAGCTTTGGGATGGCTGACAGACTTTTCAATGAATTAAAGAAATTCTTTGCTGATCCTGAACTGAACACTCAAAATGAATCGTTCAAAATATCTGAACAATAAGATTCTTTCTATTATACTTATTCTGTTAATACTTTTTTATAGTTAAAGGGACAGTCCAATTTTTTGGAAAATATGATTTTTTTCCAGCACCTCTAGAGTTAAACATTTGATTTTGACCGTTTTGGAATCCATTCAGCTGATCTCCAGGGGCCTCATTTATAAACGTTGCGTACGCACAAAAGAAGGCGTACGCCACTCTACGCAATAGTTGTTATTTATAAAAAGCAAACTTGACGGGAAAATGTGCTGTCCGTCACGCAAGCTCTGACCCAGGCGTACGCACAAAAACGGGTGAAATGAGAAATGGCGACACTGTCGGCAGATGGAAGAAACACGTGAAAGTGACAACCAGGGCTTAAAAACGAAAAAAATGATCAATCGTTTCACTCCGAGCAGAATCGATATTTTAACGTTTCCGTTTTTACGTTCCGAAAACGGTTTACTTAGAAAAAATACCGGTTAATAACGTTATTTTAATTCAGGCTATACTTTAACAAATACATGCATACAGACTAATTTTCACACAAAAATAATAACATAACACATGATATAGCTAAACTTCAACATTTCATTAATTGTTAAAACCACAAAAGAAATACCTGCATTCATTTTAAGTATAAACAGCTGAAAAAACGACCCGTTTTCAACCATGTCTTTTACTGGTTGAAACCGCAGCATACTCTGCTGGATGTTTGTGTTAAATGTGCCTCTGTAAGTTACCTCAGTGATTCCCGGCTACTGTAATTCTCCCCCACATCCTTCAATATTGCAGACAGACTTGTTAAGACTAACGAATAATAACGAAAAGGAATTTCTTGGTGGCAACCCATCTAAAAAGTAATTGACAGTGGTATAAGTCCCCTGGGTTTTTTGAGTTACAGTTTGCATCTTCATATTTCCAAGCAAGTTTTAACTTAAACATACCTCTGAACATTTGATGGGTAGCTTTGTGGTTGTTTAAGACAAATGCTATCGGGCCGGAGACTCGATGACTGCTGCGCGGGCATTTCACTCACGCTATGTGTCTGTCAAAGTCACTCACGCTTGATGCGTCAAAGTCACATGTTGTACTGTTCAAATCATGATTGGTCACTGATAAGTACAATATTAAAGAAAACGATAAAATAACGTTATTAACCGGTTAATGGTCATTTTAAATAAACGTTTCTGTTCAGAACGATTAAAATTTATTTCGTTTTAGTTTTCGTTTTTGTTCCTGTTAAAATTTCGTTCGTTTCCGGTTTTCGTTTTCTTTCCTTGAACCGGTTCAGAGCCCTGGTGACAACACTGCCTCTCATAAATAACATGAAGACTTTACAAAGCAAGTCTTACAATTAACAGAACACCCGATTGATCGATCAGCAGTGAAACAAAAAAATAAAGAAATCGAAAATTACAACAGAAATTCATTTCAAATGAACACATATTTGCTAAAAGAAAAGTGAAATATGTTCTGCAATAATATTGGCATGTTGTGCAATTCATCCTCATAAAGAATATAGTTTACAGAACGAAATAATGTACAAAACTGAGATTCTCGAATGTGTCCATATGGCGGAGCAGATATAGATGCAATTACATAGACAGATAGATAGATAATTAAGGAGATATATAGATAGATAGATAAATAATTAGATAGATGTATTAATTGTCCACTGGGGAACGTTGTTTTCATAGTAAACCATATTTTCATCATCTACGGAATTATGGTATTCATGCAAATGCCTTTAGTGTGTTTTATTTTTGATAAAACAATGTATGGCGTATGTCTAAACCATTCAGAAAGCAACAAGAAATTACATTTGCGCTGAACAATGTCCCCTTTCTCCCACCCGTGGCAGACACACTCTTATGGAGTGCTAGACGTTTTTGTGCCTCGACTTTGATATCCGACCATTTCTTTATTTCGGCCACGGTCCGAGGTTGTGAGGCTACAGCATTTACGGTGTCTGCCACCGTTTGCCACTCAAGTGCCTTTTTGGCATTAGTAATGCCCACACTGTGCCCTCCAAACAACATTTTTCTCCTCTTTTCCACCTCGCCAACGATAACTTCTACTTCACATTGAGTGAAGTTAAGTTTTTTTGATTTCCTCTCTGTGTTTGCCATGATTTCGCAATCAATGCATATTAACTTGTGGGCGTTTCACGGACTATTTATGGACAACTATGGGCGTGTCATGAAGCCGCAAAAGCTGCGCTACATTTAGAATTGATTGTGATTTATTAAGGGAAAAATGCGTAGGATGTGCGTGCGCACGGTTTTATAAATCCGATTATTTCTGTGCGTACGCGCGTCATATGTTTCTTCCGTACGCGACTTCTGACGCAAATCCTACGCATAATTTTTTAAATGAGGCCCCAAGTCTGGCGGTTCCACTTTTAGCATAGCTTAGCATAATCCATTGAATCTGATTAGACCATAAAAATTATGATATTTTTCCTATTTAAAAATTGACTCTTCTGTAGTTACATCGTGTACTAAGATGTTGAAAATTACCAAGGGGACTATTTTCAGGCGCTGAGTAATAATATTGTAGTTACACGATGCAACTACAGAAGAGTCAAGTTTTAAATTGGAAAAATATTGAAACTCTTTGGTTATTTTGGAGCGAGATGCTAATGGTCTAATCAAATTCAATGGATTATGCTAGCTATGCTAAAAGTGGTACCGCCAGACCCAGAGATCAGCTGAATGGATTTCAAAACGGTAAAAATCAAATGTTTAACTCATGGAGACCTGGAAAATTAGCCTGTTTTCAAAAAAAGTTGAGTGTCCCTTTAAGGTTCAACCTGAGAGTCATGGATGGCTACACCAGGAATAAAGGTATACAGATGGAGATTTTATTGGTGGGGCTGAAGACAGGAAATTTAATTCTCTTTATATTGACAGTGCTATTGTTTTAACTCATTTACATAAAGTTAATAATTTATTTTAAGCAGTTGAATACATAGAAGTAACTTATAATAGATTCTGTGATAGGGTAGAAGTGCTATGAAGATTGTTACAAAGCAGTCCATCGTGTCTATAGTGCAGAAATGCATAACTAGAGAAAGTTAAATTAATATTTTATGAAGAAATGAATGCTATAAGAATAAAATAAATCCTAAGAAATGCAAAATTCAAATGTAAAATTTAACAAAATATCTATGTTGTACAGTAAATTGTGAAATACATGAATTGCAGCAGAATACGTTAAGAAGTTACAGGTACAGGACAGTTTGCTCAAAAAGATACAAAAATTGGCACTGGGACACTACCCTTTAGAAAGGTTCAAAGGTGTACCAAAGCTCTCCTGATTTTTCCATGTGGTTGATGTCCTCAGGACAACATAATGGGACAACATTTCAATCAACCAATCAGATTTCAGAAATAAGTTTACAGTTTGTTTCAAATTTACGCTTACAACCAGGATAAGCTGCTTCTAGACCATGTTATGATTAGGGTCGGGGTTTGGGTTTTACTTACAAAAATTTTGTCCTTGGGTCAACACAGTATGTTTCCCTTAGCACATCAAACACTTGGCAAAATCAGGTCGAGCCATCTACCATATAGGTAGGCTACTAATATGCACTCTTAGGTACAGGGTAAGTAATTTTTTAACAGTAATGCCCCAAGGACAGCTTTTGTAGGGGACTTGTTTTCTGAAGTGGTGGTTAATGTGACACTTCCGTACCTGTACCTTTATTTCATAACTTTTTTTAAAAATTGATGCAGGATAATGAAAACAATCATTATTTCATCAAATGCTTTGATACACTTTTAAAGCACAACTTCTCGTCTAAATCCGATCCAGCGCGACCTAAAGTAAATGCGTAGTGACGTAGGGAGGTCACGTGTTACATATACAAAACGCACATTTGCGGACCATTGTAAACAATAAACTGACACAAAGACATTAATAAGTATCAGTTGACATACAACAACGTAGAAACGGTCCTCGTTCTCAACACTTGTAAACACTGGGGCGGAGTTTCGCGTTCGTCCTCTGTGACCTCTTGACGTCATGAAGTATTGCGTGGGGTCACGCTGACGCATCACGACCGGATTTAAACGAGAAGTTGTGCTTTAAAAGTGTATATTTGTTATTTTTATTGTCAAAAATGACAATCGTTTTGCTAGATAAGACCCTTATGCCTCGTTTGGGATTGTTTATAGTCTTTTGAAACTCCATTGAAAAAAACTGTTACGTGTTGAGTTAAATATTAAATGTTGGGCTCTATTAAAGTCCATTAAAATGAGAAAAATCCTGCACTGTTTCCCTCAAAAAACATAATTTCTTCTCGACTGAACAAAGAAAGACATCAACATTTTGGATGACATGGTGGTGAGTAAATTATCTAGATTTTTCTTTTAAGAAAATGGAATATTCCTTTAAATGCATTCTCTGGTTTGAATTGTTCATCAGGGTCAACTCTAACATCTATAGGGTTCTTCTGTTTATAATATGGTAACTCTTGCCACAAAACACTAAAATGTGAGGGTTTGTTAATCTAACTAACTGACAGATAAACAGGTGCCAAAAATGCATATACTGTAGACATTAATTGTATTTGTTAGTTTTATGGTGTCTAATGTCTATGCAGCCCATAAAATATAAAAAGTAAAAAATATTGGCACAGATGGTCTCCTCTTCAATCTCAGAAATGTTTTTGGCAACCAAGAAGGTCAAAGTTGCACCTGTGAATTTTTGGACTGTGTGGACTAGAAATGCAATTCTTCCTTTTCGCTTTTTCTCTGGGTTATGTTAAGTAGGAATGTCAACCTGGGGATTTTTTGTTTCGCTACTCCTACAAATTTTTACCAAACTCAACATTTTCTTCAGATGGTCTTTGCCACAAATGGCCAACAGAATGTCAAGCAGTATTTTGGCAATGTGTTTTAATAATAGTTACTGTGGTTGAGAAAATACCCTCTGCATTGAAGGGACTGCGCTCTCCGACGGTCAACAAAAGCACTTGCATCCCTTTACCAGTTGATCCGCAAGTCATAATACTGCTGTCCTCTGATTCTTTGGAGCTCAGTAAATTGGAATGTGTCTACCACAGCTGTACCAGTCACCATAATTGTTGCCTGCAGCTATTTTTCTGCATTATTATGCCTTCCAAAAATGGGAGCCATTTTCTCTGCTCCCAGTTTTTAGGCACCCAGCATCTATAGTGCTTCAGCTTGTACTTTACTTGTGAATATATAAGGTCGGCTTAAATCCAAGTTTACTCTCAAGTGTTTCTCTGCACTTGACAAAGTGCTTTTGCACTGGCATCAACATGCTCAAAATTTTAATGAAGCAGGCTTTTATCACTTTAAATCGGGTCAGCCAGACATGGGGTTGTTTTTCACAGCCCTCTCCTGGTACAGGTCATAGCACACGCATCTCCACAGGACATGGACGATACAAAGAAAGGTGCTTCACCATCTATTATCATCAGAAATATGCATGAGCAACACCCTCCAGCACTGATCATTTTACAACCAGCATGCACTCTCAGTTTATTAACAAATTCATGTCAGAGCCTCAATAAGAGTTCCCTTCTGTCCATAAACACTATAACCCCAAAAAGAGCAGAGTACAAATAAGGTTACATGGATCAGAGTAGGGCAAAAAAATGCATTATTGTTTTTTGAGAATTGCAGTTTAATCACAGCAAGCATTTGTTTTGCACAAAATGCTCCAAAAAGCTTTCGGTGTCTGAAAATCGATTCCCTTAAATTTCCATATTTATCAGCTAAATATGAATTAATTTGCTGAAGGATGTTTGTGTTGTGCTGAAGTGATGGATGATGTACACTGAGCAGAACATCGCCCAAACCTTCCTGGAGTCTGTATGTGTCTTGTTTTTTTTACTGGTTTAGAAATGTGCAAATCATTATGCTAATGACAGCTAGAAGAAAGCGACAAAAAAGCTTTCACTTCGCCTCTCTTTCTAAGCACGGTAATGCAAGAGTTGAAATGAAGGTCATGTCAGTGAGGTCACTTAGAGGAGAACAGTAATGTGCTGTGGAGGATGCATTGAGGGCAAATACTGTATATGGCTTTGAGGGATGCCATTCACTCACCGCTCTGAGACATGTGAGATACACACACCTAAAGGATTATTAGGAACACCATACTAATTCTGTGTTTGACCCCCTTTCGCCTTCAGAACTGCCTTAATTCTACGATTCAACAAGGTGCTGAAAGCATTCTTTAGAAATGTTGGCCCATATTGATAGGAT
Organism: Paramisgurnus dabryanus; assembly: GCF_030506205.2. Taxonomy (NCBI): domain Eukaryota; kingdom Metazoa; phylum Chordata; class Actinopteri; order Cypriniformes; family Cobitidae; genus Paramisgurnus; species Paramisgurnus dabryanus. Next base: position 20,424,913 of record NC_133345.1, on the reverse strand, counting down.
AGCATCTTGCAGTTGATGGAGATTTGTAGGATGCACATCAAGGGCACGGAGCTCCTGTTCCACCACATCCCAAAGATGCTCTATTGGGTTGAAATCTGGTGACTGTGGGGGCAATTTTAGTACAGTGAACTCATTGTCATGTTCAAGAAACCAGTCTGAGATGATTCAAACTTTGTGACATGGTGCATTATCCTGCTAAAAGTAGCCATCAGAGGATGGATACATGGTAGTCATAAAGGGATGGACATAGTCAGAAACAATGCTCAGGTAGGCTGTGGCATTTAAACAATGCCCAATTGGCACTAAGGGGCTTAAAGTGTGCCAAGAAAACATCTCCCACACCATTACACCAACAACCTGCACAGTGAAAACAAGGCATGATGGATCCATGTTCTCATTCTGTTTACGCTAAAGTCTGACTCTACAATCTGAATGTCTCAACAGAAATCGAAACTCATCAGACAAGGCAACAATTTTTCCAGTCTTCAACTGTCCAATTTTGTTGAGCTTGTGCAAATTGTAGCCTCTTTTTCCTATTTGTAGTGGAGATGAGTGGTACTCGGTGAGATCTTCTGCTGTTGTAGCTAGGGATGGGTACCGAAACCCGGTATTAAACTTGCCCCGGGGCTAAATTATTAAAGACCATAGTATCAGTAAGATCTGACGCTATCGGTTCTGCTTTCGGTACTGGAGAAAAAGATAAAAATAAATGTTCTATGTATTCTTGAATAATAATGTTTTCGTGCACATTTTGTCTCACCAAACTTTTCTAATTTGAGATAAAATTAAGATGTTTGTCTGTGAGATCTGCGAGATCTCTCATGCGCGCCGCGGAGGCTGTCTGTCACACTCACACACACACAACGACGAGCGCGGCGCATGCATACGCATAACAGCACGAAAACTCCCACTTAATAACAAGACTGACAATGGCGGATAGAGCAAAACGTTCAAAAGTGCGGTTATACTTTACTAGAGTTGATGCAGACAACGCTCGTTGTCATACAGGTAAGTGCAACAAGATGTTTGCATGTAAGGGCGGAAACACAAGCAATCTGTCAAAGCATCTTTTAAAAGTGCATTACGTGCAGAAAGAAGCTGTGTCCCAATTCAAGGGCTGCGACCTTCTAAGCATACGACCTTAAAAGGTGAGCACTCTGTCTGTCAAGGTGGCAGCCTGAGAAGTCCGCGTAGAGAACCGAAATGAGACGGTCTAATCCTCGGAGGACCCATAATTTGCGTCACCTGCTGCACGCGCCCACCGCGCCTGTCAGGCATGTACTGTATGCTAACATCATGTTGAATCAACGTTGTTCACGTCATTTAAAATAAATGTACAATATCCCTAATTGGTTACCTTACGTTGAAATTCTTTTGACTTCTTTTGGGAGAAATGACGTTATGCATTCAACATATTTTCTACTTGTTTTAAAATCCCAAATAAAGAAAATTCAGTAAACATTTATTTGGCTAAATGCACAGCACTTCAAGTTAGTTTACAAAATAGCCTACAGATAAATATCCTATGTAAAGTATTTTTTCTGCAGCTTTCATGCTGGTGCATTAACAAATATATGTATATTATTTAGAAATGATATCCAAAAAAGTATTTGTAATAATGAAATGCAGACACATAATTAACTTAATCATGTGAACATAGGTTCATGATCAAATGTTAACATTGGCCAAAGTACCGATAAGAATACCGTTAAAGTACCGGACCGTTAAGCAGTATCAGTAAGAGTAGTAATACCGTTAAAATCTTAACGATACCCATCCCTAGTTGTAGCCCATCCGCCTCAAGGTTGTGCGTGTTGTGGCTTCACAAATGCTTTGCTGCATACCTCGGTGGATATTTCAATCAAAATTGCTCTTCTTTCAGCTTGAATCAGTCGGCCCATTCTCCTCTGACCTCTAGCATTAACAAGGCATTTTCGCCCACAGGACTGCCGCATACTGGATGTTTTTCCATTTTCACACCATTCTTTGTAATGGTTGTGCGTGAGAATCCCAGTAACTGAGCAGACCGCCCGTCTTGCAACAACAACCATGCCACGCTCAAAATTTCTTAAATCACCTTTCCCTCCCATTCTGACATTTAGTTTGGAGTTCAGGAGATTGTCTTGACCAGGACCACACCCCTAAATGCATTGAAGCAACTGCCATGTGATTGGTTGATTAGACAATTGCATTAATGATAAATTGAACAGGTGTTTCTAATAATCCTTTAGGTGGGTGTATATACATCAGCTATATACTTTGTTAACTTCCTATCGGCATATGTTTGGTTGCTACGGGTGATGTTGTTGTGGGTTCAGAGCCTGAGATGCTCTGCATCTGTTAAATAATTCAGTTCATATGTAATTGCATTGTTTCTAACAAAACTGCAGTTTCACTCCAGTGACATCTTTAGAAAATTAGTGACGTTCAAATGCATTATTCAGTTTTTACCCATTTTGTGTGTTTGTTCCGTTACACTGGTGTTTGGCAAGTTCTTAATAGCTCATTAAAACTCTTCAAAGTAAATGAAATTATTTCGAATGTTTTCTTCATCTGGTCTCACCCTTGTGGTATTCATCAGCAATATTGCTTTATACTGTTCTACTAATTGATTTAGTCAAGTTTTGCTAGTTATTTTCATCTATGCATTATTCAGATCGGTTTCTCCTTTCCCTTTGAGGCCTCTGAAGGCGCTGTTTGCGAGATGGATACATTGCAGACGATTACATCATTATATGGTTTTATCAGCCTGCTGTTGAGATGTTTGGACGGCCAGCAGTGTTGGCTAACCAAAAGAATGGTGAGCGCAGCAGTGTGTATACGTGCATGAGTTAGCTAGTAAAGCGTGTGTGTTTAAGTTAGTTGTCAGAGCGCTGTGTGTCTGAGTATCGATTCACATGTTCTCGCTGTCAGCCCCGTTGCTCTTCTGGCCGCTTAGACTGTGGCACATTGACATCTATGACAGAAACAGAGGAAGAAGATCCTGCTCCTTAAAGATCTGTAAAGGAAGCGATGCTGCGCTCAATAAGGGACGGTGGCAGCTGAGCGCATGCACGAATCAGTAGTGTAAATCTATAAATTGCATTTCAACCCAATTTTCATTTGATGCATTATTTACCACAAACAGACTGAGAACATTAAAACGGTTAATCGGAAAGTTAAGATATATAGTGAAATTTGTTAAAAGATGCGAAACTGACACTTTTGTTTTTTCGCTATGCTACCTGTTCTATAGAAGTCAAGATCACATTATTAAACTTTATAAAGAACATTTTAGGTCGCACAGCGGTAATTTTCAATTACCTTTTAATCTGACTTTCTTTATATGACATTTGACATCTTGAACTAACTTTAAAAGTCAAATACTTTTCAAAGTCAAACTCCTCTCATCTCCATGGAAACAAGAGCATGTACGGCTTTCTCAGCCTTCACTTGAGATATCCTGTCCTCCCTAACAAGTGCACAGCCCTGTATTGTTGATAATGGGTTTATACTTCAAGTGATGCATCACCACAGTCTTTGCTCTAATGTACTAGTAAACATTTAAGTGCAATTTTATACTACCAGCTCAGGTAATGACGGTTTTGGAAAAAGGATCCATTTGAAGTCTGGTATGTAGAAATGATTAACGCTATTGGAAAAAAATGAGAAGTGCATTATTTTTGCTGTTTGATAAACACTGTCAGATGGTGCATCCACGACTCTAAGACACATTACAGGGTTAATAGTTGGAAAGCAGTAATCATTTGAGAGATTTGGTAATTAAAAGTAATTTCCTTTACAAATTGATTTGATAACCGTGCCGTAGGATATTGTGCACATGTTAATGAACCTCTCTGCTAAATTAGAAAACATTTTAAGAACAGAAGAAGAGCAGTGAGATTTGTCTCTTTAGGCACGTATGTGTTAGAGAGACACAGCTGCCTATTGTAGGCTGTGGACAGAGAGGCATCTCATTAGGTTTTCAGACAAAGAGAAGATCTTTTCACTGCGTGCTTTTAGGACAAAGAAGAGAACTTGTGCAATGACAGATAAGAGTAATCAAATCATCTGGAGTACGAAACAGCTGCCGTCACGGGGCTCTGCTTTCTCCACACATTTGGTGCATTGCATTTTGTTGTTAGCCAAATCCTTTATGTTACTCTCAAATTTAAAGAGACTCAATGCCTCCCTAGAGCTCCATGCCTGCACACACTGACCCCCAGGTCATTTGACATCCTCAGCAGAGCATGTAAGCTCCTACTTATATCTAATTAAAGTCAAAGTATTTTTGTAAAATGTGCAACAATACAGCACCAGTAGTGCTTGTTGCCCATAAAATGTATTTCTGTGAGCACAACACTGAAGAAGGTTTGGAAAGAATGATTTGTATAGGAGTATAAGCAATATAAAGTTGTTTTTTAATAATTGTACTATACTTACTATGTGAAAATAAAAATGTGCAATAATACCTTATTCTATTCTATATGCATTCTATATATTTAATAATTTTTATGCACTTAAAGCTGTTTTGAAATGCCACATTGTAAATTGTAAAGCAGCATGAAATAAATAAATGTAAAAAATCTATAAATTCATATAAGTAAACAACAGTTTAGTGTAATGATCAGTGTCGCTGTACATTGTCTATAAAAATGGTCCCTATCTGTCACTGGGGCGGTAACCTTTCAAAACGTACACCTTTTCTACTTCATAGTAGTATCTCAAAGGAACATACTGGTACCAACTGTATACATATCTGTAACTACATTGTACACATTAGGACATTTAAAAGGGTGCTGCCCCTGTGATAGCATTTTTTGACATATTTGACAGTGTAGCTCAGTTGGAGCATTGTATTAGTTTAAAGGTCATGGGTTCAAGGGACAACACATACTGATAACAGATATACACTGCAGAAGCGTCTGCCATATGCATAAATGTAATTATATAGTCGTATGCAAATGTTTGTACACCCCTGACAATTTTCATGATTTCATTCATTAATATTTGGGTCTTTGGATCATAGATATGTATACAGGCTAGATGTCTCGTCCGCACTGCTGGCCAATTGAGTGGAACGTCCGCATTTGGCGGCCATCTTACCACAGGGCGCTCGCTCACTCACAGCTTTGTGTTTAATGATGCAAGTTCTTTTAAATGACCATAACTTGCTTAATTTTCTACCGATTTTCAAACTGTTTGGTTTTTTATAAACGTCAAAGATGTACCTATGACACTGCATACTTCAACTAAAAAATATATATATTTTCATGAAACATGTTTAACCATCCAGATTTATAGCCACGTTCATAATGTTTGTAAGAAACCAAACCATTTGAAAATCGGTAGAAAATTGAGCAAGTTATGGTCATTTAAAAGTACATGCATCATTAAAACACAATGCTACAAGTGAGCGAACGCCCTGCGGTAAGATGGCCGCCAGGTGATGACGTTAGAGATTCCCCCATAACACATCTAGCCTTTATACATATCTTTGGTTTGGATCAGCAATTTCATTTTGATCTATCAAATAACTGAAGGACACAGTGATATTTCAGTAGTGAAATATTGGATTAACAGAAAATGTGTAATATTCATCAAAATGAAATTGGACAGGTGCAAAAATTTGGGCACCCCAACAGAAAAATCACATCAATATTTAGTAGAGCCTCCTATAGCAGAAATAACAGCATCTATTTTAGACGCTTCCTATAGCCTGTGTCTGGATTCTGGATGAATGTACAAAACATTTTTAGTTCAGTTAGGTTAAATAGTCGCCGAGCATGGACAAATAGGTAGATCAAAATGAAACTGATCTCACGAATTTCCGTTTTATAGTCACGGAATATTTTGCTCACTTATCTGTCTCATTGTCATGGATATTCACATTCTTCCATGTCCATAACACAGACTTTTTTCTGTGTCAATTTACGTATTGGTAACTCAATAGATTTTTCTATTTTCTTACTATTGCCGCTTGGGTTTGGGGTTAGAATTACTTTCTGTTACATGAAATGACATCCTAACCCAAACCCAAAAAAATAGTTGTTAGTAGTTATAAACCTCCTAACCCAAACCCCAAATTTAACCCCAAACCCAAGCAACAAAAATAGAGTAACCAATACGTGAAACTGACACAGAAAAGAAAGTCTGTGTTACGGACACGGAAAAATGTGAAGATCCGTGACAATGACACGTATAAATGAGCAAAATATTCCGTGACTATACCACGGAAATTTGTGAGATCAGGTTGAAATGAAACTGCTGATCCAAACACCCAAATATTTATAAATGAAAATCATGGAAATTGTCAGTAGTGCCTAAACTTTTGCATACAACTGTATTAAATCAGTGAAGATACATATTGCGGAAAAAGCTGGGAACAGTGTTTTCATTGTGTAGAAGCCGTTCTGTAGGTGGTTTTCTGCATGCTTTTGTTTCCAGATGGTGAAGAAAAAAAACGAATAAGATGGCTAGAAGGAAAGGATCTGGTCTTCCTAACACATCTATCTGAATAGAAGTCTTGGATGCTGTGTAACTCCTGGCCAGTGATGGACGGTGCTGTCTTTAGCTGTTCCTTGCTAGATACAGAGATTAGATATTACATACAATTACATATCTGATGCTGGCTTACTCTATCCTTCACTTCGCTCTGTGTGGTACTCATTGTACTGTGCCTAACAACATTTCCTTTTTGATATGCATTTTATTCATAGCAACCTATAACTGGAAAACCAAGGACAGCAGGGATGCTGTACGGTTTGACAAACAGACTGCCTGTAAAAATCAATCTGAGCAAGTGTCAGAGTGATTGCATCATTTCCTTCATCTGTTTGAAAGGACGTCGGTTGAATTAACCTTAATTTCCACCCCACAATAGTTGATAAGAAGAATTTGTACAACCCTGTTCCGGTTTAGGTTGTGTACAGTACAGTATGAAATTACGTCTTAGTTTTGAGTTTTTCCTTTAGTTTTATAAAGATGAACACTGAAAGTCATAAACAGTTTTGCAAGTTTCAGGAGTGTAACAAAGTGAAACCGGTTTGAGTTTTTAATTTATCAGAATGAACCATCTGGGACATTTTGATGTCAGGCATCACAAGACTCTCTAATTAACTGATTTTCTGATGAAAAGCCAAAAGACATATCAGCACATGAGCCAGGCAAAATCTGTAACATGACAGGAATTGTCTGAATGCTGTCTGCGATGTGAGTGACTGAATCCAGATCTTCTGTGATAAAGCCAGCCTCATGAATAACTATATAAAAACATATTTTTTTGGCTCTGCTCTTTAAATCAGTCTCGTTAAATTAGTTTGGCTCTGAAATACTTCCTTCTTTATAGGATTGTGAATGATCAAATCTTACCCTACCTGATATGTGTCATTTTTCAACATTGTGAGACGAATGACTTTAAGTGGCGATTATGGTGATTAGTTTTAATGGGATCAAAAAAATAAGATTAATGTGTCAGAAGGAGTGCAGATACAGTAGCTTAAAGTGAGTGATTATTTTGGAGTGTGTTAAAAGACATGGCTACAAGCTGGAGTTGCTGGTGAATAGGTGCCTTTCGAAATTTGACATCCTGATCGCATTCACACATGCAAAGAGTGTGACTTGAATCTCATTTTCATGAGAAACCCTTCAAAACAAGTGTCGCTGCTAAGTAAATGCTACAGGAGAGAAAGTATTCTCTGTCGTCGAAGATAACAGGAAACTAATTACCCGAAACCGGCATGAAACAGACATTTTGATGAAACCCTTTGTGAATTGTAAACTGAAGCTATGGCTACACATACTGTACAGTATATAATTAAGTAGACATTTCAAGATGACATGAATATAATTATGTACACATTGTATAATTCAATCTGCCTCTAACGTAAATATCAAATAGTGTATTGAGTCCGAAAAGGGTGAGAAAGGGTGCAATACGTAATACAGATTTGTAGACAGAATTGAGTCAATTCAACCTATTTTTTTAAGTTTGAAAACAAGTTGAAATTGTTTAACATAAAAATATATATGGACATGATATAATTTTTTTAAGTGTAGTTACAAATTAGTCTGATCTCACGGAAAGTTGTGTTATAGTCACACAAAATAAATTTTTTCGTGTCCATGGCACGAAATTCAGATATTTATTGTGCCTTGAGCACAAATGTCTTTTTCGTGACACTGGCATGAATTTCTATAAATAGTTTCTTGTGTCTGTGGCATGAATTTCTTTTTCCGTTTCATAGTTTTTTCCTATTTTCTTACCATTGTCGCTTAGGGTTGGGGTTAGAATCCCTTTCTGTTAAATTTTTAGACATCCAAACCCCAACGGTAACCCTAACTCCAGGCGGGAATAGTTTTAAAAGCGGAAGAAAAACATGTAGAAACCAATACATAAAAGTACATCCTAATCCAAACCCCAAATCTAACCCCAACCCCAAGCGACAATGATTTAAAAATAGGGGAAAAAATGAGAAAACAATACATAAAATGACACGAAAAAGAAAGTTGTGACACAGACACGAGAAACTATTTATAGAAATTCGTGCGAGTGTCACGAAAAAGACATTTGTGCTCAAGGCATGAAAAAAGCAGAATTTTGTGCCATGGACTCAAATAAATTATAAAAAATTTGCTTGACTATAACACGACTTTCCATGAGATCAAGTTTTTACAATTACTTACAGTTACAATCCTGATCTACTTGGCTTAAAAAAAGGTTACCTGGTGACTGAAGAGCCAAAGGCCGTATATGAAAAGGAAATTGTTATTATTGCAAAAGTGTGACAAAAGAATATTTTTTTTTATTTATGGTTGCAATTGGATCATGAAAATAACAAACTGATAATAATCCCTTATTGGTCAATTTTGTGGGCTGCTTGGAGATGCTCAACCAATTTCGCAACCTTAGTTTACTGTACAGTTAGAAAACCTTCAGAAAAGCACTAAAGTCGCACTAAAGTCGTTCTACATTGTTAGTGTTAAAGTAGCCTGTAGAAAGCAATTTTACCACACTAGACTTTGATCTTGTTAGTATGGATATTACAGGCACAGAGCCTCTCCATACTAAGAGGGAATTTTCGCCCCTTTCGAATCTAAACCCTTCCTGCAGTAAATGTTTATTTCAAGGCACAACAGCTGTTGAATGTATAACAGGGAAGAGACTCGAGCTGACCTCTTACTCTGCTATTGAAATATAACTATCAATATAAAAATACCAATATCACAGAGCTGTTCTCAGCCACTGCTGCACACAATATTACTGTTTTTATTCGGTGCTTGATAAATTACCGTATTAGCAAAGCTTTAAAGGGATAGTTCACCCAAAAATGAAAATTCTGTCATCATTTACTCACCCTCATGTTGTTACAAACCTGTATAAATGTCTTAGTTCTGATGAACACAAAGGAAGGTATCTTGAGAAATGTTTGTAACCAAAACGTTCATGGAACCAATTTACTTCCATAGTATTCGTTTGTTTGTTTTTTTCAAAAACTTTTTGCAAGAAGCTAACGAGGGGGTAGTTGTAACACGGACTGTTTACGTTGTTGCACAAAGCTGAGAGTTGTTTTTCTGGTATTTTTTTCACGCTGCCAAAAGACGAAATGTATAATGTTTTTCCAGAGAATTATGATGAACGAGTGTTTTGGTGGCATGTAAGTAAATTTTTTCATCATGGGTGTGTAAGATACCAAATCCAATGCTATGTCATATTAATCAGTGTCTTGTGACTAGGGATGGGCATAATTAATCGACGATCGATGATTGATTGTTAAGAATTTCGTCGATCACGTTAATTTGTTATCAATTAATTGAATGCATTTTTTTTATCTAACTCCTGTTTCACAAATACTCCTTATGCAGTGCGTTTGCGTATGTGTGCGGCAAATCCGTCAAGCACCCGTTGCAGTGCGCTGCTGACCGCTTATTCTGCATATAAAACGTTCATGTGATTGACACTTTCTGTGAACCCTTTTCCGCATAAACAATAGAACAAAGCATCATTTTTTTTCCACAAAACAATATATTTTAGATATTATTTGACAGACTAGTAAATGTGGATTAAGGATGTTTAAAATCTCTATCCTGGTGGTCAGGATCTGAATGGATCAAATCAGCAGTTTTGCAATGCTTTATTTATCTCCACATATATCATAAATAAAAATAAGCAGAGTAACTTTGCAAGTCTACCCTTCCGCATTATATATTTCCTACTATGTATGTATATGATTTCCAAATAATAAACGAGAGTATTCAACGACAAAAAGCGTCTCATATGGAAATAAATCCTCACAATTTTATTATTTCTCAAAACTTTATGACAAAAATAAGCAACTGTATTCATACAGTTATTCAAAGACGCACACATTATTCCGCATATATTTGAATATTATACAAAAGTATTCATATAACGGCACGTTTCATATGGCAAATAAATATCCTCACATTAACATAACAGCATAATGAAATGAATAAACAGACAATGAAACAGGATTGAAATATAAATTGTATTATTATTACCGGAAAAAAGCAATATTGCTAAAATAATCTCTGAGGTAAATGCGTCAAAAACGCTGTTACCCGCACAATAAGTCTAAATAAGCAATTAAAGTGAAAATAGCATTATTAGACCATGTCTCAAAACTTTATATGACAAAATATATTTAAAAGAAATGTATACTTACAGTTATTCAAAGATGCACACATTATTCCATATTACTCCCGTTTATGAGCACGTTTGTCTCTGGCCTCGCTCTGTTATGTAATAGATTGACAGGTGCGCATCTCCGTCTTTAAAACATATATAATTTTGTAATTACTACCTTAGGAAAATTAGCCATGATTTTATCATTGTGAAAATGATTTTTTTTTTTTTTTTTGGCAGATTAAAACGATTTGTATTTCCGCAATTTTACTACAAATACCATGGTTTGGTATTTATTGTGGAGTTGGAGACCATAGTAAATTTGTGTTGTTTTACAACAAATAAAAACTAAAAGACTATGTTAGTATAATTAAACAATGGTGAATGGGGCTCACAAAACGCACGCTGTTTCACACATACTCTATATGCGGAATAAGCCAAGTTAGCGCTGAGGTACCTGTGCATCCCCGGTCAGTCTCCTCGGAGCGGGTGTTTCGGCGGCGGCTGGACTGACGGTCACCATGGGTTGCGGTCGCGTCTAACCCCAAAAAATGCTTTTATTTCTCAAAAAAAATCAGTAGACTGGTGCAGAAGTTTTATGCGAGTTACTTTAAGTTAGTTATTTTTCACGAGGCTTTAAGTAGCCTAATTTGTTATAGCCTAATGTTAGGAAGGCTAATATCTTGCACTTTCTTCTGGCTTGAATAATTTTGAGTTACATTTTGACAAAACCTTTCAGATCTAAGTATTATGTTTTTTGTTTAATTTAATGTTAAACATGAATCTGTTTTTTTTTTATTTTGGAAATAATGAGGTCTCTGTTTAAGAACGCTGGCTCGCAGCTGCAGGTTCCGCTGCTTTAGAGCACCGCACATGCACGCACATATATGTTTGAAACATAGTTTAACTGTCTGCCACAAGTTGATCTTGTAATAAAGGTCTCATCGAGGAAAAACATGCTGTATATTTGTATTCATTGCATTTTTTAAGTATAAAAGTTAAATAACAAATTTTATTATAAAAATATTAATGATTAATCGATAGTCGATCGTTAATTTTCCCGACGATCGACAAAGAAAACTTAATCGAATGCCCATCCCTACTTGTGACTAAAACAAAGCATCGTTTTGAAATATGTCTGCAGCTCTTGGAGCCACTTTTTTGGTGCGCTTGAAAATATTTTGGCCCAGCTGGGTTAATTGTAACTTTTTGTTACAATTAACCCCTCAGCACTTACGATATGAAAACCGCTAACGTTTGTGAAATTCTTGCCGTTGTTTTAAATAGGATACACATGAATGCTGGCTGCCAACAAAATAAATGAAGTAATACACATAAATGTGCCTGCCTTATCAAAAATCGTGTGTCAAATTTATTTTTGTTAAGGTCTTTAATATTGATTGAAAAAGGTCACATCAAAGATTGAAATCATAATGAAATGATTGGCTAAAATCAGACTTTGGTGTTCATTATCTCAGAATTTGATTTTTAAACTGTAGTATGGTTATTAGGGCTGGATGAATGAATACAGTGTGGATACCTGTCTATTATAGACAGGTATATAAACAATATCCACTTCAAGTTTATAGACAAAATAGTATTGAAATATTTGCCTGCAAACTTAATTTTTAGCAAGTGTTACAACTAACCCCCTGCCTGTTACAATTAACCCCACCTATGGGGTAAGTTGTAACATTTGCACTTCTGTCACGTTTGGTGTAATATCCAAGAATGGTAAGCACTAGAAACTAACTTCAAATGGTCATTTGTCACAGAGATGTGTTAATAAAACTCAAATATTTTTTATTCATGATTGAGCCAAAACCAAAAAGTTTTAGTTTGTGCCCCGCTCTCCCCTACATGAATGTGTCATATTTTCTCAAATAAAATTAATATTTTTCTGATTCCATATTTATTTTAATAAGTCTTCGTCCTGCTGTCCCGCTGACAGGTGCGGTGGGCACATACAGCAGGTGACACAATTTATGGATCCTTCGAAGGCTAGACCGTCTCATTTGAGTACTCTTTGTGGACTTTGCAGACTGCGACCTTCAAAGATTGAGTTCTCACCTTCGACACATGCGTCCTTCAAAGGATCTAGCCTTCGATTTAGGACACAGCTTGTATGTTGATATGACTTATTCATCACATCATGAAAAGTTAAGAACTGAAGTAAATGTATGGTAACCCATACTTGGATTGTGACCTCCATATTTAACCTGAACCAGGTTAACCCATCCAGTCAGTAGTGAAAACACGTACACCCCAAGCAGTGGGCAGCTATCATTACACCTTAGTCGAAACCTTCTGGCTGTGAGACTCGAACCAGCAACTCTCAGGTTATAAGCCTGACTCTCTAGATATAAGGCCACGACTGTCCATCATTTTTCACATTTCATGTGAAAAAATAAAAACACGATTTGTAGTGTGTTAATCTGTTAGCTGTATTTTTGGCTCCAATGTCAGTGTATTATATCTGTGTCAGGTTCAGACTGGCATACAACAAAAGAGCTTGTGATGTGAGCGGGGCTAGATTTCAGTATGCACGCCTCCTATTCAATGAATCCTGAGAAGTTTCCCCGTGGAGACACAGAGGCCTTATCACGGATGCTCTTTCAGTATGCGATCGTCTGTGAGATGTCATTAAACATGCTCTTTGTCCGCTCCCTAACTCGCTCTCTCTCTCTCTTTCTCGCCGTGCATGCGTCACTCTACCCCTTGCTGTTTTTCTCTGTTGTGTGATGGTCTTTATCTGGCAGCTCTGTCATTGTCTCCTGCCCGTCGTCTTTAATGGGATCCTGCATCTGCATCAAAGAGAGTCATTGATGTAGCCCCTGGAAGCTCTGACAGTATCAGACTGTGTCCAGAAGAGAGGGAACGGAAAAGAAAAATAACCCGATGTGACCTTGTGCCCATTGTCTGTAAACAGAAGGAGAAGATGATGTCCCTCAAGTCTTCATTCAAAACGCATCTGTCATTTCCTTTACTATCTTAAGACGTTTCAAGCGAACCTTTCAAGTTTAAGTGAAGGGTGAGAGGCGATGTCGCAGTGGTTAGTTACAGATCTCCTCTGTGGCTATCTTCCCCGCACATATCCACTCTTTCTCTAAGCCTTTAGTGATGGCCTGCTCATTTTTCACGGTCATGTCTGATGTCACTCTCGACTTAGCTCTCGTATATAAAATCCTTTAGCTGTTTGTCTTTGAAGGCCAATCAGCAGGGACTTCGATTAAAATCCTGATAATGCCCCCTTAATGCCACCTTTCCTTTCCTTGAGGGCTGTTCTTACTTCTTCGGGATTATGGTGGACAGAAAGCAAGAGCCAAACTCACAGATATTAAGCACTTAAAGCTTTGTTTAATTAAGGTCAGAAATTACATTTGAGAGGGTAAAGAAAGTGGCCTTATAGATTTTGTTATATGCTCGCTATAGTTAAAACAGCTTTTTAACCACTCACACACAGATGGAGAGCTGCATTTATGCTGAAGACATATTATTTGTGGCTGTGTGGGTGTGTGTCAGGGATTTAAAGATGCTGACTGGGGTGCAAACAGTAAGGAAATATGCATAAAGAATATGCTGATGCAATGTAATTTACAGAAATGACAGACTACGTCACCCATACATTATATGCTTAAATAGCATAAATAGTTCATGACATTCTAGCCCTCTATTCTGGGGGGCTTCACAAAAACTGTTTTTAATTATTTATATAAAAAAATAGCTTTATATGCGGAAAATTCCAAAATTAACCCATTGAATACTGGTTATTTTGTTCTCCATTGAAGCTTTCTTCTAGCCTCCATCTGCGTGAAATTACACTTAATTTTGGTCTGTTCTTTACTATTATTAACTATTATATGGCATAGAGTAGGACTGGCATATAGTGAATGAGTCCTAAGTCCCTTTCACACATACAGTCTTTACTGATAAATTGCAGTTAACAGGTCATGTGCGAACAGAACCATTCTGGTAAATCTGTGCTGCCATTTTGCTATTAAGAGCGATTGTAAGATTAACGTGCTATGTGTGAACAAAAAATATAGATTACCGGCATTTTGAATGGTTGACGTCAGACCGCGCTGCCAGCAGGCCAATCATAACGTTTTGATACAGATGACGCGTTTAACTCTGCACTGTTTACGAACATTTCTACACACACGCTGCTTAAACGTTGAGCACATCTGAAGTTAACATCCACATTTCTTTACAAAGTTGTTTAAAACAGCTTACCATTTATTTCCCCAATTGACCTATGGCTAATCCACGCCCCCAAACGTGATGAGCCAATCACAGTGCACATAGCTAACCCATAACCCTCGGACATTCTCTGCCTCCATGTCCATTGAAATACATTACAGCTAGTCAGTTTTCATTCGTTTTTAAATGTTTTTTTATTGGCATTTTAAGTTTTAAAATGGTCAAACGACACTCCGACACTATGCCGAGAGGTTGGGCGACGATGTGTGTTTTTACCCTTTCCCAAGCCACATTTCAACCACACTAAACTTTAAGTGCCTGCTCTAGATTAAGTAATGCGGTAGACCACAACACCAAATAAACATGGATAAATAAAACAAGGATGTCTACATCTGTTCTAAGCTAAGTTAACAACGTATTTGAACATTAACTTTAACATCTCTAATGTAATGTTAGCCTAACATTAGAAAACGTTAAAGTTAGCTTCTAGCTGCGTTGTACATCATGTCACTTGGCTTTATTAACGTTTCTGTAAATAACCGAGATAATAAATGTTATTTGTTTTTTGTAATAGCAATGTTGTGCTGAATGATTCATGTAAATACTGTAACGTTAGCACCAAACTAACAAGATGTACTCTTGGTAAAGATGGTAAAAATGTATGCAACTTATACTTATTTAATTTGATCATGATGGCAACGAGATGCGGTTTATCGCGTTAACGCTGTGACCTATACATTTTTGCGTGGAGCCGAAGCTTTTCATCAAACTTCTCAACAGTAAAATTATTAATATAACCCTCCAATGCATAGTTAATTCCGTTTTGCTGACTTTGAGATGATATATAGTCTTTCTGTCTCCAAAAAGCATCAATTGCCTCCTGTGAAATGCCTCCTACTTGACATCTGCCATAGCGCATATCACCGAATGTTGATCGTTTGTTCGAGCGAGTAGAGGGGGTGTGGCTTAGCCATAGTTCAATTGTCCTTAGCACATCCTCTGTAAAGAATTATCTGCAAACAGTACTGTTTTTTTAAGATGCAGGTTCCGTTTGACGTCGCCTTATGTAATATTTGGTCACGAGCAACTTCGGACCGACAGTGTTTGCCACAGATGTGAAAACAACAAAATACGGGCCGTGGATATGAGATCAAATACAACAGTGAGCTTGTGAATATGTGAATGATGTCTTACTGGTAAAAAGACGGAAGGTCACTGGGTGTGTGAACAGAACATTTTTATATTTACTGGTAAATTCATTCTGGTAAATTCATGGTAATTTACTGAATTTACTGTGTGAAAGAGGCTATACAGTTTGTTAGTGCTTTTAATGATTTTTTATCCATTTTGGTGCTCTGTAACATTGTCTATTTGGGTTCCACTAAAAGACTACAGTATTTGAATTTGTAAGAACTTTTGCAGGGAAATCTTAAGTCAAAATCATTTCCCCTGATTTTCATGTCTGTGTCAGTTACGGCTCCAACATGGCCACCAAAGCTGATCGTGGCCATTTTAGTCAATGTCTTGCTTGTATCAGTCATATCGCTGCATGTTTCAGAAGCATTCCAGGCTTTACCAAAGATAGTCTATATTGACACTTGTCGCATCCGTAAAACACTCTTTTAAGTGTATTAACTTTGTCTGAAGGATTCGGTTTCTGTCTGATTCGGTCCATATTGATCTAATTTAGCATCATAGTAAGTCAGTTATAGTTATTTATTATTTTCAACAAAACAATCTCTGTAAGGCAACATCCTCCTCCTGTACTTCTTTAGAGATTAAATTAGCACATGTTCTCCAATTTGTGTTTACATAGCATGATTGGTGTAGGGCAGCTTAGTGTTTTATTACATTTAGGCATCGTGTGCTTAACATTTACAAAGCAATTATGCCTCTAAATGTTCCCAGTCCCTTAGGGAGTCTAACATAATGCTAAAAGAGTAAGAGGTATGAGGTTTAGCTCTTCATCGCCAAATCACTTTAGGGTTTGGTCTTTAAATAAGGTCTGTGGGTTGTTAGATCCTTTACTGGAGCGTAGTGTTAACTATTAATTATTAGTAAGCTTAAAACAATGAAGATTAATGTTTAACGCTAAATGATTTGATGAGCCCATTACGCTCTAATTTGAGATTTTAAAGGTAGAACATTCATTATTCACTCATTATGTATAAAACGCTCCGGTGTCGATATATTGACAAGGCTGTAAGAATCCTTGTCGACAGGTGGTCTTGGCTGTTGATGTTCTTTGACTGAATGGAGATCCACCTTGAGCAGATAATTAGCTGTCTCCTTGGTAAGATGGAGGTGGATGTTATTCAATCAAAGCACAATAGTGACAGGTATTAAGAGGGCCTTTAAGGAGATTAAGTAAACATGGATCCACACATTAAAATTAAATTGTCTCTCAGCTGTCCATCCTCTTATTGATTGTTTATTTATTTGGAGTAATTAATAGTGGCGTCCCATTTTGGGTGGCCGTTCCACAACTGTCAGGAACATCCTGTTGTTGAGGTCTACAGACAGGAGCCCCGATGGGATAATGCATCTCTAGAGGGATGCTCTGTCAACACCGCCTGAAGTACAGTCACTCCTCACCTCTATGGGAAAGACTCTCTGCTTTGACCCCAGCGGTATTCCCTTGAAAGCCAGATTGATAACTGCAGTTTAGCCCCTTGGTGTGCGAGTCACATTAGACCTTCAGGCTTGTCCAACGTCCACATACAAATCCTTTCCGTTCGCACCGTTTCCTCCCCATCCAGAATGCTGGAGGGAAAACAGCCCCATCAGTTTAATTACAGTTCTCGAAGGGCCGCTGTTGATCTGATGAGTTAGTTACACTCATGAATTAATGATAGCCCTCCCCTCTCATTATTAAGGCAATGTCGTCTGGGGGAAGCTATTCAGACTCAATTTGGGGCTTCTGTGGTGAACCGGGGGTGAGATTCAGTCTCGAGCCAAATGAGGTGTCGCTCATCGAGTTCGCGGGCCGAATGCTTGTTCGGTCAATGTAATGGCGTATCGTTTTTGGCAGATGAGTTTTACGACATGCGTAACCTTCTGACCTGCTATTAGATGAAAATGTCAGTTTGAAAAAGTCATTAAAATGTAAAAGGGAAAAATATGATTTTATGTCCAGAAAAATATGATCGGCTACATGACCAAAACAGATTTTTATAATTGCATGCATATCTATTTGGGCATTGTGAAAAGTCAGGTCTCTTGAATACCAGGTGATTGGTCAATCACAGCATTGTGCAGTTAAATATCTTTATTATTTTTATTATGAGCACTAAATTTGACACTAAAATGGTGCTAAACCAGTCACCAAAAACTGTATAATTTCTTTAGTCTCTTTTCTCTTATGTAGTAAAATAATTTTAACTCAAGATTACTGCTGTATGTCTATTGATTTATTAATTTGATTAGTGGCAGTGCAGTAAGCTGGATAACAAAAAGTCACCAGTCATTATCGCAAATAAACCCCCTTAGGATGAGACGGGACTCTATCATTTGGTGTCAAGAGTCCCGCTCACCCTTATTTAAATCATACATCAGGAGTCATCCATTATCTGTTACTGTTTCTGTAATGTCCCTTCAAATGCTGTAAAGATTTACGAGGGCTACACAGAATAAAGATTTCGACTCATTTATCACTTGGTGTCTTTTGCATAAAATATTTACATTTACACAGTAGTTCAAAAGGTTCTGATTCTGTGCGCTCAGATTACTCATTTATATGAAGTGTCCAGCAGGACCTCCAAGCGTTGCATTGAAATTCTTTCCTATCCTCATGTGTTACAGCTATCTCAGTAGTTCTTCTTGGGATTCAACAGAGAAGTGGCAAACAGATCAATTATCTTGTCGCATCTGGCACTAACATTTTCTTTTGTACCGACTATCTATAATCTTAGGTTGGATTGTTTATTTTGGCATTAGATGCAAAGCTAAGTATTGAAATTCAATCATCTTTTTGTCTCTGTTCAAATAATGCTTGGAATACAGCAGCTTTTCTTATTCACAATCGTTTATTGGGGTCTTTATTTTTATTGTAGAGATCAAGTAAAAAATAGCCTCACCAGGTTTAATATATTTCACAAACCGCATCAAGCCTACAGCGCTTGAGCTTTAAGGAAATTAGTTGACCTTATACATAACATGCTTTTGTCAGATATGCATTAAACCATCATTGTTTTCCTTATAAACGGTAAAGAATTCCAGTGCGTTCTGTTTCAAAATAAAGCAATAAGCCCCAAGAAGCAGTGGGTTACAGTGCATTTTATAACAGCTAGGGGCATTTTTAGGCAAAACGCTAAGCGGACCCCTGTTGCTTTTATAAAACGGTTACTTTATATGCATACCAGTGTTTCATAAAATAAAACACAGCAAATAAGATGCATAAAATAAATATTACTCTTCCGCCCTAACAAAGTAGTTCCTCAGAATCAAGTGTGGCTGCATCAGAGCGACCCCAAGCAACACAGATGCCGAAAAGACACAATTCATTTTAACATTTATATCATGCAACTGTTGAAGTGTGGATTAAATATGTTTGAAAGCATGCTTAACGCTTTCCCCGGCAGCATTTTTTTATGATTTTCACAACAGTTTAATGCCTTTAAGAAAATTTTCTTCTTTAAATATATAAACATATAAAATATTAAATTTTTGAAAGAAAATATAATTAAAGACTGTGGTGTTTATTTTCATAAATCAGTACGTAGCAAGTGGCGCAGTGATACATAAGCTATGTAATGCGGTTCCCAGGGTATTTTATCACAGCTTAGAACGTGTTTCAACCAATCAGAGTAAAGGACCAAAACTGCCCATTTTATAATACACGATTTCACACGTTTGGAAAGCTAGACCTCATGCATGGCCCATAAAGGCACTTACTCTACAGAATAGCTCACACGTTGAATATTGAAGAAAAAGCAGGGTTTGTGAAGAGATGTGTTGAGGGCCTTGATGGGGAATTTTGTCACCTACTTATTAAGCTGTTCAAAAAAGGCAAATCGGATGTTTTCACAGTCACTAATCTGTTTAAATAGGATAATCACAACAGGAGTATTAAAGGAAAAGACAAGAAAGGAGAAAATTTTGCATTCATTATGTCGTTGACAGACTTTTTATTTCAAAGCGACTAACAGTGCACTCAAAAATTTTATTTTAATACAATATGTGTCCCTTAGGCACTGTTCACACCTGGTGTTGTCAAGTGATATTCAAATGTGTTTGAATAGCCACAAAAGAGCGCATACTCTCCGCCTAATGACCAAGGGCCCTATCTTGCACCCAGCGCAATTGACTTTGTCAATGACGCATGTATCATTCGTATTTTGCAGCGGCGCACAGCAGGCTTTTCCCTCCACAGACGCACGTCGGCAAACTAGGGAATGAACTTGCGCTCCCTGGGCGGTTCAGCGCAAAAAAGGAGGCATTTTCCGGCGCAAACCATCCCTGATGCTATTTTGCAGTTTCAAAAAACAGTTGTGCCACTGACCAGAAAAAAATTGTCTAATGTCAGTGGCGCGTTGCGCGTTGTTCATTATGCTATTTTAAGGGCGCATGCTTGACCATAATGGATAGCGTGCACAACGCGCACACACTTTGCTTATCTAATCTACACAGATGCAACAGTTATTTTTGCAAATCATAAATTGTTACAATAAAAAATATTAACACATGAGATAAGGGAAATTATTGTGGTGAGCATTGTGGTGATAGTTTTTATTTATTTTGTGTTGCTGCGTTAAAAAATTATCATGCAAATAACGATTAAAATATTTTCATAAGTTTGTTGTGTGGCTGTATTACGTTTATTTTATGTAAATAATAATTAAAATGTTTTCATAAGAAACGTTAATGTATGTGAACTTGTTTTCTAATTGTACTTTGGGGTTGGACTGCTTGCTTTCTTGGCTTTCAGCGGTGGAACTTGCCATGGAACTTGCGCACTTGCGTTTAAAGGGAATGTTGAATGACGTTCTGATTGGTTTATTTGACGTTACGCCCAAACCACACCTATGAATAATGAACCTACTTCAGACCAACCCCTTATTGATTTGCGCCTGGCGCAAGAGTTATTTCTCCCCGCTGGGAAAATAGCAACAGCGCCCAAGATCCTCCCACAAAGTCACTTGCGCTTTGCGCTTCGCACTTGCGTTTCAGATCGTTAAAATAGGGCCCCAAATGTGTAATGTACCGAGCAAAATGTTTTTCTATCGGTCCTGACCTCTAGAGCAACATGTTTACTAACAACTGACATAATATTAGTGCATGTCACTTTAAACATGTAATTTCTCCTGCTCGTGATCTGCTTATCTTTATAACAGGTGTAAACAGGGCCCTACTGATCTTGCAATGGCTACAGAATGATATTAAAGCTAAACCCTTGGCCCCACCACACAAGAAATAACCTTTAATGAATTAATTTGTTGTTGACTGATTCATCATATGTAAGGTTACTGTTCTGTAACTAGGCCGAACTGTGGAGAAACTTAAATTGTCTGGCTTGCTTTACATTTTTATTGCATGAGAAGAATGAATTTAAAATGTTACTTCTATTGTTTCCACAACATTTTTGTCTTGCACATTGCTGATACACTGTATAAGTTTAGTCATCTGCAGGCGACTAAAGAGAGAGGAAGCGCTCTCCTCTGTTGCTTTCACAGGACATTTCACTGTATTAGGACAGCCTCGGGGCATAATATTGAAAATGGCAGGCGAGTAAAGCTCTGTTAGAGCTGAGAGAGCAAATGTGAGTCTGAGACAATGTATGTTTGACATGGTGTTGAAATGTGATGACTTTCTCTTGACTCATTCAAGCGCCAGACCAGGTGTTTGGGCTTCAGGGCAGATTTTTCAAAGCCTTGTTGACTATCTTTGTGACTCCCTCAGAACAATCATGACTTTCCACTGTTTTTTTTTTCATGACCAGTGAGAGTAAATATAGACTCTTGTGGCCACTACTGTACAGTATATTAATTGACTAGACACCATTTCTCCAATAGCCTCATATAGATTTTGGCCTTACGTGCCTACTGTTTTCTTATATTGAGAAATGCCCCACAAAAGGATGAATAAAAACTGTTTTTACAGTGCAAAGTACTTAATCAATGAATAACATTGCCATAAGCTATAAAACTGTGTATTTAAATGATAAGAATTATAGTTTCAACTTGATGAGTCGTATTTATAGCCATTGTTACATTAGTGTAAGTGCACAACTGTGACTGCATTTTTTATATTAATGTGCATTTATGATTTTACTGCAGGTAAGGAGGTTATCACTGTACTGTATGTTGCTTGAACACACTGACTACCTAGAGCAGTCACAGATATAGCTCATAAAATGTTATTGCCTTATATTTGTTATGTCACTGTGAGTTATCATGTGTCATAATCTTCCTATAGGTCTATAAAAAGAGATCATTTAAAAAAACAACTGAGACATTTATTTAATCGATAAAATGTAACAAGTATGTAGGCTTCATAAATATGAAATAATAAAGGTTTCTAAATATTGAAAATTTATTTTATGTCTGGTGTATTAAAGTGCATAAATGAAATAAATGTATTGTAATAAATTGTGTATAAAAGAACAAATCAAATGGATATGTTTTGATAGCATTATAATCTTTGAAGAGGTGAGTTTAGCCAGAAATGATTATAGTTTTACATTGAAATCTCTGTGCTGTTATATTATATGTTTACCTGCTTTGCTTTCTGTTTTAAATCTATAAGGAATCTGTAAGTATACTTACTGTAGCATTTTATGGAAAGGCACTATTACTATGCAGATCATGTGCATGAAGATATATGACATTAAGTACAGCTCTAATGGATACATGTTTTCAATTTAGCATTTCTAATGCTTATAGTGCTGACTAATGAAAATAAACACATGTAAATGCATCAGTTTACAGCCAAATATCCAATTAGTTTCTTAAATGTACCACTAGTGGGGCTTAACTCATGTAAATGAATGTGAACCGAGTTTTAAAATCAATAATTTGAGCATTTATCAGGTTTATATGTTATGCATTTACATTTTTAAGAATTTGCATGGAAATTAAAATTATTTAATATGCAATCAAGTGACAGCACTGCTCTGTTTCTACATACAGTCAATAATGGTGTATAGTCTGCATTACCGTGTTAAAGTGCTAAAAATGAATTTAAGAATTGATAGTAGAGACAAAAGCATGACAGAATCTCAATGAGATCTGTGTTGAATCATTCCTTAGGCTGCACATCTTTCTTTAGATTTCAAAAATACAAACAAATGATCATTGGAGTCTGCTATTGAACATCTATGTGTTTACTTACACTCGATAAAGTCAGGATGAGCATAACGCTTACATGATTTTCAGTTCAGATAACTCTTAAACATGAAACTCTATAGGGGAGCGGCAAGCTTAATATATTCGCGCTGCGACAGAGCCAGGCTGAAGGAAAGCAATGCGCGGTTTGTCATCATAATGCAGGTCTGAATTGGACAATATTTTATTGTTGTGGGTGACTGGGATGTCTTATGAGACATCTGACGTAATCAGTCACATAGCATGCACGCTCTGGTGCGAGGCTTCCTGACAGGGCAATGCATCCGGCTTGATAATGCACTCTGACAACAACAGCCAAACAGAAAACTTATCACATAAGCTAGTGGGGTTTAAATGTCTATTTGTGAGAATGCTCCTATTTCAAATTTTTCATTTGATTCAGTTTAAAATAAAATAAAAAATCTCAGTAATTGCACAGTATGCACATCTTTGGCTTTAATGGCAGCATGCACTCAAGCTGACACAGACTCCACAAGTTTATGCCAAACCTATTGATCCATGTAATGCTACAAATGAGTTAACAGTGTCACAAATGTACTTAATTAATGTTAAATCTGAAACCTTTCTTGTTCATTAATCAACATCTCTTTTTTTAATATCTGACAGTGATCTGTTCATTTCCAGGTTTTTTAAATGTCACTGTATGTTAATTTTGAAGCATTTGTTAAAGCCTTTTAACACCGACACAGCCAGATTTTTTTTCACTGTAGAGATGCAGCACATTCAGCACATTTTTTGCTTTTACACATTCTTTCCATTGGCACAATAAAAGTCTAGGCAATATTATTCAAGCTGGTTTGGCACCTGATATATTTTGTGTTTAGCATCCATTATCCAATGGTGATGTCACTGGCCTCGAATCTAATTCTTGGTCCAAATGACCAGTGGTGAATGCATCTGATTTAATATTCAGGGGATTGCTTTGCCCACTGTGCAGTGATCCATTTGTTTCATCAAATTGAAAAGTCAAATAGATTGCACATTTGCTCATTTAAGTCTAGATCGCCAGCACAAAATGCTTCCAGTAAATATTTAACATTGTTTGTGCTGTCATTTTGGAGTATACCAGCATTACAGACAACACTGGTCTTTCTAGCTCTTAAAAGCACACTAAATTGAGTACAGTTTAATCCGCCTGCAGAAATATTGTGATATATTAGGTATATAATCAAAACTTCTTAGATAACTAAGAAGTATGGAGTAAATCATTTACTACAATGATTAAATGGATAGTACAGTACACACAAAAATAAACATCCGGTCATCATGTACTTACATACATACCTGTATGAATGTATTTGTTCTGAGGAACATAAAGAAAGATATTTTGATAAATGTTAGTAACCAAACTGATTAGAGGCCCCATTGACTTCGACAGTGCGAAAAAAAATATGGAAGTTAATGGGGCATCTGATGGGTTTGGTTACAAACATTTGTATTTATAAATCATTGGGAACTTTTGGAATAATGTAAGTACACAACTACAACTGCGCAAAGGTTTTTGGGAAATTTTATTAAAAAAAATATTACGTACTGTGTAGAGAGAAAAGTCTCACGGAAAGTCGTGTTTTAGTCAAGAAAAATTGTATAAATTTTTTGTGTCCATGGCACGAAATTCAGCTTTTTTCTACAATTAGTTTTTGGTGTATGTTGCACAACTTTCTTTTTCATTTCGTTTCATTTTATGTATTGTTTTCTCATAGTTTTGAAGGTCTCCAGCATCAGATTTTTTAAAAAGCCCTTGATGGCAATTAAAAAAAATAAAATAAAATTCACACGAAAGGCAGTCATGCCATGGACACAAAAGACTATATATACTGTAGAAATCAATGCGAGTGACCCAACAAAGACATTTGTGCTTAAGGCGTGAAAAAAATGAATTTCATGCCATAGACACAAATTAATTCATCAAATTTTTTGTGACTATAACACGACTTTCCATGAGATCATGTTGCCTTTTTATTACATGCCAAAAGCATAGTCTTAGTTGTTATTATAGGCTTTTCACAATCTGGTGTTGAAAATAAAATCAATAATGTCATGACTATGGGTTATAGATCCATTTAGACACACAGAAAACATTTTTTTAACATTTTTTTGCAATCTAAACTGAAACATACCTCGATTTCGTATGAATCGAGAGATGCGCTTTATTGTTCATGAATGGGTACTTTAACAATGTCAACATAATACTAATAAAATGTGACCTTGCAACACTGGACAAAGATGCTGAATGTGCAAAGATGCTAAACCATCTGTACACTTAAAAAAGCTTATTTGATGGGCTATATGGATCCATTAAGATACTTTAATAAGGTTCTGCTTGAATACTGTAGGTTTAACAAAAATATTCTTACAAGTAGCTGTAATACTTTTTAGTTCAGTATTTATCTTCAGTACTGATGTTAAGGGAAATCCTGTTAGAAGTAAATGTCACCAACAAATTGCATGCTATTATTAAGTATTGGTTTGGGCTGGAAATTGCCACTCTCTTCCTTTCTCTCTGCTTAACCTCTTTTACAGAGCTTTCAGCAAAGTAAACAATAGTACTGAAGTCTTCTGGATGCATCTAAATATTACTGTCTTTAAGACCATATCATTTACCTGTAGTAGTCTGTTCACTTTCTTAACATACTTGTGGAAACTATTATTTTATGTTTCCATTCTTGTGTTTTATCCTTAAAATATAAAATGTAAGAGTAAGAAATGGCCTCATATAGAAAATCTTTAGGGAAACAGGAGGATGAAAGGTAATATTCATCATCATCATCATCACTACATCACAATATGTTGCTGCTTATGGGGCGTGAAGGTCACTTTCATGTTTGAGAGACTTCGCATTAACATATACAGTAGATGCAGGGAAAACCCGAGCTAGTGGAGCAGATGCACATAAAAACAAGCCAATGCTATTTGATCTCAAGATTTAACAGTTTCACACACAATTTGCCATGTTTTCTGTAATGCAGCTTTTTTATCACAGTAAGCAAATATCCTTTTTTCACCATACCAGTTTTGAACAGAAACCTGAGTTTTAAAGGGTGGAGATCTAAAGCTATTGGTTGATTATCACAAAATCCATATTTGAAGGTCTCCAGCATCAGATTTTTTAAAAAGCCCTTGAAGCCAATGTTTTTTTTTTTGCACAAATAAGATTAAGGTCTGAACTTACCATAACCATTATTTTAAGAGGATTTAAAAAATATTTCCTATATAATTATTTATATTTTTAAGATTATCATTATCAAAAACTATCATTACCGCAACATGATATTACATTAAATATATGCATTTACAAACTCATGTTTCGGTAATGAGAACTAAAAAATTGTCTAGATAGCATGACAAACAAAATTTAAACTTTTATCTTGAGAGAAAAAATAAGAACTGCTTACCTGGTAGACATCTTGAGTGTCACAGTCAATTATGTCCCTCCAACATTTTTTTTTTTTTTTTTTGAAACTGTTAGTTCCTTGAGGATTGAAAATTGTTGCGGAGGATGAGAAAATTGGTCTTTTTTATATTCCATTTATATTTATATTATATTATTATTGTCACTACATTTACCAATGATCACCAAATACCACATGGTTCTTTACTGTAAATGTTTAGTATAACATGCACTGAAGCTTTTTATTTGTTAGATTTTTTAATTAATAATTTCCATGTCAAAGAACCCAAATCCAGTCATGGACACGTTGCGGTAATGAAAATGTTCCCCTTAAATGTGTGAAAAAACTACAAAATTGGTTTGTATGATGTCATTTGAAATCATGTGCAAAATAGTACATAAAGAGATGTTTGTAACTGTATGCTTCTTATTTTGATACTTTGCATGTACTTTATCAAAATGTATCTAATTTCATGAGAATCACCATATTTCATGCATTCTGACTTTTTAACATTGTTAAAGAGTTGGATTCCTCAAGCTAAACATAGGCAAAAAAGCAGCTGGACGTATCCCAGGGATTTCTGTCCCGAATGTACTTTGCCAGGTTTAAAAAAATTTTTAGAACGTTCATACGTAACAATCTTGCTTTATTTCTTTTATGGGGAATTTCAGTGCTGGAAGTAAAGTGGAAGTCCTTATATGGGCACTTTAACCAGAATGGCGCATGCACACACCAACCAAGAGCTAAGACGGAATCAACGTTGCCAGAGAAGTGTGTTTTTGTTTGTGAAGGAAATTTAAGCTTGTTTAGTTGTTAAATGACTATTAAAGCAGAAGTATGCACTCCTAAGAAGTCTTATTATAAAAAGGTTCTGTAATCTAAATAGATAACACTCATTTCTGCTTCAAAGTAAATATTTTAAGTTGAAAGCTAAAGCATAGATTCACAGGCAAGGTAAAAAATATGAGTATTGCAAGTGCACACGACAGCTCAACAGGCACTGAATGAGTACTTTATTCTTAAAGCTCAATATGAGATACAGGAGAAGAATGAATATAAATTCTTAACATTCCATGATTTTATTATAACTCTGTTTGTACACAGAGAAACGTAACTTGCCTGAAAGTTATGATATCTTTTCTTCCGAGAGTGATTTCTCTCTCAGATTAAAATAAACATCAATATAAGGTTTGTTTTATGATTAAATAAATATATTAGAACTATGACAGGTGCATACCCAGCAGCTCTATAAATGTAAAGTGATAATAAAGAATCCTCCTCAGTATGCATACAGGATCAAAGAAAGATGAGCAAGAGCCGGAAAAGAGAAATAGTGTCAGAATTCAACAGTGGTGACACTGGAAGCGTTTGGGTGCAGGTGCAGTAGTTCAAATATATTAATGACCTCTCCTGCCCATTCAGTCTTAATAATTAAATGGTAAACAAACTTGGCTTGCTGCCTTCGAAGAGAGCTGAAACCTGAAGCTTCATTTATGTCATATTATTGATTATTCGTACCCAAATATGGCGTGACCCCTCATGTATTTGTGAATACTGTATTAGGGTGGAAAGAAGAATTTTTACCTTAGTAGTAGCTAAAAATGTACATCGTAACACAAAAAGTTGCCATGTTTTTCACAGGTACTGTAACTAGCTAAGTTGGCCTACATACCTTATGAACTTGCTTGCATGGCAGATATCTGCACTAAAAATGCTGCCTTGTCGACTTCACATGAGCCCATTTGTTTCACACTTCTGTTCAAACACAATTGTTTGGTAAGCTGTTTCTAGTAGGGATACACCGATACTGATACTGGTATCGGGTATCGGCCTCGATACCACATTTTATAAAGTACTCGTACTCATTAAAAGTCCCCCGATACCTGGAATCGATACCACAATCTGAGAAATGTCTATGTTTGAGCGGCGTGTAAGGGGTTAATGCCTCTTGTGTTGTCCAAAGAGGCAGAGTTTACAAAAAACTGGAAAACTAGTCCTTTGTTTTTTTGTTAAATTATATGACTAAAGCTGTTACCTGTAAATTTAAATCATGTTTTTTTATTAAGTACTCAGTATCGGTATCGGCAAGTGCTGAAATGCTAGTACTCGTACTCGTACTCATATTCCAAAAAAGTGGTATCGGTGCATCCCTAGTTTCTAGCTTCTTCCCAGCAAAGTCATGTTGTGGGTAAAATGTTTCCAACAAGCGAACGGATAAGATTTCTTTGTAGTAACAATGCGAACCATCGGAGGTGTGAAAAGTGATAAACAATGGCAAATGTACTGGACAGTATTTTAGTCCACTTATGAAAATGTGTCCATCTTAAAAGTTTTAAAGATAAAAGTTTAAGAATTCCCAAAGAGCATTTAATCTCATAAAATTATTCCACCTTTCGTGGTTTAATGGAAGGGTTTGACAAAGAGGTGAAATATTATCTCTGGCTGGTTTGCTATAGCTGCCAGGGGCAACTCATTTAGTATGGGAGCATACAGCTGAATGATGGCAGGATATTCAGTTGCTGCTTTGGGACAGTAGAGTGAACTCTGTCTCTCGATGATGGCAAATTTTAATAAACTACCATGACCGCCGTTGACCTCCCTGGGCCAGGATGGGCATAAATGAGCACATGCTTATGTTAGTGGTATAATAGCATACTTCTGCCACATTATCCCAATCCATATGATGTAGTTTTGCTGGACGGACATCTGGTAATGCAAGCCATCTTTAGGTGTTTATGGTCTGTAAAGCAATAGATACTTACAGTATACAGATGATATTCTGAAATTGAAAGTGTATTGATTTTATTTAATTTAAATTTAGTTTTTGTTGTTTGCTCTGTTTAAAATGCAACTTGCACATTATTTTCAATGAATGCAATACATTTTAAATTGCAAAACAAACATTTACTTAATCAATATGTGTTAGGACTACACTGGGAATAATTTTCTTTGGTGTCCACATAGCATTGCTTAAACTAGGTATGGGATTTTCAGTTTCCAGCTTGTTTTTCATGGGACTGGATGGGGAGAGTTCGAAATTGGATGCTATTTCATGTTTAATAGCAAAATGAGAATTAAGTGAGTGTTTAATGGTCTATTAATGTGTGATTTATAAGACTTTCTTTGAAAAGAGTTTGGAAGATTACCATTGAGTAAAAATAACCCTTCTGCAAGCTGAGGATGGGTGCAAAAACCTGCAGTATTGTTGTACAGTAAGCATTAATTTCTGTGCAAACATGGATTATGTTACATTTGTATGCATGTGCTATTGATAAGTACTTATTAACTACAAAAAATAAACTGAGGTTTGTTATTTTCATCTAGATTTGAGAGTTTCCAGAATATTTAATGTTTCGAAAATCCATTTCCAAAGTGTGTAACCTCTGTCTAAAAATGAAATACGTTCAGCCATATGATATTGTGACAGTTCATCCATCTGTCTTTTATATTGTCATTAATTGTCTGCGCAGGCCTGTGTTCATTCTCACAACAGGATTGGTGGCCAAAAAGGGGATGATAAAGAAGCAAAATGATAAAGGAGCCTTGCTGACACTGCAGAAAGATGCACACCTGATGCGTATAGCGCCATAAATCCAGCTCTAACTCTCATACCCGCCTGTGAATGTTGGCAATAACTCGCCCTTGAGCTCAAGGTACGACACCGCTAATCCAACATACAGCCCAAGATCTACAGACACTTCCACCACATCCCGTGATAAAAACCACCCCCTCACGTTGTGTTGGAGGGTCTCTGCAAAGTGAAACTGAGTCCGATGTGCTTTTTAGCTTTAAATAAATGAAACTGGCCGTGTGAACATGCTATGTAATTACGGTATCCTGTTCTGAACCCGAGGGAGTGATTTGGCTAACTCTGACCTTGCCTCTTTAAGACGGATTACAAACAGTTCTCCCTAAACCAATTAGTTGGACATTATCATGCAAATGACTGTTATTTCTCTTGGTAATCCTAAACACAGATGTGAAAATGGTACACTTGTGGTGATTTCCCTTGAGATTCTTTGGAGATGAACCACAAGCACACACTGTGTTCCTGCTCACTCACGTCCTTAAAACACATGCTCCTGTCTTTCCCTCCCTAAAGATGATCCATTCACATTCTTAACCACAATTGTAAATTGAAAGGAAAAACTGTTTATGTGACTTTGTTGATGAATGTATATAGCTGAAAGCTGCTTTGCTCATTAAAACTCACTGCTGTGTGACCTGGTGCCCTTGTACATTGTGGTAAATACAAATAGAGAGGCAACCAAAGCCTACAGTTAAATCAGAGAATATATCCCTTACATTATGCAACACACACACTTTGATGCATGTATAATCAGTCCAGTATATAACCAAGTTGATTTGAAATGACCTTTTATAGTAATTCTGATGGTAGAAAGGATATGACAACTGTTTGTTTTTTTAAATAAAGGTTATATAAATCTAGTCTAAATAAATCTAGCGGCAAAGTCGCCAAGTTACAAACACTGCTCAAACTGTGCATGTGCTTGTGTGTGA
The DNA here is from genome assembly GCF_030506205.2 of Paramisgurnus dabryanus. Lineage (NCBI taxonomy): Eukaryota > Metazoa > Chordata > Actinopteri > Cypriniformes > Cobitidae > Paramisgurnus > Paramisgurnus dabryanus. The sequence goes on along the minus strand of NC_133345.1, from coordinate 20,393,834 downwards.
ACAAACAACACTATGCCTCTGGTTGGCTAACGATGGAAATTAAGCCAATCATCATCAGTTATGTGGTTGTCTCCAACCCCTCTAAAACACACACACCAATCATCATCAGTTATGTGGTTGTCTCCAACCCCTTTAAAACACACACACCAATCATCATCAGTTATGTGTCACACCCCAACACACACACCAAAGAAAAAACATTGCAGGTACTGTCTGGGTGAGAGAGGGCCTACACGGATGAAAATTGCTTCAGTGAGATCAATTAAAGTAATGTGCAGCGTTTTATTGTCAGTAATGGTAACGGCATTATAACTGGGGAACCAGTAGTTAGTTTGATTACTCGTCACTGAAATAATCAACACCGTTATTAACACCATTTATTTATAATGCCGTTATTTCCATCACTGCTCATGACTCCTAGCCAACAGTAATAAGTTACACTACTAGTTACATTAAGTTTCTTTTTTAAAACCTAAAAAATTGCATACATTTTGCAGTCTATGTATAACAGAGTTACAGGTAAATGAAGAGAAGCGGCTCAAACTATTTATCTTCTGTAATTTAACAAAGCAGTATCATTTATATTAAAACAGGGCTCAAGGACGTGGAACCAACCAAACATGTTGGCAGAACGTAAAAAAGCTAGCTTTCTGTGTTTAGTGACAGCTGTGACAAAAAGTAACTACAATTAGCCATTTTTTGGATGGAACAGTATTTTAGAGTGAGTTTTTTGTAATTAGTTACACTACTAGTTACAGGGAAAGTAATATTATCAAGATTATATTTACACAGAATGTTCTTTACATTATTTACAGGAAAACGGTTTCATGCAGAAAAGAGTGAATCACAAAAATGTGTTTTCACAGACTGCATCACATATGACTACCATCCAAACATCCTGGATACAAGGGATGTTGGATTGTCTGGACTGCCAGACATGGATAAAGAATGCAATAAGATTCTCCCTAGGAGCTTTTGGCAAGTCAACTATAGCTCCATTTGCATGGTTCCATGCCAATGTTTGTAGTACAGTATGTGTATAGATATGTGCAAGAAGACACTTTTTACATTTTCATTTTACAGTATTAGAGGATTTCAGAGGCGATTCTAGGGTTAGAGCTTTAGGGGTGCTAAGCACCCAATGAGCTCCGCTGCCAGCACCCACTCTTTTTTTCATACAAAAAACAATAATATGTCTATTGTAAATTAACTATCATTTTTTGGAGACCTTTCAGCCATGAAAATATTCAAAAAGAATATTACCCCTCTAGGGTCCGGGAGCATGCTCCCCCTTAGAATTTTTTTAAAATTACATATTTTAAAGCGTCAATCTGATGAATTTTGAGATGCATTTTTTTGCCAACATTTTTATTTCTAATTAATGGCGAGCTAGCACTTTTTTGCCATTAATGCCATATTGAAGTCTCAGGAAAAAAGGTGGGCTACAGCAGCAGTGCGGGTATGGTTTTATGTGAATATACAGTGTATTGTTTTAAGCTTTTGTCAAAATGACAAATCTCATAATTTATAACTTTTATGCCTACAACATATGATAGGTTTATTAATAGTTTGTTAATTTGCAGCTTTTCTTTTAACAGTCCTTTAATTGAACCATTACCTTTAATATGTGTCTAAAACAAAACACTTGTGACTCCTGCACTAAGGGTTAAAAACATTATCCCCTTCATATTAATCTACATGTGACAAACTAAAAAAATATTTATTGTCTAGTTTGATAGTCAGACAGTTAGTGATTTCATTTCACACATAAGTGGTCCAAACGCCATGTTTTCATGATGACTGACCAGAAAAGACGCACGTGACGTCATGTTTACATGACTCCCGATTGTTAAAATTAATCTCAAATTAACAATAAATCATATAATAAACTTTAACAATGGAGACACACGTACGCAACTACCCACTGAGACGCACAAAACTGCATGCGTCTTGCGGAAGAACATTGTAACCGGCGCTACTTCTCTCCGTTTAAGTCTATGAACAAGTCACCCAGGTACTGTGCTACTCCGCCGGTCTAAAATAATCCGAAAATAAACACTTATTATAGGTGTACTATGGTGATTCAGGATAAGACAAAAACACGGCTTGAAAGATTGATTAATGATGTACTCATTCATTATAAACATAACGTAAACATTTTGTAAGATTTGAACAAAAAAAGTTGCATCACAACACTTTTAACTGATTCTCACTCTGCGTGTGTTTCGCACTGAATGACGGTCAGGCTAAGCGATGCCGGTACAGAGAAGTAGAAGAAGAGGATGACACCATTTGCAAAGTGGGGAGGTTTTCATTTTCTTCCTTAACATATACATTTTAAAGCAGAAACTACGGAGTATGTTTTGGACATAATTTAACCTAGACGAACAAACATTTTAGAATAAATACATTTCTTGCTCCAAGTTTTAGGGGTGCTGAGCCCCTTAAAAAGGGGCTAGCCTCGCCCATGGAGGATTTCATTTTATGTGTTAGATTTTCTGTCTCGTAATGCTGCTTGTATAACGTAAAAGCAGGATCTGAGGTTTAGCTGCTCGGTTTATACAGAGTAGTTCATCCAGCACAGACTTTTTTTGTTACACGAGTGGCCCCTGCATAAATGCATAGGAAACCCCACAAAACCAGTAAACAACACCTCCTACAGCATCATGTGCCACAAGAGACTACCCATTTAAAAAATAACAAAAGTCAGATAAAAGTAAGTGGTTGGTGTAAGTCACAGAAAACACGCAATGCAAATGTTATAAAATGTTTTAGACCAACCCACTCATGCAGAACTTAAACATGCAATCGGTCCAGGTCAGTATTCAGGCACTCTAAAGCCCTATTCAGACGGGATTAGTTTTACGGGGTAGATGGTGTAATGTAATTTTACCACAGGACACCTGTAATATTGATGGTCAGTTCTCATTCAGAAGTGGGAGGGGTTACTCTATTGCGCAGCACGTCACCTCTCTCGTCATCACGTGCACATTACTTTGCTTCCTGAAATCACATTTGCAACCAACACAAAAAAACACTGTGTTTCAGTTTGTGGAGAACATCAGTTTCAGAAAAATTCTATGCCTCTAAGAAGTGAATTTGACTTTTTTAAAGTTTGTGGTATTCAGGAACTGACTCGCCACTGGCTTGTTTTCGCCTAGACGAGCTTTTATATTTGAAAAGAAACTCCCAAAATAACAGGAAATTATGAATTTTTTTGTATATTTACAGCTGGTCTATTCACACTGGATTATTAACTGAGGTAATTTCTCAGGACCTTTTCACCGAAGGTAAAAGTCTTTAATCTTTACTGACATTGTCTGTAATGATTACTGACATGGAGCATTCAGAGGGGACTAAAATCACTGAGAAGCTCTGAAAAAAAATTGCTTTACCCCACCTCCCTATGTAAAACTAATCCCGTCCGAATAGTACTTAATAGGGATGCTAAAGGCTATGGCCACTATAATCTCTGTCACAGGAGAACTTCTTTAGAAAAGGGAGTGAGGTTTATTTAGCGCACACTACACTGTAGGTGACCTCTAATATAAAAATGTCATTTTTGTTCAGTTAAGACGTGATATACTGCCACAAGGTTTGTGCCATTTGCAGTAACTACAGCACTTTAGACTTTTACAATTACTACTTTTACACTAGTTTAGGTCTTTTGCATACAGTTTTTTAGATAAAGGTTCATGTCAAGAGAAACATGTTCATTTGTATAATTTGTTATAATGTTGAGATTTAATTGTTTCAATTAAATATTAATATACATAAATAAAATAGCATTCTGATTGTTCTTCTATCTACTTAATTAGTTTTATGTAGTATTGTTAGAAAACAGAAAATGATCCACATAAATGTTGTGGTTGTTGTTTCACACGGTACACGGCAAGCAGCCAAATTGCTGCGTGGCTACAGCTTTTCTCTTGTAGTGGAAGCGTTTTGTGCAGCATTTAGTGCAAATATGTTTATCTTTAACGCAGAAGGGGCATGCTTTTGGATGCACAAGCAAGGCGTGCAGACCGACTTCACATCATTTCTGTAACCGCCCACGTTTTGCCGCTTTCCGCAAGTCTTACTAAACACTCGCGGCTGCCGCACACCCGTGTGAAACATCCATAAGAGTGTTTGATGTATTGTGGAGGGTACTGAGAAATGAATGCAACCAATTGTTAAAAAAAAACTATACCTAGGGAAATTTAGAAACTGCTTTTAAAAACAAACAAAGGTCATTAATTTGACATTTAAATGATTCAATTGCAGTGTTAATCTTATACATGATTACCTACACATCCACACTTCATTTATCACTGAATATAAAGGTTATTAAATATCACTAAATCTCAATCGCCCAAAGCCGAAACTCATTATGAAGCATTTCCGCTTCTCTCTGCCTTTGGTTTCACTATCTATGCATTTCTTGGTTAATTAACATACCAACTACTTTTGCCTGCGTGCAGCTGAGCATCTCATACTGTATAATTATGTCAGACAACATTATTTCAGAAGCACTCATGGGGTCTGGCCCTCCGGCCCTCAGAGATAAATGTTATGAATTCTGAATCAAAATTCTTCACATTATGCGATGATAAAATGAGCATGTTTTTAAATTAACATTATTTAGAATGACTATAAATTGTTGGTTCACTTTTAACTTTCTTGAAAATTTCACAAAAATTCTGTACTTCATTTTTACTTTCTTTACAGGTCTCTCAGGAGAGCAGTGCTGTGCACAAGTGCATTCTACAATCACTTTGAGAACAAGCAAGAAAAGATAAGTCCTCTTTGTAAAGTGTATTTTTAATATTAAAGAGAAACATTATCACAAGTATAAGTAAAAAATTACTATAATTACATTTTACATAAACTCTGTGTGCACTGCAAACATCCCACTGTATCCCACCCCCCTGTTATATTTCTTTCAAGCGTTTATATCTCTAGTAAAATACACTTGAGGATTTGGTAAAATAATGTTTCTAAAACATCTCTGAATTAGCACATGCTCCACTTCTTGTGCAGGTAAGGGATTAGAGCGCACTAAATTCCCCAGTGACCTGTGATACATACTTCACTCATGAATAATTGAATAGTGGATCATTTCCCTGTGGCGCACAGTTGCAGCCATAAGCCTACAGTACAGTACCTAGACCATGATTTAGTGAATACAAAAGAAGTGTTACATAAGTGTCTGTATGTTAGCTGCCATAGCTATAAGCAGTGGTTCATGCTATTATTAGTAGTCACAGCACCTAATAGGACAGCTGCCAAAATCAGTAAATATCATTCATTATTTCACCTTATTAAAGTCTATGCTTCTCTCACACCGACACAATGCGAATTTAGCTGCTGACTATTTAAAGATTAGGTAGCACTTGTGACCTTTATCCAGCTTGAGTCCCTATTGTCAAATTGGAGACTTGCCCAGGTTACAGTAGTTTAGAGCATAATGTACATAAAATGTATTCACAGGTGTATTTTAACTTCTTTAAAACTTTTAATTGCAAATATTTCATTTTTATTATGGCAGATATTTCTTCCTGCTGCTTTTGACATTATAATTAAAGACAGTAATAAAGGCTCAGGAGAGTTCTTGCTTTTGTCCAACATATAGTATCCCAGCAAGCAGTTTTGGATAAATCTAATCAAGTCTAATGTCTAACTATAGCCCAAGGATAGACAATGCATATATGCTTAGAATGAAAGAAATGAAAGCAAACATCATAAACTGATGGAATATTGTACATCTCAACATTTTTTTAGCAAAAAATGGCATGTAACCAAATGCAAGGTTATTTTGGAAAGAATTGGGTTACTCTTTGCTGTCATTTTACTGTCTCTGCAATTGTTAGCTGGGACTAATGCAACCATATTGGTTGTTTAACAATTCCTTCAATTATGACCCATTGCAGCATTTACTAAAGTAGAGCCCCTACTTAGGTGATTGGATTGAAAAGGCATGCATGACATTAAACCGTGTACTTCTCCTGTGTCAGCTGAGCTGCTTGTAAGGGATTGTTTGTGTTTTGTTTTTGTTTTTTGTAGATGGTCTCTTTTTCATTGCTTGATATATATATAATTTACCATTTACCATTTACAAAAATATTTTTTTAAATTACAATAATGACAAATTCTTTCCGCAACTGATTACTCCATCTGCCTGTTTCTATAGCTAATATATAGCTATAAAATACATATACTGTATATACCCCAGTGTCTTTCATTGTCCCTGGGGCCTGTTTCAGAAAGGAGGTTAAGTATAACTCTGAGTATATTCACCCTGAAATAAGGGAAACTCTGGGTGTTTCATTTCAGAATGATAGGTATGTCAAACCTGAGACAATAAGTCAAGCCTGTTTCAGAACGAGAGGTAACTTATACTCAGAGTCTGTTTCCAGGGTAACTTACTCTGTGAACCTAACCTGTAAACTCAGAGTTTCTTGTGGTCTCCTCCCCATTTTTGAAATGTATGAAAATTCATATCTGGACCTCTTTTTCACGTGCTGTTGCATGGTGAATCGTAATATCGGAGATCCATTGATGATGGCTTTTAATAATGGGTGTGCATGTGCTTAACTCTGGGTGCATCCCAATTCAGAGTCTGGATCCTTCTAAGGATTCATTTGAAGGTTGTAGCCTTTAAAGTCCACAAAGCGAACTGAAATGAGACGGTCTAGCCTACGGGGGGAGTTGCATTGCTTGCTGTTCCCGCCCAGCACAGCTTTTGAAAAATAAATATGGAGCAAGATTTTTATTTTATCTTAGAAAATATGACATATTGGTGCAGATTAAACTACCCAACAGTATATCAAATTTACCAACCTTAGAAATATACAAAAGTAAAACGCAACACGCACAATATTGTAGCAATAATATTCATTCACATCACTAAAACATCATTAATAATAGTTACACAGTGACAATGACCTTTAATTAGCAAAATATGAACTTTTATTTAACTACAGTTCTGAATGTTTATTTCAAAATACCCAAATGTCACAGGCGTGCATTGAATCTTGGGATAGCCAAGCCTGTGAAGGATCCATATATGGACCCTGGGTTTCAAGGGAAAAAAAGGTCACATTTGAAGGCTGCCAGTGAAGGAGCCTTCGAATTGGGACAGCCTTTGTCGCGGCCCGGTGACGTCATTGGCCTTCAAATATGGCCTTGGAAGGCCCAGAATTGGGATGCAAAATCAGAGTTAGCCTACTTATAGTCAATTAAACTCGTTTTTAGTTGTTCTGCCACTGAAAACTTAGAGTTGGTTGAATCTCCTGGTTCTGTTATTGTAGGTATTATGTGCTGTTACAGTTGTAGTTTGTTTGTGGTTCTTGTTTCAGATTTCTTTCATGTTTGGATCTATTAATATATCCTGCCTTGGCTTAATGTCTGGACAATAGGTTACACTAACAGACTTTATAACAGACCTCTTGGTGTGAATGTGTGGTTGAAGTGATGGGGGTTCATTCAGTGACCTGCCTGAAGTTAAAAAACACCTTAAATAACTTACAGCCTAAAGGGTACACCTGTCAGACACGATACTATCAACAGTTACTAATTAGGATTACCTACTAATACTAACATCACACAACTGTCACTGCCAATAGCAGATTACACGTTGATCATCGTTGTAATGTCAACATCGTTGTAATGTCCTTTTTTAAAAGCCTCCTACCTCAATAAAGTTTTAAAATCAGCTCTAAATTGAATATGACATCCCTGAAATTATTTAGTAAACTGTGTTGTTTTTGTCTATTTTAATTGTGCTCTCAGAACATGAGGGAGGTGGTGGTAAACATCAGCAAACCCAGCAAATGACTGTCACATCCAGGGTTTTACCATTTTACAAAATAAATTGGTCATTACAAGGGTTCTTTATTTAGCACCAACAATTTGAAGTAAAAGTCTGTCAAAAAATCTGATTCTTTTAATTTATTTGATGAAAACATGTTACTGTAGAATAAAAACAGGATCACAAAAAATAATAGCAACATTTATTTTCTTCTTCAGTTTCTAAACCTAATGTCACTTTGGAACAACCCCCTGAACATCAAGAGTGCTTTCAAAATACAAAATCTGTGCATTTAATGTCTATTAAATATAAGCAAACATCAACAGAGTCATGTTATGAAATGATATTGCTTTTGATTCCAAGAACATACTTCAATTCTAAGTACCTGTTGCTATGTCTGCTTCCAGGTTTTGCATTTACTCTAGTTCCTAAAATTGAGGGCATGCTACTCACCATGTGATGCTCCACGAGGACTTTACTTGACCTGACAATTGATCAAATAATGTATGAAATGACTCACGGCAATCTTTGATGCAGAAAGGGCAGCAATATTTTTAAGACATTTATGCTGTATAGACATCAACAGGAAACTGACAGCTGGATGATTTGAAGAATTATGCCATAAAAGGAAATAAAGGTCAGGCTCAACGTTTCACCCCTACAAACTGAGCATTATCCTTTTCTTTATTACCCATTGAGAGTCTTTAAAACCCACTTTACCACATAGTGTCAGACAAAAAGTAACTATAATACAACTCCCAGTGACCCATTAGATCTAAGTGATGGCATGATTGTATTCTAATCATTATGTTATTTTCCTGTCGTGCATCTTCATGGTGAAAGAAAGCAAATTCTTTTTTTAATGCTGTTATAATTTATCATCTCTTGGCATTTTATGTTTCTTTCCCTTCTCTGTTATTCTCTACTTTATGGATACACATAGATACAATATATATATATATATATCAAATATATCACTATTTATATTATTAACACATTAAACTACCATGATGTTTGCACTACACTGCCATTTATACATATACATATATATAAGTTATGTTTGCACTTCTGCTTAGATACTAACTGTATTTCATTGGCCCCGTACTTTATACTTCACACAATGGCTCTACACAATCTAATCTAATAAGCAACGTTCATTTTAGCTGTTTCTGCCTCAGCATCCATTTACAATATTACCCAGCGTCATAAGATCATAAGAGCGTGCTTTAGAAATCAAATAACCTACATTTGGATGTCCTTGAGATTTGCGGTGTCCAACCTCCAGTGGCTTGTAAGTCAATTATTGTCAAAAAAAAAAAACATTGTACTCTAGCACAAAGGACCGAACAGAAAGATTTTACGGCTTTATGCCACAGGCAAAGTTTGACTAAGACTTGTCTCTGCTCAGTTCTGCCGAGAACTGAATGTTTTTCATCAAAGGTCAACTCTGAAAGATTGAGACATTGCTCTTCAAAATAGAAATCGCTGATGGATTAAATTCTCAGGTGAGCATTTATTCCCAGGAGCGTTACTGACATTTTGATTCTGTTTTCCCCACAAAAATCATTGTGGATACTTGTGATTGCTTTCAATGCTGTTGACATAAGCACTGGAAAAAATAGCACAATGTTCCTGTAGCACAATTTGTGGAGCATTGTGTGCATGGGTTTGATTCCCATATGACTCAAGATAAAATAGGAGTGTAAATGCTTTGCATAAAAATGCTGCACACAAGGACAAATTATTTGTATTATTAAAGCATCATGCCTATCAGTGTGTCTGCAAATGCAGAAGTACATCTTACAAAACTGACCAACTTGTTCTGATAATGGTCTCCGAATCTATTAAAGCAATGCCTGAAATCCAATAACGCATTGGTTAAAGAACAAAAACGTATTGTTTAATGCATAGAGGATGAGTGCTTACCATTGTTCAACATGGATACATGAGACGCCATATCCACTGGTAATGGCAAATATTACCATGCCCTTGTTTGTCCTTTTCTATCTTTTAGCAGCAAATCATTGAACATATTGCTACAGTTCACGATGGGTATAAAAACAGCTGTTATTGTGCTGTAATGTTATGGGAGTATATGTGTCTGGATAAACACCAACGCTAATGAGCAAAGCTCTAAGCTTTGCAGCAACAACTCAGATAGATCCCTTTTCACCTGTTGGCCCATGTTGCCATGGTAACGGATAAATCTAGAGAACAGTAGATGCTAATGTTTCTTGGTTTTATCATGGTTTGGTTAATGAAGACAGACAGAAGAAGAAAATTTCAATGATGGATGAATGGATGGCCTGATGTGTGGATGAGACATAAGGGATTAAAAATTCATAAACATCCTGGAACTGCAGCTTGAATGAAGATTGCAAAATTGACACATGGCACATTTATGCTTTAACTGCATGGTAATGCCTTCTTGTGCCTGCAGTTGTTGCTGGGCCAGTGTGATTTATGATTGCTATCATGTGTAATAGCTCACCGGTCTCTTTGCTTGGCAGTGCTCTAATATTTCATTACATGCCGTAATGGCGCAACATGTCAAGCCATGTCAAAAAGCGTAATGTCATCCGCAACTCACAGCATGTCAGAGAGATTTGTCCGTTAAATTAAGACTGACCATCATTCAAGACGTTACAATATCCATACTGGTAAGGTTGATGAAATTTCATCTTACTTTACAGCAACTTTCCCCACTCCATCGTTTGTAATTATTTTAAATACTGGTTATATTTTACTCAATTGTCAATTGGTTATCATGAATTTAATAGTTTCTTTGTTGATGTTGTTGTTGAACAGGAAAATGTTATCTCCCACAAAACAAACAATAATTTTACTCCTCTGCTTCTAAGTCATAAAACTTTAATATTCAATAGTCATATCATGTTCTGGCATGCCCCAGCCTTTAAACCTCTAATCAGCCTATAATAAGCATAATAAGATGGAGTCAGATCTGAGATTATCCTAACCACTCTGTATCAGATTGCTGTATCAGTTAATGTCTCCACAGGGAAGGTGGTACATGTAACGTTCAATTACTTTTGACCTTAACAGTCTCACAAAAGAAGAAAGTAATTGTGTGCAAGCATTTGCATTTATTTTTATGCAGTATTTTTTATATCTCAGTTCTTTCTCCTGGCGAACAGTAGGATAGAAAATAGATGGAACGGATCATTTATCTGTATTTTTGTGTATTCCTTTTAGGAGAAACAAGTAAGACACAAGCAAGTCAAAAGACTTTTTAAAGATTTAAAATAAATCTTTGGTGTCCTCAGAGTACGTATAAAAAGTTTTAGCTCAAAATACCATATAGATAATTAAATATAGCATGTTAAAATGTGCCGTTTTTGGGTGTGTCCTGTTAAATGCAAATGAGCTGATCTCTGCACTAAATGACAGTGTTGTAGTTGGATAGTGCAGATTAAGGGGCCGTGTTATCCCCTTCTGACATCACAAGGGGAGCCAAATTTCAAGACTTATTTTTTCCCAAGCTTGCAGAGAATGGTCTACCAAAACTAAGTTACTGGGTTGATCTTTTACACATTGGCTAGGTTGATAGAAGCACTGGGGATCCAATAATAGCACTTAAAGGAACAGTATGTAAGACATTTATATCAATTAATCATAAAATGGCCCTGATATGTCACTAGACAGTAAGAAATCATTTTCATTTTAAATACTTATATCACTGACAACAGTGGTCTGGCCAGGATATTGTCATTTAAAAAGTGGAGTTGCAGCCCTCAACTGATGTTTATGTTGTCATTTTGTGTATTGGCCACCAGTTGTGTGATTGCAGTACCAGTTTTAGCCACAAGTTTTGTGATTGCAATACCAGTTTTGGCCACAATCCTACATACTGTTCCTTTAAACATGGATAAAGTCAGATTTATGCAATGTTAGAATTAAATGGTCAAAAATGGTCCCTAGCTGTCACTGGGGCGGTACACTTTCAAAAATACCCCTTTGGTCATATTAACTCAAAAGTACATTTTGGTATCAAATGTATACATATCTGTACCTAAATAACACATAATAGGCCTTTTTAAAAGGTACAGCTTGGACCATTATTTGACCTGGGAATGTAAGCAATGAAACAATCTTTAAGTGCTTCCTACTCTTATTAGTTAAAAAAGGCTAAGTTATAAAAAGTTCAGCTCAAACTATTATACTGTCTCACATCTGATTTGGGAAAGGTGTAGAAATGTAAAATATTGAACAGTACAAATATTGTTAATGGGAAGTGTTCTGGCACATTACATCCAGCATCCGTGTAGTTAAAGTGCCTCTTGGTCTTTTAGTGTTGAGCCTCATTAAATCTGTATAAGTGTAGCACGGCACCCCTCTTTCACCAGGCAATAATCTGACTGCGATGGAACGCAATAGGAGAATGTTATGTGTCTTGTTCAATGTGAATGAAAGCAAAATGTCAATAAACCTTTTCTGGGTCACAATCCCATAATGGACATAGTCACAGGAAACAAACATTAAAATATTTAAAGCAATACTCCAGCCAAATATAAAAATTTCCACATGATTTACTCACCCCCAAGCAATCCAAGATACACATGTCCATCCTATTTCAGACAAACAGATTTGGGGCCCTATTTTAACGATCTAAGCGCATTGTCTAAAGCGCACAGCGCAACGTGTAAATGGGCGTGTCCGAATCCACTTTTGCTAATTTAACGACGGGAAAAATGGTTTTTGCGCCGAGCGCATGGTCGAAAAGGGTAGGTCCTATTGTAATGGGAGTATTTTGGGCGTAACGTGCAGTAAACCAATGAGAGTCTCAGCTCTCATCCCCTTTAAAAGCCAGTTGCGCTGGCGTTATGTCTAATCCCTATTTAGATGACGGACTTTGTAAACTGAAAAACTAAGCGGAGGAAGAAGATCCCCAGTTTAAGATTAATGTTAAATAATTGTGTTGTTTTTCACTTGTATTGAAATTGTTATTTTTTTATTAAAACCTTTAAAACCCGTTTTCTTTTAGTCATGGAAGTAAAAAGCAGGCTTGTAATTGCTTTAAAGCTCCACTGTGTAAGATCTACTCCCATCTAGCGGTGAAAGTCTATATGACAAGCAACTGAATAATACTTTCTAGCCCTCCCCATTCGGAACGCGTTTTAACTCGTACGGTGGCCCGGCCGTGTCATGCCAAGGTTAACATGGCTTCCAGTAGCTACAAAGCAAAAGCAATGAGAAAAAATGAACAATTTGCAATGTCCTTTGCCTGTGATTCATCAAAGCACACAGATTTATGTTTAACATGAAAAAAGTCTGATTGTCATGATATGTCCGCTTAAAATCACATACAAAAAGCAACCATGACGGGTTTAAATGGACGCGAACTAATATTATGTCAAAGTACAATGCTTATGTTTTAAGTAAACGTTACATGTCCGTGTATATGTAAGAGCTTTCTCTCAGATTGGTGAAAAAAGATCGCGCAACTTTCACTTTATCAGAGTATTATGTCAGACATTATGTCAGAGTACAATGCTTATGTTTTAAGTAAACATGTTACATGTCCGTGTATATGTAAGAGCTTTCTCTCATTTTGGTGAAAAAAGATTCACACGCTTGTAAAATGAAACGAAAGACGCGCAGATCAGACGCTTTTATCAATGAAAGGCTAAAAATAGCGCTGTCACCGTGTGTTTGTGCTAGAGGTCAGAAAAGATGAAAACATTTATCTCAGTACCTCAGATTACATAAATGGGCGGAGAGACGGCGTGTGTCTGTTTGAACACATTAAACCACATGCATGTTTACACTAACAAGTGTTATGCATAATCATGCTAAAGTTAGCCAAGGAACTATACAACTTCAAGTTTACAACATGGACTGTATAGATGTAAACGAATATGCTGAATTACCTGTGGAGAATATAGAAAGTGCAACTTCAGTGTCCCTTGAGCCCATCTTGGAAAACTAACTCCAATAGTGACTTTGGTCTTGATGTTTTTCCTGTCACGTTGTCGTTTAAAATCCCCGTTTCGCATCCTTGGCGATTTGTTTTAATGTCCTCGAGAATATGTCTTCAACAGGCTTTCAAATCAAAGCATTAGATCGCAGGTTCATCACGGTGTGCGGTTGTTGTAAAATCCGAAGGATTCAAGCTACGCAGGTCACAGGCTGGAAACGTCATCAAGCCTGGTTTATTTAAATCAACTGAGCATTACATTCGCAAGTCATACGCATATTACATCAATTTACAATTAACTAAGAATAATTGTCAGCTTTATAATTGTTAATATTCTGAAATAAGACTGTCTTGATGACGTATACCGCCTACACATGCAACCTCTGGAGGCTTCAGCTATCGGGCAGCGTGAGTGTAGAGTGAAAGCGCGAAAGGCGGAGCTTGAATTTCAGGAATGTCCCTCGTCAGCGAATGTATTTCAAAGATGGAGGCACAACATGGATTCAGCCAGAGAGCGCTTCGACGGTATGCATTTTAAATAGCAGATTCTACACTTACGAGAATACTTTGATTAGTGGGTGGGAAGTAATTACACATGAATGAGCACATACTTTTGAAAGAAAACATGGGTTTTTGTTAAGAATTAACTCAATAAAGTACACAGTAGAGCTTTAAATGTATGGCTATCCAATATCATCAAAAAATAATTTACAAGTATGTAAGAGAAGGTTTGTACTCTAAAAATACTTTATTTGTAACAAACAGGAGATAAAGAATTTACAAACGGCTCTCCTCACATTTCAGCACTTTGGACAGCGTTTTTTTAGCAAAGAGTTTTTTTTAAGCATGACTTAAAAAATTTTCTCATCTCACCATATCCACAGGTACAGAGTAATCATATACAATAAATCCGTGAGGTAGCATTAAAAAAAACATTTAAAAACAGACGCATTTGTTCAAAGCAAAGCATTTATTTACTTACCAGGCTGCAGGTGAAGCAGCTCTTTGCGCCTTCTAACGTCTCATAATTAGTCCTCATTTATGTCCAAGAGACTCAATAATAATCTTTTACATTCAATCCTTTAATCTTTCATATTTAAAAGCATTTTTGTGCTGCTGCGCATTCATGTACCTTGTGATAAGCAAACCCGCGTTGTCCTCCCGTGTATAGGCGCATTTTACTAATGCGCTCTTTAAATAACATAAAACACATTGCGCCATTGACTTTAGACTTTAGACCAGGTTTTTGTTGGTCAATGGCGTAGTCTATTTTAGTTGCCTCAAAATAGCAACGCGCCAACAATGCGCCTGAACACACCTCGTTTTCAGACCAGAACGCCCATGGGCGCAAAAGGGGGCGCAAATGCATTTGCTATTTAAACAACGCGGCGCTAAACGTGAAAATTAGGGTGGAAACTAGCGAAAGACACTTGCGTCGCGCATTGCGCTGCATTGCGCCGGGTGTAAGATAGAGCCCTTGGAGTTATTTAATGTCCTTGCTTTTCCAAGCTTATAAAAGGAGAAAACAGAAAACAACAACTGACTTTGAAGCCAAAAAAGTGCATCCATCCTTCACAGAAGTAATCCACACGCCTTCAAGAGGTTAATAATGGTCTTTGGTGGGGTAAACAATGAGATTTTGTTAGTCAAATATCCATATTTTAAACGTTATAAACTATAATAACTAGATTCTGGTAACAACGGGATCTTACTCACACAACTCACATGAGTCACTGTACAATGTACCTACAGCAGAGTAGAGCTGTAATCGGGCCTTAAAAGTTAGGCCCTAAATGTCCGGAGCCCGACAGAATGCAGCCCGAACCCGAACGTACATTTAGATTGACAGCTATTTAAAAGCCCAAACCCGTTTACAGCCCGACATTATTTAAATGTGCGCACACACACAGCTTTTGTCAAGAATGAGAAATTTACACAGGTTTTAACATTATTTATTCATGACTAATAATCTACACGCCACTTGGAAGTTGAAACAAAGAAATAAAATAAGTCATCTGTAACATTGTAACATCTCATTCTAAATAGGCTTATGCAATACACTATAAATATGCCAATAAAATTATTATTTCTTAACGAATTAAATTAAGATAATACATTCTGAATTAAGATGGGTATTTGGCAATAACGAAATTAAGAGAAAGGCTCCGCGGGATTTGCGTCGGCACTTCTCTCCATTACTGCCAACATTAGTCTATATCCTCTGTCTAAATTATGTATTTAAGACTCGATTCATATTTAGTTATACATTGAAAAACCTACTCACCAAGATTAGGCTACATGTTTTTGATGAGGAAAATCATTAAATCCAATCCACTGTAAATGAATTTAGCGCGATCCTGCGCTACTGATTGAACTTGACCGCTCATTTACCTCACAAAGCCGGAGCGCAAGCCCGAGCCCGCCCCGAGCCCGTGTAAAATGTTAGAAAGGAAGCCCGAACCCGCCCGAGCCCGTCGGGTCCCGACGGGTCCCGTCGGGTTCGGGCAAAGATCTTCAGCTCTACAGCAGAGTCCAAGATGGCATTGGTACGGGAAGCTATTTATTACAGTTTATAAATATATTTTGAAATATAGATACTTTTCTTACAAAATTGCATCGATTACCCACAGAAGACCTTTCTTAATGCCTTGGAGCCATGTGGATTACCTCTGTAAAGGATGGATGAACTTTTTTTGGATTTAAAGTCAGAATTTGTTTCCTGATCCCTGTTTTCTACCGTTATAAAGTGTGGAAGAGCCAGGACATTTATTAAAATAACTCCAAATGTTTGTCTGAAAGATGATAGACATACTGTATTTTCCGGACTATACTGTAAGTCCCTCCAGAGTATAAGTCGCATTAATCAAAAATGCGTCATGAAGACGGAAAAACATATATAAGTCGCAATGGACTACACGTCGCATTTATTTAGAAAATTATTTCACAAAATCCAAGCAGAAGAACAGACATTTAATCTGGAAAGGCAAGTTATTCAACTAAACAATAGCACACAGATCAGCAGGATGAATAGGTGTCCGTACATTAACGTTGTACAAACAGTTGGTTACACGATACACAATAGCATACTGAACATACCTGGAAGGCTGAATAGGCTAAATGAACAGAACAAGCCGAGGTGCATCAAGTTCGCAGGCTTGTCAATCAACATCACTGAATTCATTGAATAACATACAGTAAATACAGGAACAGCATATAGCGGACTCGCGGCTGTAGACGTAATGTTGTCTCTTGGTTCACATAATGTCAAAATTAATTCATACTAACTTACAAGTCGCGTCTGACTATAAGTCGCAGGACCAACCAAACTATGAAAAAAGTGTGACTTATAGTCCAGAAAATACAGTATGTATCTCGGATTGCTTGAGGGTGAGCATGTGATGGGGTAATTTTGATATTTGGCTGGAGTATTCCTTTAACCTCTGTTGCTATCCATATTTACTGTATCTTTTGTCTGGTTTTCTTAAAGGTCCAGTGTGTAATTTTAGAAGGATCTCTTGACAGAAATGCAATATAATATACAAAACTATATTATCAGTGAACCTTTCATAATGAACCGTTATGTTTTTATTACCCTAGAATGAGACGTTTTTATCTACATTCACCGAGGGTCCCCTAACATGGAAGCCGCCATTTTGTGCTGCCATGTGTCTACAGAAACCTTTAATGGACAACCTTTTTTACTAAGTTGTCTCCAACAATGACATGTTTGTCCTGTGGGGGTTACCGTAGCTTCTGTATGCGTTTCGGTGAACAGTGGACTGAGCCATGGCGGCAAATCACAATCTCAGTGCTAGATGCTGCTAAAATTTACACACTGCACCTTTAACGTAAATGTTGTTGTACTATAAAAACACAACTATAAGTGCTACTTAAATGCATATAACTGCAACTTGTTTGTCAGATATCATCAAAAAACAATTAATACAAAATCTAGTAATACATCAATAATAAATTATACATTTATAGTGAGTCTTAGACTTGAAGATCTGCCAGCAAACTCAACAATTGTTCGACAAAATCCTGCAGAAATGTATCTTCTGCAGTAAATCAGCACACAATGCGTGAAGATTGGGTGCTGATTCATCTTCAAGGAGCAGAGAGGATTTAGTAGAACATGTTGTGGCAGCTCATAAGAATCCTCATCAATAGCTACTTACAGTGCAAACCCTGAAGAAGTGAAGAGTGCAGTGCTAAACTTTCTATCTAAACTTGCTGAATGGATAGCTGCCGTCTTTGATGTCCATATTGATCCTTCGAGGCAGTCTTTAACAAGTGTCTGTTTCAAAGGATGTTGCTGTTTAGCTATGCAAAGAGAGCACTTAATCCCACTGTAGATTAAGAAGGGCTTCACATTGCATTCCAATACAGCCGAACACAGCAGCCTGCATGATCAGAATATCGAGCAGCAAATGATGTGGAACGAAAATGCAAAGCTGCTCCCCGAGCTTGCTGTGAACACGTCAGTTCCCCTTGTAGAGGAGATTGATCTTGTAAAACAACTCGCCCATAAGTAAGAGATGATCTGGCTTCCCTGGTTTGGGAGGAAAAGCATCTTTCCTTTATTCAAATTTGATCAATTTGATCGAGGCCGGCAAATGCAGGAACTCCAACTTTTTTCCATCATGGTGTGATGGACAAAATCTTTTAGTAGAACAGGAAAAGCAAACATGTTTGAATTGGATAAATCTTGTAAATGATGAAAATGGTGATGATACTTGACATGTTACCTAAGAAGCATCAGGAGATAAGCTTGAGGTTATTATCCAGCCTTCAGTTGGTCAATATTTAGGTGAAGGAGGCCGTGACACTCTATCAGGAAATCAATTAAGATGGACATCTCGCATCCTGAGTAAGCCAAAGCCCATCAACCTATTTACTGTAGAAGCACAGTCAGTCAGAAGGGTTGATTTACTGCAAAACAGTAGTGATTCAGTATCTTACTGTACATAATGGTCAAACATTTCTAGTTCTAATATTACAGACCTCATTTAATCAAAAAAATATGAATCATGAGATGTTTTGTCCATCTCTATGAGTTTAAAGGCCATCTTACTGTAATTTCACTTTTAGCAGATATTGCTAAAATTCACAGTCTGTATGGCAGAAAATAAAGATGTCCAATACTTGCATAGCAATTTACACAGAATGCCGCCATGTATAACAAAAATAAACACTTAAATGCCAACCAATATTCTTTGCACTCCAAATAAAAGCTGTAGAGAATCAGGCACCTGCATTTTTTGTCCAAACATTTAGCAAGATTTTGGAGCGTGTCTCATTTAAATAAAACAAGACAGGTGAGCTTTAAAGTCAAGAGCAGTCTCATTACCAAAGCCAAGCTCTTGAGAGTCATAGGTTATTGCTCCACTGCACAACTTCGAAATCTCTGCTGGCCCTCGATTAGGACAGTAAGGTTCGCTGTCACCCTGGGAGATATGAGTTGGGATCTATAAACTAGAAGGATAAACAAGGTAAAAGCTTGAGTCTATCTGCCAGGGTGCGATGGACTTGATTGCTTTTCCTCCTGAGTGACCGAGGGTACCGAGTCTGCCCTAGTGGTCGTAATCCTGTCTTTTTAATGCCTACCAAAATCTTTCAAGTGCTTCTTATCCGAAGGCTGTTTTGAGCTCAAACTTCTGGGTGGAACACTTGTCTAAGTGAATTAAGTTGTAAATGACACTGCTGAATGTAGGCAGTCAGTCAGAGTGGGTACTGAAGATAAACTGCATTCATGCAGAAGTATACTCAAGTGTGTTCCTGTCAGAAGTGATGATCGAAGGGAAGGGTGACGGAGTGAAATGAGATAAACTATAATGAGAGTCATGGTGCACCTGGGACTGCAGAGATAACAGAAACTGTGCCAACTGTAAATTTACATATTATTAAAACACAAATATTTTATGTTTATATACAGTATTAGATATAAGATACATTTCTGTGGACACTACTTAATATTTCCATTTTTATATTTTTGTTGTATGGCCCTCTTGAATGCTTTGTTCTGATTGGCCGGTGCTTTCTGAGGTTTGGTATCTTCCCAGATAACTCCCTGAAAGTAATAACACAACCTCAACTTGGTACTGATAAACACACACCTAACCTGTTACAGCACATTTCTTAAAATAACCACCAGAGCAATGTTTTAAAGTCGCTAGCAAACGAGGAACGTTCTGTTTACAAAACATTTACAAGTTATTAGTTAATAATGAACTAATGATTTACAAAACATTACTATACATTCATAAATGATTAGTAAGTGATATGCTAACGTCTCATTAATGTTTTGTTAATGGAGTTGTAAGTCATTTATAGATTAATAGCTAATAATGAACTAAATATTTGCAAAACAGTATAAATAAAAAGTTAACATTTTATTAATGTTTAGTTGATGCAGTTGCAAGTCACTCATAAGTTATTGGTTATTGATGAAATAATCATTTGCAAATGTTAAATGCTAAACACTTATGAATAATCATTAATATGCTAACTATTCATGAGTTGCAAGTTCTTGTTAGCCGATATGGTACAGCACTTACTCGTTAGATGTCTTTTACCTGTTACTAATCATGCATATATGTATACAAAGCATTAACAAAGCTTTCTGCATACCCTATAATCTATGGTGTAAATCCATGAATTGTTGTAATATTTATTATTAGTTATAAATGTTTAGTCATTTTGCAAATGATTAGTTTATCATTAACAAATACCTTAAGAACACTTACAACTGCATTAACAAAACATAAATAAAATGTTTGCATAAATATAATTTATTAAACATTTATGAACAAGTACTCATGATTTGTAAATAATTAGGTTATTAGCAATTAATCTATAAATGATTTAAAACTGTATTCACAAAACATTAATAAAATGTTAGTGTATAATTTATTAACCATTTATAAACAAGTACTCATGATTTGTAGATGATTGGTTCATTATAAGCTATTAATCTATAAATGACTTACAACTGAACATTATTATAAAGTGTTACCAAATTTCTTTACAAAAACACTATTCCTTATTTTTTTTAATACTATAAAATCAACCTTTTAGATTCTATAAATGGATTGTTCTATGAACTTATTAGATTTGTTAAGATTTGTATATCTCCAAACTTAAATGTAAAAAAGGTTTTAGATGCTAATATTGTACGTGTTTTAGTCCAGAAATACTGAGTGATTCAGATGAAACCCCAACACATCTCATGGCAATTCCTAATTCGTACAACCACATTCATACATTTTTGTATGATTTGCCTTGACCCCTGTAACGTTGTGGTTAGGGGTGGTGAGTCTTTATTGTTTTTTATGATATTTGTACATCTTTGCACGATTAACTTTGTACTAATTCATATCCAACTCATAAAATAAGTAAGAATTGTCTTGAGATCAGGCTGGGAACCCTCGTGTCAAAACCATCCAACCTACAGTACTAAGCTGTTATCATTAGCAGTGAAACCTCACAGAATAAAGATATTTTTTCTCAAAGAGATCTCAGCATGTGCTCCTCCAGCTCCTCTGTCTGAGATCCAAAAAATACCACTTTTTAGCTATATTGCTGCCCTGCTGATTCACTTCTGTTGATCAATAGCTAATTCACGTACATAATTAAGAGGCACGGCAATCAGAAGCTTCCAGAAAATGTGATAATTAATCAACACGGTTCAGCATTTCCCTCCCGGTGCTCTGTCATCTTCTCCGGTCCATCCCACCTGCAGAGGTACCAGCATCAGAAAATTACACTCTGTTGACATCTTTGTACTTTCACCCCAGTGGCCCTCATCTACACTTACGAATTGCAAACAAATGCAATCTGAGCAATTTGATTAATCATCCCAATTTTTTGTATTTTGTAATGGAAATGAACAATATTTTGGCTTGGCTTGTTGTTGTTAACCCACATATAACACCCGGCTCACGTCACAACGAAAGCCCAGTGGCTCAAAGATGTGGAGAACTTCCTGTATTTGGTTCGGCCCGAGGTCCAGCAGTGTTCACACCACAGGTGGGTCGCCCCAGAGTTCGGCAACAGCCGCTCCGAGACCACCTGTTTAGAGCGGTCTCGGAGCGGCCGTTTAGTGCGCACCCGAGTGCGGCTGTTGTGTTCACACTGACCCAAACGCACCGTACTCGGAGCGACACGTCATTTGGGCCGACCTAAACTGTGTATATGTGAAAACACCCTTAAATTCAAGATGCTTTTCTTACCTACAATTCTGCCGATGGCTTCCTTCAAACGTTCATCAAACACTATGCCCCAACTGGTGTCTCAGGTGCCCTAACTCCCCCAAAGCTCTCCATAGGGTTGTTGAAACATTATCAGAAGAGCTAACTTAACAGCTATGCTCAAAGTTAAGCCATAAAACACATGTCTAAAGATTCTCATTTTA
This sequence comes from Paramisgurnus dabryanus, assembly GCF_030506205.2. Classification (NCBI taxonomy): domain Eukaryota; kingdom Metazoa; phylum Chordata; class Actinopteri; order Cypriniformes; family Cobitidae; genus Paramisgurnus; species Paramisgurnus dabryanus. The sequence continues at coordinate 20,371,694 of NC_133345.1, read as the reverse complement.
CACAAACTCATCGCCCCCATACTTGGCATCCTTCCCCTGCTAACCCACAATGCAATTCAATTTGCACCGAGGTTACTACGCTTGCTTGTACTATGAGTGAACAGTTGCATTATTTAACACTTTGACAGCACTGACCCTTGTTACTGTACTAGCTTCTGTAACTAACATCAGCACCTATTTTTATGTTTGCCTTCTAGCAATACATTTGTTTCACTGTCAATGGCTCTGCTTAGAAAGCACCTGCTAAGAAGATAAATTTGATGTAAGAATGTTAAAGAAGCTGTTGGTGGGAAATCAAGTACATAACTGCAGGAGACCCTTCTGTGCATGGTTTACCCATATTGCCTATTAGCTATTTTGGGCTGCACACCAGAATGCAGTGTGTTACAATATGTGACCTCCAAAATCTATTCTTCTTGGGAGATGCCACCCAGAATGAGTTGCTCCCAATTAAAATGAGAGAACTAATGCAGAAACGCATGGCTGATGAGTAAAGTAGATTGGGACAGAGACGGTAATGTTTCTCATTTGTGCCACTGAAATTTATTTCCAAGGTAATTGTGAGTGAAACGATGCAATGACAGTCAGCAGATCCACATTCACGTAAACAGAGAATGATTTTTTTGTAGCAAATGATTGGTCAGCATATTATTCATACAGATCCCCAGTGTTATTTCATTACTGCTGAGAAAAGGTATATAGTTGAGAATCTTCACTGTCAAAACTAAAAACAATGCCAACAATGCTGCCATTTTAAAATATTCCCAAAATGCACTGTACATTTTTGTTATGCTGCCTTAAATTGGCAGTATAAGTAAACCTATTTATATCTTGACTAGTGATGAGTTGCTATAATTTATTAAAAAAGTTGAAATTTCTTGTCTTATTAGGCATTACAGCCTGATCTCAATGAGAATTCGTACATATTTTACCAGTTGGCTAGTTTATATGAATTCATACAAAGTTAATCATGCAAAAACGTATGAAACCCAACCCCTAACCCTGCACCTAACCCCAACGTCACAGGGGTCAAGGCAAATCGTACAAAAACGTACGAATGTGGTCGTATGAATTAATACGAATCAGCCAACTTGTTAAATATGTATGAATTCTAGTGAGATGGCGTTGGGCTTTATCTTAACCTATGGGTTGACGGCTAGCTTTTATTGAAATCCAAATTGTTGAATATGCTACTCCCGGTGTTTGGGTTGACCTACATTTGAAGAGCTCACATGCAAAACCCTCTAAATGCGTTGACATGTTTTCTTTTTTTATCACTTTAGTGGCAATGACTGTCTTCACTGTCCTTTTTGAATGAAGGTAAAAGGCCTTTAAAAATTTGGCCAATATTCTTATACTGTATTCAGTAAACATAAAGAACCTCTTGCAACGTAATGCCATCATGTATTCACTTTATTTAATGAACTTAAAGGACTTTGTTGAAAAATTGTGATGACGTTTAACGGATTCTGCCAACAAAGCGGTAATTCTGAATGGCCTGAGACCGGGGATAAGCAAATCTGAAGTATTTATTAAAGTATTTGATGACCTTTTAATAGGTTTAATATAATTATTTATTTTTTGATGGAGGTGGCGTTTAGCAGCTTTTGTATTAATTTGTTTATTTTTTGCTTCATGTTTTTTTTTTGGGGGGGGGGGGTCTGAAACGCCATTTTTAGCAGCTCAAAAACAAATTACTAGTGCGGATCACATAATCGGACATAATCTTAAAAGTGTATGTCTAGTATAACATAAACAGAGATACAGCTGCTTGATTAGGTTATTTTACAAATTAAACACAAAAAAGCATTATAACTGATATTATTACTTTAAAACATAATTGGAGCCATTGGGAATCCAAACGCAAAACTGCAAAATCAATCTCAAAGGATCATTTGGGTAAAATAACAGTTGGCTATACAATCAACACGTTCTACTACTTTGGTACTTGGCTCGTTAACAATAGAGCCGTTATTCACTACAATCAGCCCCAGTGCCAGTTTAATCGGAGGGTGAGTGGGTGAGTCCACGTTTAGTGATCACATCGGTTTGATTAAGCTTGCCAGTACAATTAAATGACTTTTATTATTACCCAAGGTCAAACTGCTAAATTGTGTTTTGCATCTGGCAGGGGTGTATAGATGGGGTAATTATGAACAGGACTAAGCATCCCCATGTTCCCATTTAAAGCATTTATTTATTAGCTTGCTTCTTTGTTTTTAATCATTAAAGTGATTATATAATTGTTTTTAGTTTGACTTTAATTTTAATAACATATTTGTGATTAATGTTATTATTCTATAGTATGTTGTAGTCCACTGTCCTATTTTTTGATTCCCTGGGTTCACTCTAAAAACAAACGGTGCTATATAGCACCAAAAGTGGTTCTTTTCTCGTAATCATTGAAGAACCGTTTTTAGTGCCATATAGCACCGGTGAAGCACCTGTGTAGAACCATATGGGGGCCATATAGCACCACTATAGCACCAAATTCTACATGGTTCTACATGGCACTATGTGGTTCTACACAGGTGCTTCACTGGTGCTTCACCGGTGCTATATGGCACTAAAAACGGTTCTTCAATGATTACGAGCAAAGAACCACGTTTGGTGCTATATAGCACCATTTTTTTTTTAAGAGTGTTGGCTACCGAGATCATTGAGAATTGATTTAAAACTTTTATGTTTTGTGTATAAGAGTTTGAATAGGTTAACTCCCTCTTATCTATCTGATCTCCTTCAGGTATAAGCTCTCTAGATCCCTAAGGTCTGTTAATAAAGGGGTTCTATGTGTTCCGAGGATCAAACACAAGCAAAGGGGTGATCGGGTTTTTGCAGTAGCTGCTCCTCTGCTATGGAATAGATCTGTCCCACCTTAGGCACTTTTAAAAGCTATTTAAAAACGTACCTAAAATGGGCATTATCTGGGCTATTGCAGGATGTCAAATGCAAAGTTCACGAAGATACATTTTGGTTAAAAAATCAAAGGAAAGAAACACCATATCAAAATATAAAATGTTAATTAAAAAGAAAACGTATTCTAAACATATGTCTCTTAAATAAACATGTTTAAATGTTATTTTCAACTTTTTTAGACATAATCATGGTCCATGCACTGAAAAAAAGGTTCATTCAATTTATTCAATTAAGGTAAGTGGCTGCAATCAATTAATTTAAAGGTGACATAGAATGATTGAACGAGTTATTTTTCCTTGTTCTGTGATGTGACATGTAGACAAAAAAATGTTGTTTGGGTCTGTAATGCCTTAGAACAGGGGTTCTCAAAGTTTACATTCAAAGGTCCAAATCTGAATTCCCATAATTTTCATAGGTCCGGAAAAACTATGTAAATCATTTGTTTATATAACAAATCAAAACAAATACTTTGGGAAAAACATAAGTGTATTTTGCATTTAAAGTAAAACATTTTTTTTTAAATAAACACAAGAAATATGCCAAAAGTAACCAGGTGCAAAATACAGAGCAACCTAATTAGAGAAATGGCACAGTTTGTTCTCCATCATATGCATAAAACATGGCAAAAAAAAGTGTGGTTGGTAGGCAGAGACACTGAGCAAAATTAGGGGTGCACCTATAAATTGGCTGATGTTGCTTGCTATGCTTCTCAATGAATAACGGTGAAATGCCACTACATCCAAAAGCCAGGGGGCGCTCTCGGGCAGAAACTCAATATGCGCTGCAGACGAAGAACCAGACACAAGGAGCTCCAGGAAATGGCTTAAGGATATATTTATATTGCTGTTCTTCAAACCTTTTCAGGTATTTTCATGATAATAAAGAATATGTATAAGATTATGTTTGACGAGTGTTGCTTTTTTAAATGCATGTTTTAAACGACTCAAACCAACAGTGATTTGTAAGGACTGATCAAAAGCCGTAGTACATGAAGTAGCTGTGCATAATATCTGGGTGTGATGGCTACAGCGTCACACAGGACATTTTTAAATAACTTGTTTTATTTTCGGACCAGGAATACTCTTAAATCTAAAAAGAAAAGAAAACTAAACGAATGGTTTACAAGTTTAATATGCATTTGTAAAATAGCAAATGCACACATTTAATCAATCACATAGAAATGAATGCACTTGTAATATGAAGTGGACGTGGTCCGGATCAAGTTGCCGTCGGGTCCGGATCCGGACCGGAGTCCGGACTTTGAGAACCCCTGCCTTAGAAGCTTCCTAAAAACCTCTCTCAGATAGCTCTATTAGGGTGGGGGATTTTAAACAAGTGGTTTTGCACCTATTTGGCTCCCCCTACTAACTTGCAATCTCATTACTGATTGGCTGACTTTGCTGCCACTCAAAAAATGTAGCCAATTGTTTTAAAGTGGAGGTGCAGTGAGATGCCTGTGATGTCATAAGCATCTGTTTTTCAGATTGGGCTGTTTTCTGGCTGAAATTTCTAAAAGAGGAATTTCTATGAGACTGAGATGTTAAGCATGTCTAGCACTTTTTGTATGTTTGTGAATGCGGGTAGACTACCATTATTCAACAAAGACAAGGTAAAAATGGGTTTTCATTCTATGTCCCCTTTAAGCTAGATTTAAACAAAGGTTTTTTGTTTTCTTTTTCTATATTTATTTTTTTTGTTTGTTTAAATGTAGCTTAAATAAATTGATTGTGACCACTTACCTTAAAAAATTGAGTAAATTGAATGAATAATTTTTTTCAGTGTGCCGATTAAAAATGTCCCTAAAAAAAGGGAAATAGAAGAGGAAACATTAAAGATTGGTTAATTAAAATATAGTTAGTGTTTTTGGTTACATTTTGTATAATCTACATATTTTTAAATGAATTTTTTTTCTTGGTGAATTTAATAAATAATGCTACCTGTTTGCTTAACTTGATTTGAAACGAGTGACTCACTCAGTCAAGATTTCTGTCCGCAGAGGACAAATCCAGACTCAACCAGCTTAAAATAGATTTTTCAAAGCAGTACATCAGTGTGAGTTCAGACACCAGGATGGGTTCGCACACTGTGCAGTGTTTTACATAATGAGCTTAGCTCAGAGCCTGTGGCTAAAGGGGCCTTGAATGCAGAGTGGTCCTGATGCGGCTCTGAGAATCAAACCTCTGTCACTCAAACTCCAGAGAATCCAAAAGCTCATTACTGAAAAGTGATTATGAAGTGATTTTCACAAATTAGGACAATGATTTTGAATTAGGAACAAGAATATATTCAGCCAGAAGAAAACATCTGCAGGGACAATGAGTCAACTAGCTCCATTAATGTGTAAGTTTTGATGGATGAGTCATAAGTAGCTTTGATCTAGTTAGCACTCGATTTTATGGAATCATTGTGTGGAAACTGTATGCAATGTCTTTCTGTATGTATTTCTGTATGTTTAGCAGATGGGTATGAGGGATGGTTTTCGTAGTTCTGGGCTTTTGCATCCCAAATTAACATTCTTGAAAAAGTCTTTGTAGTCCTACAAAAACATTTTCTTAAAAGCATGATGAAAACCAGACTGTGCTCTGTTTCCACTTCAATGCTTTTATGTTTTGATATGCAAAAACACTGCTCGGTAAACAACCACACTCTTTTTACTACTTTAAATGTTATTTCAGTAAACTCACCACAGAACTGATCCACCACCAGTGAGCTGCAACCAGATATCAGTAAGGATTCATGAATCAAGAATCATTAACAAATAGTAAATGCAAGCTAATTTTAATTTTTTTTTAGAATTTATAGTAAAATAAAAAATAAACATAGTGCATTATTTAACTTTCTGATATTAAAAGTGATGTGGAACATATACAGAAGTGCAGAAAAGTTTTTTTCTGTTAATTTGATTATGCTTTCAGCTGCACCTTTTTTCTAAATGAGTGCAGAAAATGTGAACATGTCTGCAGACTTTGTTAAAGCCTAGAGGCATTACTAACTAGATTGACTTTTTAAAAGTAACCAGCCAATTTTCAGCAACCACCAAACAAAGTGAAAATAACCTTTAATGTTATAATAAAAATTGAATTTCATCCGCTCTGATGAATTACTGTCCACTACATCCTATTTCCAAGTCAATTAATTATGTCTAAGGGCAAGGAAGATATTTATTTATTTTTCATTGCATTAATATTCATTGATTTCATTTTTCAGGATGATGTGAAATGACGGATGAACCCATGTTAAACATTGTAGCGTCCTCAGGCAAGCCAAGAAAAGTTAAAAGACAGGAAGCGGTCAGTCCAAAATGTGTCACAGTAATGTATGCATGGTCATGATGGTACAATTTTGTTTTATATTACTTCTGGGTATAATACATGTTCTCTTCCCATGTATCTTCATTCTTTTCAGAGTCAGATTTATTTACATGTTATTTTTTCATCTAGAACAACCTTAAATACACATACTAAAAACAGTCAATCCTTATTTTTAATAAATCTGATTATATAGATCTGATTTATACATGGTGTGAATGTAGCTTTTCAGATGTTTTTATGACCACCTAAACACGAAAGGCTAATGAATAAGAAATCTCTGCTTGTATTTCATCATGTTTACTAATAAAACCTTTCCACTTTTCAAACCCCAGCAAATGCAATATTCATGAGTATAAATTATGAAGTGCTGTTGATAAGAATACTGCTCAGATCTGCTTCTTTACAGACATCCTGTCTGTCTCACTGAAAACATCTGATATTTTTATCTGAATATCTTTGCCCTTGTTTGTCATTACCTACACCAGCTTTCCGTATCTTGAATTTGTATGTGTTATGAAGATTTTCTCCATTTTCACAGATCGGTCTGCATAGCACCAAATAAAGTCAGACACATCTGCCTTTCTAGGCTGCTATTATGTTGAATGTACAAACAGAAACAGCTCATTATTAATCATATATATAGCTCATCCTACGACCCGGAAACTGATTGAGCTCCGCCATCATGTAGAACATCTCAATTCTTTAATTGCACCACGAGGAGGCGAGGAACGAGGAGTTAGGAGGCTTTCTGAGGAGTCATGATCGAGAATACACAAGCACAAGTTTTACAGTGCAAAAATATTCAGGCTAGGTACATGTGTATAGATTTCGGCATACATATATATAGTACACACACATATATATATATATATAATGTGTGTGTGTACTATATACCGTAGGGTATATACAGTATAAATGCTGCCAATGTAACAACTTCCTTTTTTCATATATTTTTACGAACATTAGTGAATGTATTTCGATATTCGTAGAGCCAGATGAACTTTTCAAAGCCATAAAAGAGCATGAAATACATATTTATATGCCACTTTATCATAAACAATAGGCAAAAGGAAAAATGTTTACTAAGTGGCCTTTCAATAACCTCAAAATATTTTTCCATGCAGCCCCCTGTTTAATGGACAGGACTATTGACGTGTGTTCATGAAGAGCAGAAGAGTCCCCTGGGGTTTTTATAACAGCAGGACGCTGCAAGACATCTCACAGTAGGAGGAAATGCAATCTGACTGCATCGTAGAGAAAAGTGTTTCCCTGTTGTTTTCACACTGGCTCTGGCAAAGGACGCAAATCAACAAAGTCACTGTTTTATTATGGCTGTGCCTTTGGAGAAAGAATGCTGTTATCCACAAATATCATTTTTCACATATTTGTACATATTTAGGAAATATTTTACATAGAGAATGATTTTAGTATAACACAGATAAGCTCCACTCATGCAGCTTATTAAACTGGAGCCTGCAAATTTAGCACTGCTTCAATCACATTTAGTGATATTGTAATATAAAATTCCCATTTGTTGTCAAAAATTTGTTTTGTATGCATGTTCTTTTTTTGTAACCTCATGCATCACTGTGCTACACACATACTTTAAAGCAACACAGATGAGTACAGAATAAATCAGTATTGCTTGCAGTATTAACATCAGGGGCCTCATTTATAAACGTTGCGTACGCACAAAAGAAGGCGTACGCCACTCTCTACGCAATAGTTGTTATTTATAAAAAGCAAACTTGACGGGAAAATGTGCTGTCCGTCACGCAAGCTCTGACCCAGGCGTACGCACAAAAACGGGTGAAATGAGAAATGGCGACACAGTCGGCAGATGGAAGAAACACGTGAAAGTGACAACACTGCCTCTCATAAATAACATGAAGACTTTACAAAGCAAAAGTCTTACAATTAACAGCCTTACACGAACACCCGTTTGATCGATCAGCAGTGAAACAAAAAAATAAAGATATCGAAAATTACAACAGAAATTCAAATGAACACATATATATTTGCTAAAAGAAAAGTGAAATATGTTCTGCAATAATATTGGCATGTTGTGCAATTCATCCTCATAAAGAATATAGTTCACAGAACGAAATAATGTACAAAACTGATATTCTGGCGGAGCAGATATAGATGCAATTACATAGACAGATAGATAGATAATTAAGGAGATATATAGATAGATAGATAAATAAATAGATAGATGTATTAATTGTCCACTGGGGAAAGTTGTTTTCATAGTAAACCATATCTTCATAATCTACGGAATTATGGTATTCATGCATATGCCTTTACTGTGTTTTATTTTTGATAAAACAATGTATGGCGTATGTCTAAACCATTCAGAAAGCAACAAGAAATTACATTTGCGCTAAACAATGTCCCCTTTCCCCAACCCGTGGCAGACACACTCTGGCGATGGAGTGCTAGACGTTTTTGTGCCTCGACTTTGATGTCCGACTATTTCTTTATTTCGGCCACGGTCCGAGGTTGTGAGGCTACAGCATTTACGGAGTCTGCCACCGTTTGCCACTCAAGTGCCTTTTTTGGCATTAGTAATGCCCACACTGTGCCCTCCAAACAACATTTTTCTCCTCTTTTCCACCTCGCCAACGATAACTTCTACTTCACATTGAGTGAAGTTACGTTTTTTTGATTTCCTCTCTGTGTTTGCCATGATTTCGCAATCAATGCATATTAAATTGTGGGCGTTTCACGGACTATTTATGGACAACTATGGGCGTGTCATGAAGCCGCAAAAGCTGCGCTACATTTAGAATTGATTGTGATTTATTAAGGGAAAAATGCGTAGGATGTGCGTGCGCACGGTTTTATAAATCCGATTATTTCTGTGCGTACGCTCGTCCTATGTTTTATCCGTACGCCACTTCTGACGCAAATCCTACGCAAAGTTTTATAAATGAGGCCCCAGGGCTTTATATCAGTAGATGTAAAATTGGTAAAAATTAAATGCACAGTGCACAAACCATAGCCTTTTTATTGCCAACAACAGCTTAGACTAATATTTAAAAAGCAAGTTACGTTAAATTCACTGTGTTTTATTAAATTGGTGCATGAAAGATATACATTGCAACCGAACATATATTTGTGGATGAAACTGTTTTACTAGATTAATTGGGCATTTAGAGTAAAAAGCCTACTGTTAGTAAAGACTTATGGTTTATTTTAGAGATGTATCTACATCATCTCATTTACACACAGATTTCACAAAAATACACTAAAACGGTTGTGTTAAAAACAACACAATCCGTTTCATTTTAGGGGCAACACACTAAGGGGCTGGACACACCAAAGCTTTTACACCCGCGGCCGGCGCATGTTTTCAATTGATTCCAATGGAAACTCAGCATTTTTCACCGCTCGGCTGAAAAACAGCTGGCATTTGGCGTCCTCAAGGCATTTTCAGCCGCATTTAAAAGTTTTGGTGTGTCCAGCCCCTAAGAGCCAGATTTTCTAAACGGGGCAAATAAGCATGAAGGTGCAATTCCAAAAATGCACAGATGGGAGTGGTAATATCGGCGGGTATTTACTAAAAAAGCACAACTTAAATAACAAAGGTGCAACAATTCATAATGACCAACACAATCTACTAGCAGCGCAAACAGGGTCGCAAATAAGCAGAGCTGATGAGGTGTGCTTGAATTCAGCACCACAGACATCGCAGAGGAAAATTCGAGGTGTGTAATCGCAGCTAACGAAGCCATAGTACACTGAAAAGAACTGGAGGAGAAAAAATGTAGGTTTACAAGAAGTTTTGAAAGGTCTGGTATTGTGTGACTTCTCCTAGTGACTCCTCCTTTATTTACTTCAGCAAATAAAAAATATCATGGCTTGGAAAACAATATTTTTGAATATCCTCTGGCAGTCAAAATAAACTGTTACATGTTAAAACAATCCTCTGCATTGTATCACATGCTCTCTGTGATGTCTCTTTTTTAGCAACAATTGCAGCCATTTCGAGCACAAAATGACTTAAGACATTAAAATAATGGTGCAAATACCAACACACGCGCAAACATTGTGTTGCGTGAATCATTTAAATAATCTTATAAAATAACCAAATTTTGCATCTGAAAGGAAAAACTTCTAGAAATGCATATGATTAAAGATCAGTCGCAAAAAAACTAGACCACACTTTTTTAGCGCTTATTATCCACTGCGTGTCTTTAGTAAATCCCGACAGTCGTTATTCAACAACAAAATTATGGTTTGCATTGGCGCAAGTTGTTGGTAAATCTGGTCCTAAATGTGTTGTCCCAGACACATCTCTGTGTTGTTATTATTGGAACAACACATGCTTTTAAAACAACTTGTGTTGTCCCTTTCATTTGTTTTAACACAAAATGACACATAATGTGTGAAAATGTGTTTACCATTTTGGGGGCCCTATGCAAAGTCCAAGAACCAAGGCCCCCCATACCCAGCATTGCCCAAGGTTTTTCAATTGAATTGCACAACAATAATATTCAGTATAGAATTAAGTGAGATATATATAAACCGGGTTTATTTTGTTTTACACTGTTTAAAATAACACTAAATTGTTACAGTTTGGTATGACAAAAATTCTTGGTTTAAAAAAAAATGTTTTGCGCCCCTCTCAGATATATCTTTTGCTTGCAAATGTCTTATAGGATGTATTTAAAACAATGTAATTAATACTGCAACTTCAGTATCTGACATCTTACTTAAAAAACCAAATGAGGAAAAAGAGGAATCATTAGATTATTATTCAGACTGATCTAACAAACTGAACTAACAAACACCAGCAAACAATATTGTAAGTTGGTTATTGCTTGAATTTATGAATGGGCATCACATAAAACTCTCATGCTCATATTGCAAAAACAAACTTACTGTGAGGTACAACAAAGCATATAGACTAGACATACACTAAAGATGAGATTTTAATGACAATGATGAGATACAGAATATGAATGATTTATGTATTTTAAACATGATTTAAATCCCTGCGTGGTGTCTTTATCATGTTTATACCTGTATGAGTGTGGAACAAAAGATGCGTGTCACTGATCAAACCAAACCACCAATCACAAGTGTGAAGCCCGAAGTCTTTAAAGTAAACTTGACCATCGAGTGAATGTTGTGCAGTTACGACGAGAGCACAGAGCGAGTCGAGCGAGCGTTAATTCCAGCACTTGTGTGGCTGCTTTTGTGCGCGCTGTGCAGAGGTGCGCTGTCCCGTAGTCGAGTTCGCTCATGAAGTAGTCTGTGCCCTCGCGAGGATGCGCGCATATATTATTCTGCGTGCATACTTGCAGATCTCTCGCTCGCGCGTGCTTTATCCGTGCCTAAGATTTGGCTCTGAATAAACGTAACATACTTTCGCACACCTTGTGGCCAGTAGGGGGCCCCCAAGCCCGCAAGGCCCTACGCAATTGCGTGGTTTGCGTGGTGGGTAAACACGCCACTGCACATAATGGGCCTTTTTTTAACGATCCAGGCACATGGTCTAAAGCGCACAGTGCACAGTCTAAAAGGCCATGTCCGAATCCACTTTTGCTAATTTAACGGCGGGAAAAATGGTTTGTGCGCCTAGTGCACAGTCTAAAAGTGGTGTTCCTGTTCTCGTAATGAGCAATGGGTGTGTTTTAGGCGTAACGTGCAATAAACCAATAAGAGTCTCATCTCCCATCCCTTGTAAAAGCCAGTTGTGCTCACGCCATGCCGATTCCCTATTTAAATGGTGGAATTTGTAAAGTGTAAAAAGAAAAGTAAAATTAGCAGGCTTTTAATTGCTGTGTATGTATGCACAGCCTACGTGATCAGTTTAATCTAAAAGAATAATTTACAGATATGCAACAAAAGGTTTGTAATCTAAAAATACGTTATTTGTAACAAACAGGAGATTTATAAACACGTTCAGAGCCGAAACTTTTCAGCACTCGGACATTGCCGTGAGTGTTTTGAAAAGCATTACTTATAAAGGTTCTCATCTCATCCTATCCACAGGTACAATAAGTCAGTGAAAAAAAAAACATTTAAAAATAAATATAATATTTGCATTTGTTTAAAGCAAAACATTCAATTACTTACCAGGCTATGAAGCAGCTTGTCATGATCCTGCCAGTCTGTCACAGTTATTCATAGTTGTTCATGGTCATGTGGCAGGATTGTGGTGGTACCCATGTTTTGTGTGGCAGCACATGGCCTTTTGTTTGGGTAGTGTGCTGCTTTGTCTCGTTTATATCCCCGCCCCCTTGTCTCCTCGTTAATAATTCATTATTGGTTAACTCTCCTCACCTGTCCTTCCCTCGTTGTCTTGTTTAGTTTTCTTATTTAAGGCCCCAGTGTGTTCTGTCCTGTGCTGGATCGTTTTGTATGTTTTGTACCGTTGCTGGTTTTAGCAACTCAGTCAAAGTTTCTAGTCAAGTCTGTTAGTCTTTGTAATTGTCTTAGTCAAGTTAGTCTAGTCTTGTCTGTTGTGTCATCTGTTCCTGTGCTGTTTTCCCCCACGTGGGCCTTTGTTTTTTGGTTCAATAAACCCTGTCTGAGTTCACCGTTACCTTGCACTTGGGTCCCGTTCTTGTGAATCATGACACAGCTCTTTACGCCTTCTAAAGACCCAGTCCTACTTTATGTCCATGTGTGTAATAAGCAAACATGCATTGTCTTCTCATTTATAGGTGCCTATTACTGATTACTAACATGATTGCTGGATGTGAAAAGGATAACTGCGTCGGGCTGAAACTAGCAAAAAAAAAACACTTGTGTTGCACATTGTGCTGCATTGAGCAGGGTGTATGATATCGCATTAAAAATGATCAATACAGTTATATTTTTTCTTCAAAATGTTGACCCACCTCTAGTACAGTAAGTCATTGCACTCATGTTCAGTTTAGTTCTGTCTTTGAAGAAAGCCAACTATAAGAACACGGATATTCATAAGATTATAAGAAACCAGAGGTCAAGCATTGCAGTTCCTCAGATGTGATATTGTTTGAAGGAGAACAGGAGAGGCCAGAACACTTAGTTTCTCTTAGCAGAAAGCCAATGACTTCAGACCCAATTCAACTGAGGGTTCACATGAAATCATCTTTTCATGGTGTGCCAAACACCTGCTTATCCCCGCCGACTAACACTCTTAAAGCAATGCCTTTTGTTTGGTGCTTACCTTTAAAATTAGATTCCATTTTTTTAACCAGCTCCCCTCAAACAGTTATGCCTGGCTATTTGGACTGCAAGGGCAAGATAAGGAAATGTGTATTGCCCTATTCTAACATTGAAATTGGTTTTAGATCACATTGCAGGGCATTTTCAGCCATGCTGGAGGGCTCTTTTGTGATTCTTACCGGGTGGACTGGCACTGAAAGAATCTGAGAAGACATGAAAAGCATTTCTTTAGTCTGGATGCTGTACACAGAAAGCCAGTCCAGGTATTTATAATGGCATATTATGTCCAGTCATCTGGCAGATTGTTTACTGATCCAAACCTAAATGTGTAACAATGCAATGACCACACAGTTAATGGTACCCATTGACTTTCCAAAGAAGATTGTTATATTGCTTTAATGTATTAAACAGAGTGGGTACGTTTTATGAAATACCAAATGGGACTGGTTAGATTTTAGCCTCTCTAATGTATATTCTGCATTGCACATCATATGTAATGATGCTGTCCTTAAATAGTAAGTTTCTGTTTTTATGATTCCCATAACCTCTGTAAGTTAACACAAATGCGATTTAATGTGATGCATTCAAATATGATTAGCTATTTCTAAGTCAGACGTATTGTGAAAGACTGTGACTGCAAGAAGTCTTATTATTAATTTTGCTGTGGCATTTGTGAACGATGTTCATTTAAGTCTTGCTGTGAAATAAATACACCTTAATGTGTTGACACAAAATTAGTTTCTATGAAGAAGAATGAACCACAATGCATTCCAAGCAGGCAGTGCTTTGTTCTTAAGAAAATAAAATAGCTCCCTGGCTCTGCACAAAGGTATTACAGAATAAAAATGTCCCCACTGAGTTTTAATGTGAAACTATTTCAACTCTTATCACATTTTTCCACTGTGGCCATAGTGATTTACAAAAGAAATGAGAAAAAAAGAAGGATTAAAAGCTTTTACATGAAGGCCAGGAAAAACAATTGTGTTTAAGGTCTGTGTCACATTTAAGTCTAAGATGAGTCATTCTGGCCCTTTTGTTTCTTTAAATTAATTTTTTATATTACATTTAGTATAAAATTTTGTATTTTAATTATATTTTCATCAGCACATTTTCCATTGTTCTGCATTTCTTCTGTGTATATGAAGCAACAGGCAGGGGCGCGGGAAGTGGGGGTGCTGGGGGTGCTGCAGCACCCCCTGGTGGCATAGATTTAAAACTGCGATGACAGTAAAATTATATCTCATAAATATCTCTTGATTTTGGTTTGTTTCTGTACAAAGACATTTTGTATGCCATGTTGGGTTTGTGATGAAGAGAGGGATTTTAGTAATTTTAAAATGATTTAATTTATTTCAGTGTGTATTAGCCAGATCAGATTCTTTCTTGACGACGTGATTGCATTCAGCCGATATGCTGTAATAGGCATAAGCACAACACACAAGCACGCACACTCACAGCGACATACTGAACGCCGAATGAGTTTATCTATCAGCTTCGCAATGTCTCAAAAGAGAATTTTGGATTTTTTTCAATCACACAACGCAAAATTCCCGAGGACTAGTTATTAAGGTATGTATTGCTAATACATTTTTACAATGATTCGCATTGATTTACAATGGTCGCACTATATAAATAGCATTTTAGTTTGCATGCGTAAAAAGTGCATGCAACAATGAAACACATATAAAACGAACAAGAATGAACTGTGGAGTGTGGTTGGCCTATATGAGAAGGTCTACTACTCTTAAAATAATTTAGCATGGTTTTAGAATATATTTTAATCAAAATATGTTGGCCCATTTTGATATTTTAAACATATTCCGATGGAAAAATGCGTCCAAGCTAAGCTAGGTTCAGTAAACGATTTTCTAGTTCGTCATCTTTTCAAAAATATTTAAAAATATAGCCAAATTGTTTTGCGGTGTTTAACGCAGTTGTAAATGTTACAGAACATGTGCTTTATTGAATGAAAGTATAAACGGTTGAATTAAATTATTAAAACGACGTAAAAGGAACTCAATTATATATGTACAATAAGGAACATGCATGCGACATTTAAAAGGTATTTCAAAAAAAATTATCTAAATTATTCCCATGCATTTTAATGTTAAACGTCTATAAATTCAAATGAATCCATTTGGAATATATTCCGACAATTTAGGACATGATTTTGGAATTTTAAAGTCGAAAAATATCTTATTTTTACACCGCAGGAGGCGGCAAAGTGAAACAAAACGTAAAGACACAAATATTACATTTACGTGTAAAATAGAATTAAATGAAACCCGTGAATTGAAAGGACCACTATAATCGCCTTAACTCGAGTAATGTCAATAAAGTTATTATATTAGAGTTTAGAAATATTAAAAACTTAACCAAAGGACAACAAAAAGGCGTACTACTGGGACCAGTGAGATTGCATATGTATACATAAACTGGTTCCATACCTCCGACTTTCCTCCAAATTTGCTCAAAGTTAATTCTCCTGTTTTTCTTTTTTCTTTACATCTTCAAACTCCATGTTGCACTTAAGCTCCACCATACCGCACAGCATGCCCGGTGCTTGATGCGTGCCAGAGGAGACTCCGCACCTGACTCGCGTTGCATTTTGTAACTTTTACAAATCATTTTGTAATTTGTAATTTGTGTAACTTTTTGGAGACATTGTTACTTTGGCCTAAATATAGTCATAATATTTCTGATTATGGCATAGCTTTCTCCCCAATTGGGCTAATAAAGTAATTATTCAAAATATGCTTATATCGGCCCGGCCCGAGGATAGTAGCGGAAAATAACGTCCTGGGCAGAGAATCTCTACTATGTTGCAATAGGCTATATAGTTTGTATGCCCCGTCAGCTCAGCTGTAGGCTACTTTATGGATGGGAGGGGCGAGTGATTTTTTTAAAAAGAAGACATAGGTAGAGTGGTCTGCAGAATACAAAGCTTGTGAACAACATTAGAATTCTATAACTCTATTCTATAACCCCGCACCCCCTACCGAAAATATCTTCCCGCGCCTCTGGCAACAGGGCAGGTTGAAATAACAAGCTCTGCAAATAGCTAACAGTTCATACTGCTTCAAAAAGATTAGTATAGAAACCTCTACTTTACCAAAACAAAAAAATGTTTGATCTGACAGTAAAGTCACAAGAACTATAAACATCATCTTTGCTTCTATACTGCCTATTTTCAGTATTTATTTTGTTTTAGCAAAAAGAAAAGGCTGTGTAAAAGTGAAGAGTTATTCTACAGGTCTAAAGAGAAAAAGATCAAGCGTACAGATGTCTCAACTTCAAACTTACTTTATTTAAAGAAAACAAAGTAAAATTAGAAAACAGTTTGGCAATGCTGTGACTTTAATTGGCTTTCTTATTCTGATTGCTCATAATTAGTTTGGCAGGTGCTGTGATGTATTGTACAAAACGAGGCTGAGCTTAGCCACCAAGTATTCCTAAGGGTGATAAAACATCTGCGTGAAAAAGAAAAAAGCACTCAAGATCCTAAATTTTCCTACTGATCTGAAACTTTGATGTCCTTTGGAATTAAAGACATTTATCTGAAGAGAAAATCCTGGCGTGAACTACAGTGAGAGTTTGCCTATGGATGGATGGATGTCCTTTACCTGTATCCTACTGTAACTGAAACAATATTACAAAGAGTAAAGAAAACTAAAATTGTTTGTGTTTCCTTTCCCACATATCTAGCTGTGGAGATAGTAACTCAAGTTCAGACCTTGACCCTTATTTAAAATTCAGTGAACACCCATGTTTGCTTTGTTAGTTTCTTGAGTTTGGTGTAACTTTTTTCTTTTTTAGTACAAGCCGGTATTCTACCTAAAGCGGCTGAGCCCACAGCACTACCCATGTCATACCCTTCTGCAGGAAAAAAAAACAAAATACAGAAACCCCAAAGTGTATGCTACAGTACACAGAAAGTCAAACATGAGGGAATTTAAAATCATCTGCAGCCTCCACAGAGCAAAAACAACTCTTACTTTCCCGCCTCACTTTTTGACTAATGGACAAAGGCTATTTGTCCTTTTCCATAGCACACGGACTGGGGCTAGTTGTCACACTTTTTTATTCTGGTAGCCTATTTGTCAGGGTAGGTTTCTTATTGAAAGTCACTTTTTGCATACATAATCAGAGCTACACAGACATGAAAGATCAGTACATAGGTAAAATATGGAAAAACCAAACCAGTGAATTAAACTACAAAATGTTCATATCCCACTCAACCATGGGTTGAAACAAAACCAACATATCCTCCAACTCATACGATTGCTTTGGTCGTTTGTCCATTTCACTTAATACGACCAATACATGCATTTAGTAAATTAGCACCTCTACCGGCAGCAGGTGAAACTTAATATATTAGGCTACAAAATTATATTTTGGGGTATAATTTTGCTATGATGAGATGTACTGGGATAAGATTTTCAATTTAAACTGCCAGGATTAATTGTATTTTATTACACATACATTACACTATTCAGGCATTTAGGGCAAATAACGTACCCATTTATTTATTATTATTATTTATTTTTAAAAATGTACTTAAAATATACCAAGTGTACCGAGGTCAAACAATCGATTTATTTGAAGAAAAGATGCAAAAGTGATGACAATCCGCTGTAAATATCAGATCTGGACGTACAGTGATTCTAAAACTGCTGCGATGCTACATCATCTATGATTGTGAAAAGGCATTGGCTTTTGTGTGTCTCGTGACCAATCGCATTACGTCGGCTAAGAATGTGAAGCACTATTGGCTCTTGTGAGCGACTATGTCATGCTGGTTTATGTTTGAATGAGATCTGACTGTGCGTTTTGATCACAGAGTTCTTCATATAAATTAATCGTATGGCTTCAGTTCGGAAGGTTTGCAACGCGAATGGTTTGTAATACTTTTATATTGTTTTATGCAATAAATACCTGACTGTACTTTTACTTGCGTGTTGTGTTATATGGTTGAGAAGTGGTTGGGTTTAGGGTAAGGTTGAAAATATCTTTAAAACCATAAATATTTATGAAACCGTTTCTACATTTACAAATTCATAAAATTAAATGTGTCTTATCTGATGTATAAGGCAAATACCTTAAAACGTAACAATAGGTTGTATTTATAAGCTACTGCCGCTAGGACACTAATGCCTTAATACGTCACTTTACATCGTAATAAGGTGCTTGCACAAACAACTTATGAGGTCGTTATTTTTTGGAGGACAGTCTCTTTTTTAATTCTTAGTGCCTTGACAGCTGCCTACATCCATTGGAAACAACAAAATAAAAACTGTCTGAACAGAGTTCGACAGTGTTTTGGTAAAATCTTCATTCATCATATAGTTGACCCTTTAACGGTTGACCTATAGAGGTTTCATTTTAATTCTTTACCCAAAAATCTTTTGCAACAAAAAAAAAACATTTAGGGGCGGTTTCCTGGACCAGGATTAGCTTAAGCCTAGCCTGGTAATACCATCCTCTGCTATTTTGCTTCGCTTCATAGACAGAGTCTGGCTGGGCATAATTGACAATCATTTTCCTTCTCGTGGGAGGGGCTTGTCTGAAGTTTAAAATCATTGGTCTAAACGTAAGCCAATCACATAACGTTTGGACATGATGTGCGTTATGCGCCGACTCAGCCGCATCGAATTTCTGCAGTAAAACACACGTATGATGTGAAAACAAACCCATCGAGCGAAATACCGGAGTTAACATGGTAATGAACGACTTTTGCAGATTATGTAAAGTAAATCGGGCCAGAGCTAGAACACGATCCTTACGGTGTCTTTCTACTCACGTCTAAGTGGAGGAACGCCCCTCTCTCCACTCAAACTCTTCCACCAGACAGCCATAACCACATGTAAATTAAATCTTCCTACCTTATTTTCTGGTTAATCAGGAACGTCACCAAAGAATGTTTGCCCACGCGTCCTCTACCATTAACTGTGAACAACGAAATTCCCTTCCATGATTTCTCGATCGTTGTGCACGTCAAGCTGTGCTGCACACAGTTTCTCGCTGACGATCGGTAATAGTTGATAAATTAAACTTTTACCAAAACCTGTCTGGAGTAGGGCAATAACATAATGTCCATTCAAAATGTTTAACAAACACTCTTCTTGTTCGGGCTTAAGTTGGCAAGTGCCGGTTCTCCACAACAGAGCAAATAGCTTTCTGTGCCTCCATGTCCACAAACAACAACCGTACATTCGCGCTTAGCGTCTACGTCACGGCTCTCAGCCCGCCCTCTGTTTGTTGATTGGACCGGCGTTTTGAGCCGGAGGAAAACGGTTAGAATGGGAGCTATCTCAGACTGAGTACAGAAGCGTAATGAAATTTAGCGGAAGTACAAAGTCTGACGTAGTCAGGCTAGCTTAATCCAGGACTAGGCCTTAGTTTAATTAGGAAATATAACTAGTTTTAACAAACAAGCCTTACTAAAAACATTACCTGTGTGTATTTTGATGTAAAAAAAAGGGCCCTGATGTATTTTGAGATATGTAAGTGCGAGTTGTTTTCAGTTTGGAGAGCTCTTAAAAGTGTTTAATCCGCTTTAAACCTGTTAGTCCGCTTTAACTAGGACTAGTCTAATACCTGTCCGGGAAACCGCCCCTTAAAGTTTAGCTGTAGAGTTACCTGTTTTAATCTTACATGGTTAGATAAACATTAAAAGGTGTCTAAAACCAATTAAACCACTGCTAGAGAAACATAGACAATTGTTATATTTGTTTTATTCTTAAAAGTAGACTTTGGGTCGAACAGTTACTAAGATACAATCCTTGTGACGGCCTCCTCATGTGTCAAAGGTTTATCATTGCAGTTGTTTCATCACCAGTACACCAGCATCAAAATGCCATGAGCCGTTTTTTAGAAATTGGTCTAGTTCTCAATTCAAGCTGCGATTCTCTGTTATGTCAGTCCTCTGTGGATTATAAAACGCCATAATCACCGGTTCTGCTCGTCTGATTTCAGAATGGTTTAGGGTTTGCTGCTTCTGGAGGATTAAAATGCCGAGTGAAAAGTGAGGTCTTTATTGAAAGTCAAAGAAAAATCGAATTTATTCAAAACCTTTTCAAATTCATTTTATGTTAAGTAAATGCTTATTGTAAAGAATTACAATTTTATGTTGTATCACTCCTCTGGTAGTTTAAACTAGTTTGTCTGACAATTTTATTCCATGTCTGAGACATAATATTGCTCTTGTCTTTACTGTAGTTTTTTACATGCCCCAAAAAGATCCTTGCATTGGTCCCCTTGAACTGTATATGTTGGTCAGGGTATTGGGTTACATACAGTATGTCTGAAAGTCTGTGATATGACTGACACTGACTGGATGAGATTGCAGCCTACTTCTTAGTCCCTTTGTTAAATCGTCTATCTAAGTGAACCTGAGGTTGCAGAGGGTATTGACATGAATCAGATTGAAGTGCAGCAATACACAAAGCTCTCATATTGCCACCATGGGAAAAGATGCTTTAGGCCTTCAGGCAAAACTTGACTCTAGTAACCTCCAAGGAATGATGTAGGTAGAAGTCTTAATGTGTGAATGCTGATCCCAGATTTTTCCTGTTGTAAACTTTTTAATGACCGGTTAGGACAGGATTTCGATTGAAATACTAAAGCAATATTACACAAACAAAAGCGTGCTATCATGGCCGTATATCAGTACAGTGATTGTGGTGTAGATAAGCAAAGCTATGTGGCACAATTGCAAGTATGATATTGCTTTGAGAAAACATTTCAACAATCAAAATAAAAAAAGAGTTTCCAAAATCCATAAACACAATTGTAACCCTGTTTGGGAAGTCTTATAATCTAATTATTAGACAAGTTTGATTTCAATCACTGATTTCAATATTTTGTTAAGATCTTACCCAGCCAATATTAAAGATATCAGTGTAGAAAACAAAAAAATCACAAAGAAATGACTTCATCTAGGTTTTCACAGACATTTTCACATTTAAGAAAAGTATTGTTAGTGCTTATTGAGGTATCCAGTACAGTCCCTTTGTGTCCCTTTAAGACATTTAACACGACAATAGATAAATCAACAAATCTCTGCATAAAGCTTTAAAGTGAAAAGGTGATACGCAGGTTCAATTGGCGTTGCTGGAATGACAGACAATAAAAGTACAGGATAATCTGTGTGCTATGAAGTCCATGATTTTGTCTGAAAGAGGATAATGTTGTTTCCTCAGTTATGTTTTGTCTGTGATGTGAAGGGTACAACAACTCTGAGGTTCTCTGTTCAGAAGAGGATTAGGGCTCAGAGATTCTGGCAGGGATTGTCTATCTTTTCCCCGTAATTGTCAGGAGAAATAAAAAGCACTGCCGGTCTGCCATTGGGGAAAAAGAAACTTTCTTTGTTCATCTTACTGCAATTCCATCAACCAGTTTTTCCCCTTGGGAATTAAGTTTGTTGCTGTGGAAATATAAAGGAGCTGTTTTTAGGGCGTGGATTTATGGGGTATTATCTTCTGTAGTAATGTATAATTCAGAATGTTTTGTGAAGGATGCTGGAGTTTGTAGTATCCTTATAAGCAGTGGGCTCTGAAGAGGAAGTTCTCCAATGAAGAACCATACAGTAAGGGAAATTCAAGTGCAAATCCATTTACCATTTGACATCCATTAGCAGTTATTTAAAATGCATACCTGCCTTAAAATCTCCAACCCAGTGAGAGATACTTGTGTCTTGAGTTGAAAGACCTTGCAGTTTTATTATTTAAATAGCTCATCTTGTACTTAATGCGAATACAAACACCCTGTCCTCCACCACAGGTAGTACTATTTTTACTTAACTCTTATTATAGCCTTTTAAATATTGCAAATATTACATTAATTTTGAACTTTTTTTCACAGATTAATTGTCTATGATGACTTTGTGCCTTTGGATATGGTGAAATGTGACCCTTTTAAAGTAATGCTTTTCAAAACCTTCACGGCGCTGTCCGAGTGCTGAAACATTTCGACTCTCCACTTACAGTATACAAATAAAGTATTTTTACAGTACAAACTTTTTCTTGCATATTTGTAAATTATTCTTTGAGACTACACTGATCATGTAGGCTATCCATACATTTACAGCAATAAAAAGCCTGCTAATTTTACTTCCATGAATGAAAGAAACAACTTTTAAAGAGAACCAAAGATTTTAATAAAAAAAAAACTATTTCAATACAAATAAAAACAACGCAATTTTTTAACATCAATCTGAAACTGGTGGTCTTCTCCCTCCATTTATTTTTTTAGTTTACAAATTCCACCATCTATATAGGGAATCAGCATGGCGTGAGCACAACTGGCTTTTAAAGGCGATGGGAGATGAGACTCTCATTGGTTTATTGCACATTACGCCAAAAACACACCCATTACTCATTATAAAAATAGGAACAACCCTTTTAGACTATGGGCTTGATGCACAAACCATTTTTCCTGTCGTTAAATTAGCAATTGTCCATTCGGACATGCCCGTTAAGACTGTGTACCCTACGCTTTTGCGCTTAAATTGTTAAAATAGGGTCCATTATTTTTAAACACATTTTACATTACTGTGTCAACTCTTCTTAATTTGTCTCTTTAAAGCCCCCATATCTGAAATGCTCCATTCTGATTAGTTGAGACGGCTCAGTCTTTTATGATTGGTTACCTGCTTAGAGCATATTTCAGAAATGTCTACCAATAGCATTAGTTTTACCTTATTAACTCAAGCCTGAGGCAGATAACGAACATGTAAAAAGACCAACAGATCACCCCTAACCAACCAATGGCATAAGCTCCAACTAATGGCAGATGGAGGGAGTGCTTAAACCTTTGGAAACAGGCATTATTTTTCGCAAATTTCAGTTTGGTGCCAAAAGTGGCGCAGAAATTACGCACTTCACCTTTAAGTACTCTCATTTGGAGTCATATTAAAGTGAGAGATGTTTCCAAAATGGCAATGAAGGCATCTGTCATCCCACCCACTGATAGCTTACAGTAGATAGTAAACTAGATATAGTAATGGAAACAAATTTGTTGAAAACATATAAAAAACAGGCTATCTTTCCTTTCTCATTTGTCTGGACAGAACTCCCCCTTTCCCTCAGCCAATTACTGTAAAATGATAAGACTGACATTTCTTCAGAGGTCAGAAAGCAGAGAAGTAAGCTCATCACACAAACATGATGTGCTTCTGCTGTGTATTACGGCAACCATCACTGCGTATTAAGGCACTAGCAGCTCAATCACATCAGGTGCCCTCAGGGCAAACATTTAGGCCACAAATGATTTCTCCAAAAATCAAAGCCCCCTTACATGTATTACATAAAAAGTTCTTTCAAATATAAAAAATGAACAAACTCCAGAGGTAGCAAGACAAAAAATGTATGTACCTGAATACATAAATCATTAGGTTTATATTTCAATAATGATTAAAATCGCACAATATAAAACAATGCAATAGTTATTTTTATGGAGTGACATGTTTTATAGCCTACATAAAAAAGAAAAAATTTTTTTTTTCAATTTGAATATCTACAAATATTAATCTCTTTTGATATTGATGTGTACATTTTACTGTATGTTGTAAGATCTGAAAATAAATTCTGAAAACTTGGAATCACACCCTGCATCCGAAATCACATTCTGGGACAGTAGGTACTGAATTAGATGAAGTGGCTATTCAACGACCTTTAAAACGGTACTATAGCATGCATATGAATTGTATAAATGAATTTAGATGTACTACATAGTGTTTGATGGGGGGCTGGGGTGTTCCCGGACCTCCTATAAGCATTGAGGAACCCCTATAAAGCATAAAAATATAAATGGTTTTTATTAAAATTAAAATACTATTTTATTTAAAAATTTGTGCTGCTCTGCCACAAAGTGATACTGTCCATTATTTGTCCCAATATCACAATAAACAAATCAAAAAGATCCAAAAAGTTGAGAAATAAATTTAACTTTCAAGTGCGCCTCACGCTTTTATTCTGGAGGAATTGACAGATTGTTAGAATAAAATTTAGGATTGGGTTAGGGGTTTTCCAAATATTTGTCTGAAACTTTTATTTCACACTAATTTGAGGGGTAAAAAATGGTTAGGGTTTGAGTCAAGGGTAAATCGGAGTTTCATTGATTAAAACATTGATCCAGGACTCAAAAAATCGTACTTTGTGAAATCACAGAGACTCTATAATGCCGAGGGGCTTGGCTGGGCGGGTTAGGAGACCCCTATAATCTTTGACAGTTGAACACTGGTACTACATCCGCCATGTTGATACAGTACACAGCGTGACACACGTCGTCATGACAACAAATATATTTTTGAATAAAACAACGCCTCTCCTTCTTCTTCGTTGGATAACTCCTCTTCCAGGGGTTCACGGGATTGTAAAGTTTCCATTGAATTAACTATTCAGGATCTTGGCGAAATTAGTATGTCATTTGTATAGTGTTGCGTATACTGTTTTCGAATACAATTAATTCAGACATATACTCACCACACCTAGTGCTTTTCACCTTCTATGGAATTAGGTGGTTTTGGAATTAGTTATAAACACTTTCTGGGTGTTATCTTTACAGAACAAGTATTTCGCTGAGCTACATTCTCATCAAGCTGTAAATGTTCAAATAATTAAACAAAAAACACTTAATTTCAAGAGGCCAAGTTTCGTAGTGCATTGTATGTTGTTTTCAGCTAAATGTAAATTGAGGTTTTCAGACAAGGGCAAGCTTGATTGCCTTGTGGATTAATTCTGTTTTGCAGCTCATTTGAGCATTTAACATTAAATGACCTTACTTGGCTTTGGAAAATAATCCTTCAGCAACAGTCTAAAGGAGATTTTAGTTTTATCAACCACTAACTGTGAGGCTGCTCAGAAACCATTTCAACTGATGACAGGTCTAAGCTCAGAAAAGATTAAAGGAATTGTCTTGAATTTGCCTGGATCACCTTGTCATAGCAGAGTTAATTAGAGCTGCTAGCTAAAGATTTGATTTCAGAGTCTGGTTTACCTCTGGAATGAAAAAAAAAGTACATAGTTGTTCTCAAATGTCCTTGAACAGAGAGGCACGTTTGGGTTACCAAAACAATTAAAGATTTTGAGGTAGTGTCACTGAGGGCCTATAAAATATTCAACTAAGACCTTTCCTGATTAATTCTATAGGAACAAAAATGATCCTTTTTTTTTAGTTGCTGTAATTGATAACAATAAAAATGTATATATATATATATATATATATATATATTAGTCTTATTAAGTCTAACTAAACACTTAGTGGGTGATTTTAAATATACTTAAATCATGCTTTGAATTATGGTTGAGTCTCTAGCACTGCAGAATGCTTTAATTTGCCTAATGAAAGAACAACTTGATCTCACTGAAAAAGTATGACGAATTTTGTATGAATTCGTACATTGTAAATCTGAATTAACATATGGATGATACCGTACACGTTTACACAAACTAGCCACCTCATAAAATAGTTATGAATTGTCATGGGGTTGTGTTGGAATAAAATAAAAATATTGTTTACCAAGTGAAACAGAGAAACAAGGCACTTTGTGTAAATTATACTTTTTCACTAAAACGTCATTGTAGTTTATTTTTCACTGCTTAAAGCTCTTCATTGTTCTTTTTTTTTTAGTTTCTCTGAATGTACTTGAGAGAGATGACTGTCAGAGAGTTAATAGGGCAGTTTATTGCTTTAATTATTCACTTTTCATGCTTCTGTTTTCTCAGAATTCATAACAAAAGCTCTATTAGATTAGAACTGATTGTTTAGATGGTTCATTTTTCCTCTGATTTACTTTTTGTCATGCATATTATGCTGTAATTTTCTTCAAGGTGAAAATTTGATTTAAAACAAGCTTTCCAGCTGGGCCTCTCACTTTCTATTTTGGTGAGCAGTATTTTTTAATATCAAACTTTGAAAACTTTCTAGACTTGCTGGCATTACATTTTGCTCCCTGTTTTTGATGTCATGTAAAGAATATTGGATGTTTTTATATATTGGTAAAATCCTCATTTTCTCTGCTTCACTTTTTCATTGTCAGTTTTGTTTTTTTACTGTATTAAAAAAATATGAATCCTTTATCTAAATATGTAGGTATTCAAATACATAATTCATATATACACAGCGGAGACAAGGCTTGTCACAATTTGTCTTTAATTGAATATGTCTCCAGAAAGGGACACTCCACTTTTTTTGAAAATAGGCTCATTTTCCAGCTCCCCTACAGTGAAACAATTGATTTTTACCGTTTTGGAATTCATTCAGCTGATTTCCGGGTCTGGCAGTACCACTTTTAGCAAAGCATAGCCTAATTCATTGAATCTGATTAGACCATTAGCATTGTGCTCAAAAATGACCAAAGAGTTTTGATATTTTTCCTATTTAAAACTTGACTGTAGTTACATCGTGTTCTAAGACTGACATAAAATTAAAAGTTGCGATTTTCTAGGCCGATATGGCTAGGAACTATACTCTCATTCCGGCGTAATAATCAAAGACTTTGCTACCATACCATGGGTGCAGCAGGCGCAATGATATTACGCAGTGCTCAAAATAGTCCCCTTGATAACTTTCAATAGCTGTGAACTATTTTCGGGCACTGCGTAATATCTTTGTACGATGCTAGTGGTCTAATCAGATTCAATGAATTATGCTAAGCTATGCTTAAAGTGGTACCGCCAGACCCGGAGATCAGCTGAATAGATTCCAAAATGGTAAAAATCAATTGTTTAACACTAGGAGAGCTGGAAAATGAGCATATTTTCAAAAAAAGTGGAGTGTCCCTTTAAAGAAAACAATTCATTAATCAACAAAAAAAACCTCAAACCACCAGCTTAATCCATATTTGGCCAAAAGATGTTTATTTTAACATATTTTCTAAACTGAAACATGATATTTGCCTTGACATGTCAGTAAAACGTTTAATTAAAATCTTCCTATCTTTATATAGTGTAACCTGCTTGTATTCCTGTGTGGTATGTCTGCATCAAAACATGGGACTTTCAGCCTAAAACTGTTTGGAGTGTTTGTGCATTTTTTTTATGTTGAATGTTGACTTGCCTCCGATTGCACCAGCATGTTGTGCCATGCAATATTTCTGTCTTTTAAAAAACTTCAGAAAATGTTTTTTGAGGGCATTCGAAATGTTTTTTAAAGACTTTTCAAAGAGAATTTTAGGGGCACTACTGTACCAACTTAAAAATAATGCTAATGCTGTTGCCAAAGCGTTGACCATTAAGCTATACTGTTTGTGCTACTGATGACTCTTTTTTTTCTACTTCTGTGGTTATTTTTTCTAATTATAATAAATATAATTCATCTAGCCCACATTTTTTAACATCAGCTGCTTAAGCATAAATTGCTCATGAAACATACCTGTACACTGCAAAACAAAAAATATTTTTGGGGGTGATTTTAGGTTCATCTCCTCATACTTACCAAGAACAGAAGCCTGCTATAATTTCCAATAGATTCAAGGTATTTGAGGTCATTGAGGTCTGCCTGCCTCATACAGATCTTAAAATGCCTCCGTTTTCAAAGGTCAGTCATCCACTTACCCGGGACAGACTGTAGCTTTGCCTTGGTAATTGTCTTGCATCTAAGAAAATCCCGCTGGCATCCTGAAAAGAGCTCTGCAGTCCTTCTTATGTGAGTTTAGCCTATATCTCCAACATTAAGGGTGGAGCAAAATAAATTAAAAGGTTATATAGTGAGTATCAAATAGCTCTAATCTTTGAATTTAGTTCTGAAGAGAGACATGTTAAAAACATGCCAGAATAGCTGAAGAGTTTACCTTACACCAAAAGAAATCATAAGATTCAACTTTGATTTTATAACAAATCTCATTCTAGTACATGAAATTTTGTTGGATTAAGAAATAATCCTGTCACAAACAAGATACAGAGACATATCATCAAATACTGAAACTGATGAAATTCGGAGGAAATATACAGAGCTGTGCTTCTGTATTTGCTCCAAAAGGTGGGCATACCAAATATTCAAATAAAATTGGATAAAAAAGTACGACTCACTTCATTTGATGTTTGTTGTGCTCAGAGCAACCATTTTTATGAAATAAAATCATAGTTTTGGAGGCAAAAATAAAAGGTCAACATTTTCAGATCTGCAGGTGTCATGTCATTTTAGCACCCACTGTACAACAAAACCTAACCGATCAATATGCAAAAAGCAAAGCAAGTCGTGTATACGAGGAAGTAGCCTTTTGACAAAAATAAACGTTTAACATACATATAATCAGTATTCTACAAACTCACCCGCTTCAAATTTTTATGAAATACATACAGACTTTAATTATCTGCATGATTTACATTCGCTACACCTACACCAGTAAATTCAAGACTTTCTTTGATGATATCCTGATTGCATTTTTTATGAGAGCAAATATAAAGTGCGATATTCTCATTAAACACTCTATTAAGAGATTCCAGTGCCCTCATAGGAGGTTGATGCAAGACACCGATTCCTCTTAATGAGCTCAGCATATCATTTTTACATCACCATATCCAAATACATGCATGAGACCATATAACAAGGTGCATAATAAGCCAATGCATTCTTGCTCATCAATACGACTGCCAAAGCAATGCCGTCATTTCTCTTTGCTGATGAGGGGAGAAAGCGAGATTGTGCATGTCAGCGATCTTTATTCTATTATAGCAGGTCATTAAAAAAGAGTCAGTACACGTCTGACAAATAGATTAAAGATGATGTCAGGAGTAATATACTAACTGCGCATTTATGGTCATTCAATTGCATGTTTGTCAGAATTCATCGTCTCAAAATTGTCCCGGCTCGGTTCAGACATCTAAAGTGGCCACTGTACTGAATACATGAGCGGAGGGGATTCTCCCATCGCTTTCACAGCACATTTCACAGTATCAGAACCGCCTCTGGGCATGATATTGAAAATGGCAGATGAGAAAAGCTCTTATGGAGCTAAGAGAGCCAACCTGAGCTGAGGTTGTGCGTGTATGTCATGCTGAACAGTAATGACTTTCTCTTGACTTGCAGAAAGTATCCAGGCTGCCAGGCTGGTCCTCTGAGTGTTGCTATTCCATTGACTGTCCTGTGTAGATCTCATGAATATTCTGCCTTTCTGCTGTGTTCTCCTCAACCCTGAGAGACTATAAAGAGCCCCAAACTGTAGACAATGCTGCAATCATTTGCAAAGACTGCAACCAGCTTGCCTCAACCAGCTTTATGAGGCTATGTCATAATACCACCATCATAATACCATGAGCTATGTCATAATACCATCTTCCAAGGTACCATCTTCTTTCAGTTGTGAAAAACACATTACAGATTGATCGTGTGAATCTCTTAGACCTTCATTTGAGCAATTAATGGACTGGGTTGAGGCCAAAACAGTCAATAATGCTCCTCCTTGCATTCACGTTGAAATCACTGTGCATCTTTACATGGGTCTTAACCTTTATGAATCCCAGAGGTTTTCTCAAAAGAGCTTTGATCTGCTGTGATACAAGCATGAAATAATTATTGCCACTGGTCTGATATTATTCCTATTAAATTTTGTTTAGAAACAAAACAATGCCACCGCCAACTCGCAACGTTTTCAAGAAGACAGGAGACGCTCTCGCATCCTCATAATTGCTTGTGGATAAAGAAACCCGTTGTTTATTTGCGGTGCAAACTAAGATAATTACGCAATCCATTTTCAATGAGGTTCCAAATGTTTTCTTGAATTGGCAATGTGAAATAATGCAAAATCAATAGGTACGAATTCAGCTGGAAAATAAGAACTTTTAGGTGGCGTAAAGGTGAGCTCACTGAGCCTCATCTCTTCTTTCATCATCACTTTAAGTGGGTCCCAATGCACATCCCAACTCTAATTAACACCACTGGGGCTGTGAATCATCTGTAGCGCTCCGCAGAGAAGACTTCTGCTTCAAATGACTGGAAACTCATTTATTGCCCGTAAGGCTATATGGGAAAAGTTTTACACGTTCGTTGAAGGAAGTTGTTGCATGTTTTTGATTTTTTTGTTTTGGAAACTTCATAACTTTGAGAAGTTAACAGTTTGCTGAAAGTTGGTTTAGTTGAGTCCTAACTTGCATTTGAGGAGCGTGCACCTTAATTTTCCATCTCAATTCACCATAATTGATTTGTTATGCATTAAAGTGGCTCATCATGAAGAAGTTAATTGAAATTCATCATAAAATCCTCTCGAAAATCAATTTAAAATCTAATGTGTAAACTCTTGTATCTGCACTGTCAGAAAAAAAATTACAAAACTGTACCTTTTTTGTCGCTGGCATGGTACCCTAAGGTACCGTTTTGTACCTTTACAGGTATATAAACATAATACAATGTTGTACCTTTTGGGGTACATTACTGTTCCTTAAGAATCTATTTTGTACCTTTAAAGGCACAGTTAACTGTTTTGTACCCCTAAAATTGAACTGGTACAAAATTGTTCCTTAAGGCTTAAGGTTCACAATTGGTCCTTAATATTGTACTCCATAAGGTACAGCATTTCAATGTGTTTTATACCCATAAAGGTACAAAAAGGTACCGTTTAGGGTACCACCCCAACGACCAAAAAGGAACAACTTTGTACCTTTTTTTTTGACAGTGTGTGTATAAATAGTATGCGCTAAAAATATATGCGGCACTGTGAGTTGGTATGACTGACTAATACTAATCAATTTTACATTCTGGAGTTACATTTGACCAACCTACCTTTTGATGTAATTGACTAGAAACAAGTTGTGACCAATCCTGAAAGAATTAACTAGCTAGACTAGTTTATGCAACTGGCAAACCCCCATCTCAAGGCATTTCATGCTATAGTCATGAGATCTTTTATTTATTTATTTGTGTTCATGGGCACGATTTTCCTCTTTTACCGTGTCAAGAAGCATAAATGTCTTTTCTGCACAAATTTCTCTATACATTTTTTCCGTGTCCCTGAGGATGGTTTTGTTTTTCGTGTCATTTCATGTACCGTATTTTTAGGACAATAAGTCGCTCTGGAGCATAAGTCACATCAGTCAAAAATGCGTTTTGAAGAGGAAAAACATACTGTATATAGGGGAAGCAGGGGCGAAAGTAGCATTTTTCAGAAAAGCTTAATTTTAAAAGATAATGTTTTGGACAGAGATATATTTTTGCTGTGGTCAGTAACTCACAACGTGCTCTATCAATGCCAGGTGGAATTTTGAAAAAAATTAAAATGTCTTCAGTATAATTTCACTTTAAACATGAGTAGTGAATTGTTACTTTTGACCCTGCCAGCAGGGACGAAAGTAACACACAGGTGGGTCAAAAGTATCACAACAAAACAAGATCGATTTTTGTGTTACACTTGTTTTTATTAAATATACATGACTATGACCTCGTTAATATGTAACGGCACACTTTTTTGTCATTTATCTTTGTAAAAAATATAATTAAATTTCAGTTTTATCAAATGTTCCAACAGCAACCAACAGTACAAACTTACTGTCAAAAAATCAACAGTTTGAACAATATGAAAATGAAATCAAATTAGAATAATATCCATTTTCAGCATATCCAACAGTATTATCAGCGGGACAAAAGTAACTTGTTATAGGATCTCTTCACGTTCAAACTAGATTTATTTTTATTTTGAAAACCTCTGAGAAGTCAAACTTTAGGATGTGTTAGAGCAGTGGTTTTCAAACTGGGGGGCGGGGCCCACAGGGGGGCCGCGAATTGATGCCAGGGGGGCCCCTGTTTTATGACATTTTATAAAATACATTCATTTATCATTAATTCTGTGTAATTAAACCTAAAAAATAATAAGCCAACTAACCAACAGCACATACTTGTCTATGTTTTGTTCAATTAAAATATTACATTTTAAAACCTAAATATTTTTTCGGGGGAGCCGCGAAAAAATGCAGTGTACACAAGGGGGGCTGCACGCTGAAAAGGTTTGGGAACCACTGTGTTAGAGCACTTAATAACCTGTAGATTGATCAGTATTGTAACACAGGAAACGAGAAACACAATGCGCTATAAGAAAAAAATTACCGCTTTTGGAATTTACTTATCATGGTTGAAAACCCCTTTCTGTTCTACACATGGAAAACGGCGAGTAAATAACGCGATATTTGTCAGGTCTTTCAAGGGTTTGTGTGGTAAAGATGCTGTCATAGTTTGGGATGCAAATGTTATCAGGGCTGGGAGAAAATCGCTTTGTTACTTTTGTCCCACATTACTTTTGCCCCAGTTCTCCCCTACTGTAAGTTGCACTGGACTATACGTCGCGTTTATTTAGAAAATTCACAAAATCCAAGCCGAAGAACAGACATTTAATCTGGAAAGGCAAGTTATTCAACTAAACAATAGCACAGAAAAGCAGACTGAATAGGTGTCTGTACATGTTAACATAACATTACCATTTATACACTGAACACAATAGCATACAGAACATACCTGGGAGGCTGAATAGGCTAAATTAACACGACAAGCCAAATCAAGTTTCCGAAGTCATTCCACATCACTGAATCCATTGAATTACATAAATACAGGAGCAGCATAGAGCAGACTTTCGCGGCTGTAGATAGTAATGGTTTCTCATGGTTATATGAAATAATTTTGATGGATAGGTCGCACCTGACTATAAGTTCCAGGACCCGCCAAACTATGAAATAGGGGCAATATAGTCCGGAAAATACAGTATTGGTTTTTCTATTTTTGAACCATTGTTGCTTGTGGTTGGGGTTAAATTTGGGGTGTAAGTTAGGATATCTGAAATGTAACAGAAAAAATCATTCTAACCCCCAACCTAAGCGACAATTGTAAAAAATAGAAAAAAATTAAGAAACCAATACATAAAATGACACGAAAAATAAAGTCATGTTCGGAGATACGAAAAAAATATAGAGAAATTTGTGCTGACTGACACAAAAAAGACATTTGTGCACCTTGACACAAAAAAATAGGAAAATTATGTCCATGAACACAAATAAATAAAGCAAATATATTGTAACTATAGCACAAAAGCCTTGATATTGAGTTTAATGGCAACAGATATTTCGAATTCTTTTTCCAAAATGTAACAAGCTCTAAATAAACTCAAATACACAGTGCTGAAATATATCAGTGGTTTGATATAAACCAACCCTGAAGGAACTTAGATAAGAGGTAGAAATAGCAAAATAAGTTTTCCTTTGGAGACAGACAGGTTAACAGCCTAGTTTGGCCATATTTTGATGTATTGTGCTGGAGGGAGAGAAATCAGCGATGTAATTCAGCTGGGAACTTCCACCTCTACTAGATCTATATGTGAAAGTCTCATAGCACAGTCAGGCCTGAGAGACCTCAGAGCAAAGATAAACATTCGTCACATCCCTCAGAGAACACTTATCGAAAACGTGCTGTCACAGACTTACCTACACAGCAAAATGCAGAGCGGAAAAATGCGCAAGAAGGATGTGTAATCTGTTTTTCCAAACGAGACGTGATATGGGATATGAGGTCATGAACTTAGATTAGAAGAATTTTACAGTGTTTACGCCTTGACCATTAATAAGTCTGCAGGCATTAAAGGAATAGTCTACCCTTTTGCCATGTTAAACTATGTCATTACCTCAGCTTAGACAAATGAATACATATCAATCTTTTATCAATGCGTGCACTGTACAGCAAGTCGTGAATGTGTTAGCGTTTAGCCTCGACCCATTCATTCCTATGGTATTTTTGCGTAATCTAACCCTAAACCGACGCGAAAATGGTAAGAAAATAGGAAAGAGAATGCAACGGACGTAATAGTATTGAAGTCCCCAGTTCGTCAAAAAATGACGCGAAAGGTATACCCTCCGCGTCAACATATTGAAGCATGGTCAAGTGTCGTCAAATATTGACGCCATGGGGTGTTAATGGATTCAGTAATTTTGCTATTGAACCCTCAAAAATCTTTTACTTAATTTTTCTAAAAAGCTGACTCTGTCAAATTTAAACAGGTGTAGCTTTGTCCTGTTTTTTTCAGATTCCAATACATCGTTTTGAAGTTTTTTTAATAGAGAATGTCAAAATATAAATTACTCATTTTTGAAAATTAGCTCATTTCGACTTATTTTGCCAGCACCAGATTTGTATTGTTGGAAATAGATGGAAAATTTTATTGCATATTTAAAGCTAGAAGATAATGTACCTCTGTTTTGTGTATGTTTGAATGAACCTGCAACACAGATCTAATATTTTATTCCAAAACATTGCTCATACTATACAGACGCTCACGCTTGGAATTGCATTCGGTTTAAAGGGCGATTACAAGAAGAGCTCAGTTTTCCCTCATATTCTGAGGCAGCAAATATTCAGGGAATAAATTATAACTCAGGGACTTTCATTTCACATATCTCAATTGAATTAAAGTGCTTTTTCCTGGAGGATCATTAGCATCATCTCTGAGGTCTACCCCAGTACAGTGGACTAACCCTCATTTACACTTTTATTGTGCCTGAAAATGCAGGTGAAATTGTAACATTTATCCGCCTCTGTTCCTTGTGACCCTGAGTCAGTTCATCTTAGTAAAACTAATTCCTGGGGCCTTGAGGTAATGTGGGACTTTAAACAGAGAAATTGTTCCCGGTGATGGACTGTGCTGTATTTCATCAGACGCACAACCAAAAATGGACTGGTGAGAATTTTGTTGCAAACATGTTTCATTATCCTACACGACATGTAATCTAATCACAAGATTTCTGGGTGTTCAGGCTGTGAGTGGTTTTAAATTTTAATAGAAGTTTGATAAATAACCCTTATTTAGTCAGTCCAGGTGTTAGTGAGGTGTAAGTCAAGTCCAACCTTGTTTAACAAGTCTGTCTGTCATTTTCAGTAATCCTGAATTCAGATATTATTAAAGCTTTAGGACCTGGCCTTCATCAATAACAAATAACATGTTGTATGGATTATCGCTTGAGATACAAGTTATAAATGACATTGGTTAATAATTTGGTCACTTTCAGTATCATTCACACCATTGACCTTTGCTGAAAGGTTATGGAGTGCTATTGTGCTGTAGCTAACAAAAAGGTACAAAAAAACGGTCCCAAGCTGTCCTGGAATGGTATAACTTTCCACTTAAAGCAACACTAAAGACTTATTGCTCTTTGCTCTCCCTACAGGTTAGAAGCGAAATTGTTCATTACCACTGTCGTAAATATTGCAGCATAGCTGGCTCTGATTGGATTGTAGGTCTGCCGTAAAGCAAGTTTTTGTAGTTTTCACTAGAACTTCAGGACCACTACCCGACGGTTGGAAACTTCTTTAGTGCGGTTTTGGCCGATAGAGGGCTGCAAAGCGAATGTGAAAGTGCTATTCACCCTGTTTTGAGTGGATGAACCACTGAAACTTTTTTGGAAACGTTATTTTAAGGTAAAAAAAACTCTTTGGTGTTGCTTTAAAAAGTTCAAAGTACCTCATTGATACCAAAGAGTTCTTATTAGTACCTGATCGGTATAGTCTACATTATATGCAGGTGTACGCCGTATACCCACTAGGAATTGTCAAGAATTTCCGTATACCCACTAAAAATAGCGTGAGGATGCATAACAGCATAGTTTTTTGACACATTTCAAACTTTTAGTCATAATTTTGATGTGAAGCACTGACCATTAGCATGCTACACTTGCTACTTTAGCTGGATATATTAGGCTATATATTTGGTGTGTTTGACTTCCTGCCGAACTGCGCGATCCGAACGGTGTATGAAATCAAATTACCATAGCGGCGCGAAAGTGACTGGGGAGCAAACTGGTGTGGCGCCACAAGAACCCACAGGCGAGTGACAGCAAAGTACAGCGGTACTTTGACATCACCAAGCGGTCTGCTTAGCGCCAAATGAAGTCGAACCTGCAGTGTAGCTGCTCACGCGATACTGTAAACAAACAGTCCATCTGGAGAAGTGAACGAGTGGAGCAGTGCTGCAACATAAAATCCGGAGAGTTAACAAAACTAAACAACATTTAAATCATCAGTCCAGTTTATTAGTTTATCTAAGGATTCAAATTCACTAAAATAAGCCCGTGTTTATGTCCTGATGGTTTTTAGCTGCCTTCAGCATGTTTGCTTGTGCTTCACAGTGTTAAACTTCCCTTCTCTGTGTTCATTTATATATCTACGATGTATATGATCTTAAACTTCTGTGAGGAAATTCATGTCTGCGTTGATGTTCAGTTCAGACTTGCAAATTAAAGATCATCTTCTTCACTTTGGTTTGGTTGTCTAATATTAGGCTACATGATTATCTTGTAATAACAATTAAATATTTTCATTTTTAGACACTACTTGTATTATATGCAAGAGAAGCTTTTTATATCAAAAGAATAAAAAGAAGCTTTTTATATCAACGACTATGTAAATGAGAGTTAATTCATGGTCACCTTAAATGCGTATTAATTAAAAACATTTACACCATTAAATCACACATTGTAATGTTATCAATAGTTATTGAAAGAGTGAATAATTTACTGCATGTGTTAGCCACAAATTAAAGATTGTAAACAGTTTATAAAATTTTTATTAACAGTTGAGTAACTTTTGGCCCTGAGTTAGATGTTGATAAACACTAAACCAGTCTAAAAATCAGTCCAGTTTCCCCAGCTATAAACCCATTGGCTGTTAAAGTCTATTTTTTCTTATAAAAAACGGACATGTTGATAACACATTCAGTTTATGTGTTTTTATGAGTACACTTTCAAAATGCTCTCAGTTACATTAAGATCTATACAGTATGCATCTGTGAGTGTGGTGGTGCTTATGAGGTGTCGCGCTGGGACGAGTGAGCGTAATGGTGAGAGGGAAAAATCACAGTATACTCACTACAAAATCTAGACTACACCACTGTAGTACCTCATAAGAACATATTGGTGTCACACAGAACCAAAGGAGGACAATGATGGTAAGAAAAGGTTTAATAAAGTTAACTCAAATA
The DNA here is from genome assembly GCF_030506205.2 of Paramisgurnus dabryanus. NCBI lineage: Eukaryota > Metazoa > Chordata > Actinopteri > Cypriniformes > Cobitidae > Paramisgurnus > Paramisgurnus dabryanus. Next base: position 20,334,362 of record NC_133345.1, on the reverse strand, counting down.
ACAGGCAATAAATGAAACAATCTGCATGGCATTCACGTTATACCATTATTATACCACAGGGCGGTTGAATGCTTTATTCTGATTGGTTGAAAAATGTGCCAGCGGTGTGCATTATTTTTTGAGAAACGCACACCTGACCTGTCAAATGTCTTAAAATAAACATCAGAGTAATTTTTGTGTTAACCGTGGTATTAGCGGCATAGTTGACATCATGCCGCATTACCACCTAGGGTGTAATGTATTTTCAAATAATTGGGTCTCTAATAAAGACACATTGTCAATTATTACTACCAGACCCAGAAGTGTGAAAACAGAGCAACTAAAATACAAGGCTAAATGAGGAAAATAATAAATACCTGTGACAATCAAATGAATAGCAATGACAACTTATGGGTGGTGGAAAGACTAAACAAAAGACAAGAGGAAACTAGTGATGATAACTAGAAGTAAATGATAATGAAACTAATGATCAATAACTGTGACAACTGTTTCCAAATGTATGCATATCTGTACCTAAATGGTACATATAGGACCTAGTGACAGCTTGGGACCATTTTTTTACCATTTAACACTTTCGTTAATTCACTGCTAAAGCAACGGTTATCAGAGGCTTTGCCTTGGTCATAAACTCACCATTTTGTTATTCACACAGTGACTGAAACCGTTATATAATATACTGATGATTATTATATGAGATAAACAGGGAAGATGCGACAAAATTTTATGTCTGAGAAGGGGGACATGGTCATATTCATCTGTTTACATTAATCTGCAACATTTCATTATAAACAAATACATTGGCCCTTTATTAGATTTGTCATTTGCCTGGTCTGTTAGAACAGTGATTTTAACGGTTCAAATTAAAAACTTAATGGGTTAAGTTAATATCAAAGCAAATGAGAAGCATGAAGTCATTCCCATCATCTCTGTCCCAGCTTAGATTTTTCAAATCTGAGCATCAATATAGCTGTCGTGAACAGGGCTCTCATCCAACCCCAAATCATCACACTTCAATCTGAAGCATCCCTCAGTCTGACAGAAGGGAAATCTTTCGCTTTTGACTCCTTCATGCAGTCTGTCAGCCGCTTCAGACACTGAAGTGTGATCTTCACAAACTACTTACCTATGCAAACATTTTGTTTACATGCTACTCGTAACTTGCAGTTTGCATAATGTTTGACTTCTGTTCTCTGGAGACTTCAATCAATCATATTTTTATTGCTTGGATTTGGAAAGACATGCTTTTATGCATATTAACTGCAATTACAATCTAGAAAAAGTAAACAATATCTATATAAGCATACACAAATACCTTGAAAGCACTGTAAAACATTCATCCATCTTAAACCGGATTTTAAATATACATTTTAGGGTGGATTTGTGGATTTCACACTGCGAGTCAGCTAGAATCCAAACTACCCGCTATCTGTTATCATTGCTGCCAAGTGCTATGTTTGAACTTAATTATATTTTAAGCTAAATCCATAGTGGTGATCCTTTACCTTATCTGTGTGAGCATGCATGGAACAGCACAGCTATATCAGATGCAGCCCATGGCTTTAGATGCTAGGATGAAAGCTGGTTGAGTGGCATATACTACTATGATCAGTGATGTGGGGTTTGATGTTGAAAGGAGTTACCAGTAATGCATTCAATAGATGTGAAACCTACAGAGTACAGCTCAAAGCAGTAGGGATTATATATCCACAGACGAAAAAAGCTCTATTGTACAGTGACACAGCCCACTCAGTACGGGACAGCTTAATGGTGCATAACCAGAAAAGGTCACATTGTTAGAACCATGAATTATACACAACTGTTCTCTCTCATTGTGTGCATAGATATTCCACCCCGTCTCCCCTGTCTAAGTCAGTCAGGTTTTGCTGTCCTTGTGGTATACGCGAGGTGAAAATGAGCTTGCTATCCGTGGCAAGTGTCACCATCCATCACCTTAATGGTGTCATGAGTAAACCTTTCACCACACTCCAAGTTAAAGTGTCGGGAGGAGAGTTTGTAATCTTATATTTAACTAAAGTCTCTAATGAAGTACAGGTACTCTTGATTGCATAAGTTGGATGTGTGGAGACAGTGTGTAAAGGATAATGTGTTGGTGGGCATTTTTGGGTTATAGTTTTTCACATTCCATTACCCATCTCATATGCCTTCTGAGCTGTAATGACCATGGTGTCAACATTGTTTGCAAGGTTCCATTAGCTGTTGTTGATAGCTGGCATAGCTACACAATTATAGGAGCAAAATGCACCTTTACAGTAGATGTTTACCAGTGATTGTGTTTTATGCTGTGACGGACAGGCCGCCTGTCCAGGGTGTTCACATATATATTTATGCATTTGGCAGGCAGTTTTATTCAGAGCGACTCACAATGCATTGCAAAGTATATGTTTAATCAGTGCAGTATGTGTGTTCCCCTGGGATCAAACCTATGACCTTTTGCGCTGCTAATGCAATGCTCTAGTTGAGCTATAGGAACACTGTCTGAAAAACACTCACCTAAAGGATTATTAGGAACACCTGTTCAATTTCTCATTAATGCAATTAACTAATCAACCAATCACATGGCAGTTGCTTCAATGCATTTATGGGGGTGGTCCTGGTCAAGACAATCTCCTGAACTCCAAACTGAATGTCAGAATGGGAAAGAAAGGTGATTTAAGCAATTTTAAGCATGGCATGGTTGTTGGTGCCAGACGGGCCGGTCTGAGTATTTCACAATCTGCTCAGTTACTGGGATTTTCACGCACAACCATTTCTAGGGTTTACAAAGAATGGTGTGAAAAGGGAAAAACATCCAGTATGCGGCAGTCCCGTTGGCGAAAATGCCTTGTTGATGCTAGAGGTGAGATGAGAATGGACCGACTGATTCAAGCTGATAGAAGAGCAACTTTGACTGGAGTAATCACTCGTTACAACCGAGGTATGCAGCAAAGCGTTTGTGAATCCACAACACGCACAACCTTGAGGTGGATGGGCTACAACAGCAGAAGACCCCACCAGGTACCACTCATCTCCACTACAAATAGGAAAAAGAGGCTGGAATTTGCATGAGCTCACCAAAATTCGACAGTTGAAGACTGGAAAAATGTTGCCTGGTCTTATGAGTTTCAATTTCTGTTGAGACATTCAGATGGTAGAGTCAGAATTTTGCGTAAACAGAATGAGAGCATGGATCCATCATGCCTCGTTACCAATGTGCAGGCTGCTGGTGGTGATGTAATGGTGTGGGGGATGTTTTCTTGGCACACTTTAGGCCCCTTAGTGCCAATTGGGCATCATTTAAATGCCACAGCCTACCTGAGCATTGTTTCTGACCATGTCCATCCCTTTATGACCACCATGTACCCATCCTCTGATGGCTACTTCTAGCAGGATAATGGACCATGTCACAAAGCTCGAATCATTTCAAATTGGTTTCTTGAACATGACAATGAGTTCACTGTACTAAAATGGCCCCCACTGTCACCAGATCTCAACCCAATAGAGCATCTTTGGGATGTGGTGGAACGGGAGCTTCGTGCCCTGGATGTGCATCCCATTTTTTTGAACTCGACCAGGCTCTACCAATCACACTCCCCATGCGCACACACGCAAAGAATTGTGAGACAGTACGATGCAGGTATCTCAGGAGTCAGGAAGTAAACCTAACATTGGATTCGGACATGCTTTGATGCTTTCCTGCCTTGGGAATTTAGAATTTTTCGGACGCAGCCAGAGTGCTCAGCTTAAAAAAACTAAAACACAACTTTATGCCTATGAGGAAAGATGACAGAATTCAGGATCAACAAATAGGCCACAGTGTAATGTGTATCAACCCCCGCAGAACTTAATCTGCTGCACAGGCAGAAATAATAAGATATATCCTACAGGAAGCCTCGTTACAGTGCACGCGTTCATTAAATTTTTATAAAATGTTAAAGTCTGACGGCGTAACCCCACAGCTTTCCGATGATCAAAGACTAGATTGATTTTCCTTTTACATTTAAACCACAGAGGGTGACATCTTGTTGAGTTGTGAAATGTACTTTGGGGCCCTGCCTGAGTGTCTCATTTATTATCTATGTGTTTAAGAGTATGTTCATGGGCATATGGAAACACCCAAGAGGACGGTGACTAACTTCATGAGACATTCTGTATCTTCTTGTCAATGATTTCACACTTCGGTTAGACCAGTATGTTTATGTTTTAAGTGAAGTTGTACATACTCAAGTTTAATTAGTTAAAACTTTAGTTTATTTAAAGATGGTTGAACTGTTTAAAAATGCAGAAGGTGATAATGGACTTTTGACAGTACAACGTGCAATTTCAAATATTTAAAATCCAGCAAAGAGTAAAACCATGTATCATATGATTGCTAAAGATATGAATGTTTCAAAGTGTACAATGGCATAATGTAACTTTAGCTTGAATGTATTCATGTGTTTACTCTTAAAAGATTTAAACAGAAATTCCTTGGGTACTTCGGTTGGGTATTAGATGTGTGTGGGTTTCACTTTAAGTAGAAAAATATGGTGAACATTGTGGTGGCATTTAACTTCAGACACTTTATTACCTGCACTGCACTACTGTGAAATTACTTATTTCTATTGTTTTTATTGCATATCTCTTCTTATCTAATTATTATAATTTATTGTATATTATTTTATATTTGATTGTCTTTGTATATTATTGTTTTGTGTGTCCTTTTACTCGTCTTTCTTAAAAGGAATGAACTAAATAATTTTTGCCTTTGACAACATGCATTTTGAAAGGCACACACTGCCTTTTTTATTTAGAAAAGAGCAATGCGCTGCATTTTTTATATGTCACCAAATCAGATATCCTGGTTACATTTTAAAATAAGCATCCATGAATCATGATGAACTAATACCTAAATTAATTCTTACTTAAATATGAACTAATGGTGAGTTAAGGCATATACTCATCATAAACTTAAGAGAGATATCTTTAACTACAACATGACTCATGACTCAACACATTAATTCATTGTTAATTAATACATTAACTAACAACGAAATAAAAATGTCATGTACTTAATGATGACTCTTTATTAGTTTATGATTAATACATGCCTTACCTCAGTCAGTATTAGTTCATGTTTAAGTAAAAATGCATTTATGTCTTAGTTCATTATGATTCATGGACCCTTATTATGTCTAACCACACTGGGGGCTGAGGTCGCTTGCTCTAACCCTGATCGAGGGTGAGAGGTGCACAACAGCTTCGGGTAACCCGCAACAAAGCACGTATAAACTTCAATCTCCACTTTGTAACTTCAATCACCACTATATTCTATCACCAGCTTTATTAATGATAAGCTGCTTTGGAACAATTGACCTATGGCTAAGCCACGCCCCCTCCACTCACTTGGACAAACAATCCACATTCGGTGATAGGCGCTATATGGCAGCTGTCATAGTAGGAGACATTTCACAGAAGGCGTTTTCTAATGTTAGGCTAACGTTACGTTAGAGATGTTAAAGATAACGTTCAGATACATTGTTGAATTAGCTTTGAACAGATGTTGTCAGGGATGGGGAAGACAGCTGTGCAGACAGCACTCAACCAAAAGACTTTTATTATATAACAAAAACTCCCTCGAGGGGGTAAACAAGACAATAATTAAATAAAAGACTTGGCAAAAACAAGACAAGGACTTCTGATGGTGTCACACATGACACACAATGATCCAGCACAAGACAGCAGACAGAATGACATTAAATAGGGAAGAACTGAACTAGGGAATGAGGACACACAGGTGAAGGGCGTAAATAAATAATGAATAATTAACAAGGAAACGAGGGGGTGGGGTCAAGACTAAAGACAGGAGAGCATGAATTACACAAAACATAAACACAGGCCACGTGACTCTCCACACAAAACAAGACAACAGTGAGGGCTGCCATGACCCTGTCACATAAAACACATAAAAGACATACAGGGCTGACAGGATCATGACAGATGTAGACATCCTTGTTTAATTTATCCACGTTTAATTGGTGTTGTGGTTTACCACATAAGACACTTAACTTTATTTCGGTTGAAATATGGCTTGGGAAAGTTAAAAAAATACACAAAGTTGCCCAGCCTCTCGGGATACCTAGTGTTGGAGTTGCATGGACCCCATGCACACCGTTTGAACATTTTAAACTTAAAATCACAAGAAAAAACATATAAAAACGAATGAAAACTGATTAACTGCAATGCATTTCAATGGACATCTAACCAGAGAATGTCCGAGTGTATTGGGTTTGCTATGCGCACTGTGGTTGGTTGGTTTGGGGGCGTGGCTTAGCCATAGGTCATTTGAGCAATTGAAATAAGCCTTATATAAATAAAATGTATTTGGCATACTGATAAAAACCTAATGCACTTTAAGGTGCTTTGTATAAAATTATATACCAAATGTATTCATGTAAATGTAGTAATTACAAAATAAAATGCTTCTACTTTTATTAGATTTTATTTATAAAAACAGCCTCCATTTATTATTGGGTCACCTACAGGTTTTTTTTATAGAAAAGCCAGAGGAAAAGCCAGAGGGCTTTTCTGTGTTGTTGTAACTTTTTTAATGTAGTGAGTTTAATTAACATGACAAAATCTATTTAAATTGCCAAAGCATTTGGAGCTTAATTGTGTACAATGAGAATGTTTGCAAAGGAAAATAAAAATAAGGCTAATAAAAAAATCTAGTTATTAATAGTAAACATTCAAGTAAAATAAAATATTTGTTGTGCATAATAAAATAAATGACAGATCTACTCTGCTAGAATACAGCAGTCCTTTAGTTTCTCTAGGTATTGCAGTTGTTTGGCAAGTTATTAAATTTGTGTATATGTTTAATCGTGTTTTATTGTTACTTTTCATTCAAATGTGTAGTTAAGTGTCCATCTGGCTTGGTTTAGTTATAATTGTTATATGAATACAACCTTTAGTCATGTTGTTGTAAATCTGTTTACACAGTGTATTTTTAGGGCCATACAGCGCTGCATTTCCTTCTGATGTGAATGAGTTACCTTTTAAGTGATCAGTTTTTATCATCTCTGATCATTTGGTTTCATCTAACTAGTCTAATTAAATCAAATAATTTTATCTTCCATCAGCATTTCTATTATAACATGTTTCTTTTTATGTCCCTGGCCAAATTGCATGCCACTGAATCACGTATTAGGGTAGCCACATGTCACATTTAATGATGGCTGCCATTACTTTGAGTCCAAGAAATGGTCTTTTATTCAGGAAGTGGCAGGAGCGCACAATTCTGCACTTGAGTTACTGCCAATTCCAGCGCGTTGATTCATTCTGCATATTATTCTGCTACATTAGCAGGACTGAATGTGCATGTAAGTGCGTGTATGCGTGTCAGGAGGGTTGGTCTTCTGAGCATGTTTTGCTGTCACCCTGACCAAACAACATAACAAAAGCACATGACTATCAAGTGGGGCAGAGTGATCAAATGATGCTAATTCCCATTGACAAAATGACAAAAGAACCAGAGGCATGAATATTGCTTTTGACCAACCCCTGTGCGTCGTCTTTGTTTCAGAGGAAAAATCGAATGGACTGCTGATATTCCCTGAGCAACTGGTTGAAAATCCTCAGCATCATATCACAGAGTGTTTACTACAGTATTTACATCAAGGGCGGTTTCTCTGTGGAGGCAATAGAGGCAGCTCCCAACCCCTAGCACCCCCCCCCCACACACACACACACAAACACTGCAAAGTTTGAGATCAAATAATGCGTAAACCACAAAGATAACAATGTTCAAAATTGACATCACTGGACCGAATTTCAGATGGATTGTAAATGGCAAAAATATAAAAAAAATACAGGTTTAAACCTTATTCTTTACGAATCTTGCAATGTGTCACTTCTTTCTGATTGTCAGATAACCTTGTTAATAAGATCATTGCAATTTGGCTAAATTAAAAATCCATTTTAAAGTATAGGAGTATATTTAAAGAGTTAGGTTCCAAAATGCGATAAATGGCATTTTATTAAAAACAAAATGTTACAGACAAAATCAATATTGTATCAGGTCAGTATTTAAAATATTTTCTACGCAAATATAATGTCCGTCGTAATATTTTTTCATCTTTCCTCCGTTTTTTTCCAAAACGCGATAAAAACGGCAGTCCTCCTTCTCTGCAGAATGCAATAAATCCGTTTAAACAATCACAGCGCACCATTCCATGCATTGTAAACAACAATGGCGGTGGTTTGAATACAAACGGAATCTTAGTTTTCCTCATCTGCTTTATACTTCATGATCAACAAACAAATAAAAACAAAATAGTAATTTTATGACATTGATAAACCTGTGGTGATTTTCTGTGGCGTATAAGAAACGTAAGCCATCAAAATCTAATAATTTACGCGAGAGGCACTCGGGTGAAGGAAAAATGCCGGCTGTTGCTTGTTCTCACACAACAGCATCAAGCTTCTGTCATGCTAACACATTGACCCCAGGCGATCCTATGAAAAACTTTCCATTATTTTACTCAAAGTCAACGAAAATCGAGCAGGACCAAAACATTTTACAGCTGATCGCTGTCAAAAAAGTCCAGCGATAACATCCCAAGAATGACAGCAGCAATGACAGTGTTCTTAATATGACAAAGTAAGTGTTATAATGAATGCCATTAATGTTTTTTTTATTGTTTATACCTTTTGTCAACTAAACGAATATAACATGGCAAATATGAATGCACATTTATATATTGATACAATAGATTAAAGCATTTTGAAAAAAAACTTGTAATAATCAGTTTTATAAAAAATCTAATCTTCTTTGAAAATCTAATTATGGATTTGAATATTTAATGTTATTATAACCTAAAGATGCTATGTTAAAGTTTGTAACAGATCTTGTCACTTTCTTCGTATAGAAAGCACATTTTTACTAAAATTCGACTAAATGGATTTATTGTGTTTTGGAACCAAACTCTTCATTTATATTTATTAAGCGCACAAGTTGGCAAGCGCCTTATGCGACTCTGTAAAGGGGATCGCACACCGGCCGTGCCGCTCAGCGCCGCGCCATTCTAAAACAACTGAACACATTGTTTTCTATGAGTATACGCACACTGTGACTCAGAAAGTTGCTCGAATCCCTGTCGCGCCACACAGCGCCACTCACATAGTTTAACATTAAATAACATCATATTTGTCCCAAATCATTAACGATTAACATTGGCTGCTAACGTATATTTTGCATTTTGAAGTAGAGGCTATCTGACGAAGCTCGCGCTATTTAATGTGCACTTCCGGTTTACAATACCTCCGAGTTGTTCTAGACGCGACTCGACGCGGCGCGACGCTGAGCTGCACGGCCGGTGTGCGATCCCCTTAAGAGCCCCTCCCACAGAAAAATTTTCTTTATTGGTTCATAATTGGTTCTTTTAACTGGAAGGCAGTTCTTCCATTGCTAGAGCGACCAAATTGAGTATTGCATTGTCCCCCTATAGCAGTGCTCAATCTTGATATATTCAGTATCTTTAGAAGTACATTTAAAGTTTATGAGGGCACATGAATTTGAAAAAACCCACTGGATACATTGTTTATAATGAACACTGGAATATTCCACTAAAACGTCAGAATCGTCAGTTTTGACTTCATTAAAGCCTGCATTGGTCTATCATTCTTTGTGACCAGAGCCATTTGGATTTTTGTGTGTTTGTGGTTGTGTTTCTGCATGTGTAGGTGTAATTGAGATTTCTCTTCTGACAGAGGTATACAAAGCTGTATTATCATGCTGTGCACACACTCTGGGGTCTGAACATCTGCTGTAGAGTCCATTGTGTTTTACACAACAGTATAGAGTCCATGTGAAGAGCTTTTGCCTGTATAATCAACAAGAAACAAACATTACAAGGCTGCAAGTAGAGGTCCATGTGTGCATGTATGTGTTTGTGTAACCCAGACCCTGTGAAAAAGTGTGTGTATAATTGTGTTAGTGAGTGAATAGGGCCTGCCGTTTACTGAATGAATGATTTTTGTATCTTCTCGCTCAGTCAAGATGTCTTCATCAAATTGGAGCCAATCCTGGCAAGCGCTCGCTAAGGAGTTCTTTTAACCACAACTCAAAAGCCTCAGCAATGTGATCAAAACCAATTTTCCCATTTGAATATGCTTGAACACGTTTTCTTATCTCGGCTTTGCAGTCCAAGAAATCCGGGCTCAGATGATAGGTCTATGGGATGGTGAAAAAGCAGAATTCATTTCGAAGGGAGAGCACCAAACAGGCATGCTTTATGATTGTACCCTTGCAGGTGTTAAAGGAATAGTTCACCCAAAACGAAAATTCTGTCATCATTTACCCTCATGACATCAAATGACTATGAGAGTGATTCGAAGGCACTTCGCTCTTGCGGTATTTTGATGTAACACGCTGATCAGTCTGCACAGCGCAGCATGAACTAGAGCACACCTATTTCAAACACCTCCTCACAACGTGATTGCTATAGAAACCAAAGCAGCTATATTCTGGAAAAAGCGCAGGACACAAAAATCCAATTTGAACATTTGTCATACACAGTCATTCATTCAAATCAGATATGCACAAAAATTTAAACTGACAGTGTGAACATAGTCTTTGTGACATTGTGTCCTGCAGCTTTGATATAATAACAGTCCACAGAAAATGCATATTTTTGTGACTGGTCCCCCTATGAAGATGGGTTAAGAGACTTCTGAATCTCTACCATTTTTTTTCTCGTGACTATATTTGTGATTTAATGTAATATATGTTTTATGTTGTGGTTTTTATGTTGTAGCATAGTCATAAAATCCAAAAAACGTCTTTTTTTATTTTATGGTGACTTTTAAAAGGTAGTGGATAAAATGTGATATATTGTATAAGACTCTTTCTAAACAAGATGAACTGTTCATTGGCAATTTTACTTTCTAGCTGCTCCTATTATACTCCATGTATTGATTGATTTTTTTTAAATGTTTAAATTGAGTTGTTTGTTACTGAAGCTAATTTTTGGATTTGCTATAGGAAAGTGGGGGCTGCTTCCCTGACTTTTTATTTGCTCTGGAAAGCCTGGGGCTGTCACTAAAAATCTCATGAAACACTGTCGGGTAGTAGAGACACTTTATATGTGGTATTAGAAATAGCCTACAGCACTTTTTAAAGCCATTTTAAATATTTTTAAACATTTATGACTCAAACCACAAAACCAGTCATAAGGATCCATTATTTTTTATTTTTTAAGGACAAGCCGAGATAAAAAAAATGTAAAATTTGGATTCTAAGGCTTTTAAAAAATCCAGATATTGAGAAAAATTTGTAGTACTGGATTATAATTCATCAACTTTAAGTTTATTCAGGAAGAGACACTGTAAAACAATTAAACCTCAGATGGTGTTGTTAACCCGATAAACTAAGTTTATTTATGAAAAGACACTGTAAAACAATTAAACCTTAGGGGGTGTTGGGAACCCAAATGTGACCCGTAGATGAAAGAGGTCTTCAGATATACAACTCTTTGATGTGTTAATCTATTCATCACAAAGGTTTTTGAACTGTTAGCCTTTTGGCTCACATCACTGAGTATCTGCTGAAATGTAATGTATACATATTATGGGGTTCTAAGATTGTGTTTTACATACATATTCAAGTGTAATATTATTTTAAAGGTCATGGTGCGATGAGTAAAAAGGTCTCATTTCTATATATCTAAAATAAGATGGTTCAAGGGTTTAGATAGAAGATGCATTTCTTTGAGAGGTGGGGTTTTTGCCAGGACACCTCTGGCTATTTTGACCAGATGTTCTTTAGGATCATTTGGTGCAGGTCAAACTGGACTTTGTAGTTTTACGATGTCTTTGTCTCACGCTGTGTATAAAAGGTGGCCTGGCTAGATATTCTGGGAGCCATTCTGTACTCAGAAGCTCCCACACTATGTGTGTAATCAAACCTTATGGAGGATCCTGTAACCAGGAGCTTCCACACTTTGTGTGTGTAGTAAAACATAATGGAAGAAATCTTTAACAAGAATCTTCCTAGACCACTTTGTGTGTCTTTAATTGCCAGGTATGCTTTGTATTTTGTGAAATGTTCATTTTTCTATGCTGATCTTTAAGTGAATGTTTTGATATATTTTTGATGGATTTGAATAACCAAATTATTGATTTAAGTGTAACCTGCCTGGCAAAATAAATTGTTAATCTTTATTCATTCTAAAACTTGTCAAATCTTTATTATATTTTCAGGGTTTAAGTTAAATGTATTGAAGGGGGCATAGATTAGGAGAATTGCCTCTATTGAAAATATTACTGGAGTAATTGCCTCCCCGTTTTAAGGTTAGATGGAGTAACCTCAACCTAAAACATAGATGGATCCTCTTATTTTCAATGTGTTTGGAGAAACCTCTAACTTTAACTTAAGTTAGAAGGAGAATGCCTCTATGCCCAGCTGTATGGAACTGCCTTAGCACCTTCAGAATTACACCTTATTCCCTATGTGAATATAATTCACTCTAAATAAATATAATAATAATTTTATAAATTATGATCAGCATCAGAATAGTATTGGTAACTAAGAAATTGGAGTCAGATTATAATTTAACCACAGAGGTCAAAGAAACAAATTAAATAAATGGAATTACTCTTCTAGAAGCGCTACGGAGGGAAAGAACACGTGTCACCTTCACCACGCCATTGGACTTCGACGTTGGGCCAATTGGGTGGCGTCTTACAGCTTGGTGATCCCGACGTGATGACGTATACCACAGGTGACGTAATTCTGGTGACGTAGTACACCCGAAAAAGTGACGTGGTACTTCAGAAAGCTTTCCAGCGCGACAATTCAACCATAACAGAGGATTCCATTCATCGCAAAATAGGAGGTTTAAACGTCTACTTTTCTATCTTCAGCTGTGTTGGTAAGTTGATTTTTTTTGCCTATTAGAAATGGTGAGGGTGAGCATAAACGCACCAGTATATGTTGTAGAATGGGATGATAAACTCGGTGAAAGTCCGGAGAAATCCGGTGGGGCAAAAGAATTAAAACAACAACTCCGCTGTCAGGGATATAATGTGGCAATGCAGATAAGAAAATAATACATTAACTCGCGCTTCGAATCAAACATCTTCTCCTGCGTTTACACTCAGAGGAGTGAATATTACATGGACTAATGACTAAGTTATCGCGGTACATGACGAAAAGTCGTAAATTTGAGTCTAAAAGTGGAAATATTGCCGTGGCGATTATCTATTTGCTCGTCAAAATGATCTCGCAACTATATCGGAAACCCGTAAAGTATTAGCGAATCTCCGTGAATAATAAAAGTCCAGTCGGATGAGATGAGAAACCTCCGTGCCCAAGTTGATGCGTCCATGTATGTACAAACCTGCGCAAAACAGGCGATAATAACTCTGTTAATGGAAATACACAGCATTACAACAGCAGTGTAGATGAGGATAAATCCCCTTTGTTAGTAAATCAAAAGATCTTTTGTATGTTAAAGCAACAAAAGATAAACTTAAAATGGAATAACATCCAAATTTTATTCTGGTTCTCAGCTAAGGGTAAACATTAGAGACTAAATGTAAATCCTTTATATGCTTATTCATGTTGTCACATTACATGTGCAACACTTAAATAACAAGCTCATCTGAGCAAGAATTAACAATTGAATAAAGGATGTTGGATAAATGTAAATTACAGTGCAATTTAATGTATTTGTATATGAGAAGTGAATTTGGGAAAGCAGATTGATATGGCAATAGCACAAATAAAGCAAAGGTTCATATTGGTCCTTTTGAATCATTAAATGCTGCAAACATCAGTGTAGTAACTATACCTGATGAGTTAAGGAGATAAGTGTAATTATGGGAATAAAAGATAAATGTAAGTGTATAAATGATTGAAGGCAGCATTGTTAGAGTTAGAGGTTCAGTGCATGCAGAGTGGAACTAAATATTAGATATTAAGCAAGTAGGGATTTAATAATGATTGTGAGTGAATCTCCTAAAGAACACTCAGAATTGGATAAGTGTAGAATGAAAAAAGTAAATCTTAAAACTCCTAAATTATTGCAGGATTCCCTAATGGTGATATGAGGCAAATTGAGCTAAAGCTTTGACTGATGCACAAGAAAGATAATGATGAAACTGTTTTTACAATGGTCAATAAAACACATGTGATCTTATCTCATTGAGAAAGAATCACCACTGAGATTAAAAGGGTTTAAACCCCCTCTCAGAAAATATGTGCTGTTTCTCCTTGTTTCAAGTGAGATGTTTAGCTAAGTTGTAACAAATAAAATGCATCATTATTTTCTGTAAATCAATCAAAGTGATATTTAATGCCATAATTAACATCATGATATACAGTACTGTGTAGTCAGCACTATTAAAAGTTATAGGCGTAATCCTTTCTTTATGATGACGTGTTAATTGTTAAATAAACAATGTAACCCAGTTTTCTGTAAATTGTCGAAGCTAAGTCTTTGTAGTTTCTTTATAAAACTGTAGAAATTGTTAAAGAGCAATTTGATGTCCAATCGTCTTAAAATAGTGAAATTCATAAAAATAAAGTGTATAGCCTAATCCTGAAATCATCACAGGAATACAGAATTCCTGATTAAAGCGAATCAGTGGAGCAAATAAAAGTCTTTTACACCTCTGTATGTCTTTACCTAGAATAAAGTTAAAGCCTTTAAAATAGAAAACAGCATTTGTGCCTACTCTGCTTAAAATTCCTTTATTCCTTTTCCATATTCAAATTGAATAACATCTAAAGAACACTTAGTGAGATCTCAGCTAAAACATGAGAAAATTGTGCCCAATTTCAAAAATTCCAGCTGAGGAAAGAGTGGAGTCTCTCAGTATGTGTTTGTGGTTTAAAACCACAGAGAGCTGTTGTTGTTAGTGAACATGTTAATGTAGCTGATACCTTAGGGTCAATGTAGAGGAAAGTGTTCTTAATTTTGCAGATTTTAAAAAGTCCTACTAGAAGCCCTTGAGACCAGTTATAAAATTAGTATTTTAATAAATTTTATTTTAAGATAATGTAATTTATATTATAATCACATTATGATATACATTATATTGTAATGGCCAGACAGGCCTCAGATGGTGAAAAGTGGTAACACTACATGCATTTCAAACATAAATGGTTCAGACCCACCAAAAGACATTGAGAATATTTAGATTCAAATTTAATTGGTCAACTATCTAGTGCCAAACGGGGGTATGTGTATGTCTATGATTGTGTGTGCTTTTGCATGTTGCTTTGTTTTTTGCTTTGCAGGAACACTGAAAATTATGCCACAAGCAGACCAAATAACTCTTCCCTTTACTGAGACACTTAGACTGCCAAAAATCCCCCAATTTAATCTGGTTTGACAAACTATTTCAAACTTAATCTGGCCTCGGAAAATGAATTTGCAAAAAGTAATAATACAAATCTTCTTAACATGAAGAATTTACTGATGTCATTAACCCTGTTAGATTACTAATGCTAACATTGACAGCTGATTGGTTTTATCATCAGTGGAAACTAAAAATGATATCATGTCTTAATGCAAATTGGCCAACATTTTAGAAATGAATGTTTCTCTCTGTTATCTTAACATCTTTCCTTTCAGGTGGACCACTGTGACTCCTTAAGAGTCCAGATGCCAGAGGGGTGTCTGAGCCTAAATTCAGGCACAAACCTGAAATACAGGAGATGGGTGTGATAATGATGTAAGGGGTCATACACATCTCACAGTAATAAACTATGATGGTAGTTAACTAGTTATATGACCTCCCGATGTAGCATCGGATTAAAATTGTGCAACACAAATTCTTATAGATTAGAATCCACCTGTCTCCCAGATTTGAACATATAGTGCACACATTTTCACCATTGAAACAACATAACACTGTTACCTGGTATAAGTTTAAAAACTATCCAGGCTTAAAACACCACACATATGTATGATAATTGATGGAGAAACCAATCACTAGAGTTTGTCATACATACAATAGCATCTCACACATAGGAGAGAAAATTAAAGGTCTACTCATGATTTTAATTTCATGGTAATATAAACTATTGGGTCAATTTTCTATTGAATTATGTGAAACATTTCAGGGTACATAGAACATATGTATGGTTATAGTCACACATCCATTGTTTTGTCTCTGATTGTACAAATACAGGTAAAATATAAACTATGAATTGATTACATAAGACCTATTTCAGATTAAAATAAGTAAGTGAAGAATGAAATGGCTAGCATGGCTGCAGACATGTCTAAACATTTCAAACTTTACAAAATGGTTATATTTGAAGTGCTGGCACTTCTAGAGATCAATCACATAAATCCCAATCAGACTCATAACCATTGAATGTGACTAAACCAACATATATGTACAGAATTATTTGATAACATGCAAAGAATTGTTGACAATGGATAAATAAGAAATTCAGAAATTATTTGACTTAGGTTTAAGTTCTCTGGGTATGTTTTAAGTTACTTAATTGAAATCTTGGATCTACTTGGTTAACTTGCATTTAAAGGTTCTGAATAATTCTAGGATTATTAAAATTATAAATATATCATATTATATATACCTTAGTATAAATATCTGTATTTTATATACATATAATTGCATGTATTTGTATTATATTTGAATGGTATTGTTATTAAATGTTTTAATGATGTATACCACTGGTAAATATGCCAGTTAAATTCAATTTTGCCACTCTTCCTTTAAAATACACAGATTATATCAAAATTCCACTCTATACAAGAGATGCATAATAGAGAAGAAATTGGTATTTAAATGGGATCATCTTATGGGAAATTACTTTGAAAAGAGAAATAAGACCTTTTTACAATTCGCACCTACTATTATGAAACTTCTAATAATGTCATTTGTTTTTGTAATCTTTGACAACCATTTTCTTCCAATGAAAGTCAAGTTCTTCAGTGTTCAGCCATTGCATGATCATGTGTATGATGTTATTCAGATGTCCCACATACAGTGGTGCATTGTCAAGTGTGAGGAATTCCTTCACCTACGGAGGTCTGACTATTCTACAAAAAATACCTTCTGCCAATAGGTAACAGAGGACTTTTCAAAATGTCAGAGAAATATCCAGGGAAGGATCCCGCTAGACACACGTCTCTCCGTGGTGGGGAGACACTTTCAACGAACACAGCACACAGTCATTGACTGACACCATGAATTTGGTGCAACAGACGATTCTACAGACTGTGTATCATCTCAACCAGGCTAAGGTAGAAACAAACCTGGCCAAAGGAACAGCAAAGATTTTGTCAAGTTTCATCTATTCGCTTTGCACAGTATGTGTACACTTGGTGGGACTGGATGTTTCGTGGGTGTGTGATTGGCAGTGGACTTGTGTTTATGTTCTCTTTGCTTCAATGCTGGTATTTCAGATCGACAATTCGCTCTTTACGGACATCTGCCAATGCTGCTATCACCCTAAGTCCCCTACAAGTGCCCGCCATACAGAGACTGTTACAATAATTAAAAACGCACAAGGATTTGAATGACCAGTAAATGGCCCCTAGGGACTATTCTGAGATTGCCCCAAAGGGCCAGGGAAGGACTGTAGTACTGGATTATAATTCATCAACTTTAAGTTTATTCAGGAAGAGACACTGTAAAACAATTAAACCTCAGATGGTGTTGTTAACCCGATAAACTAAGTTTATTTATGAAAAGACACTGTAAAACAATTAAACCTTAGGGGGTGTTGGGAACCCAAATGTGACCCGTAGATGAAAGAGGTCTTCAGATATACAACTCTTTGATGTGTTAATCTATTCATCACAAAGGTTTTTGAACTGTTAGCCTTTTGGCTCACATCACTGAGTATCTGCTGAAATGTAATGTATACGTAATGGGGTTCTAAGATTGTGTTTTACATACATATTCATGTGTAATATTATTTTAAAGGTCATGGTGCGATGAGTAAAAAGGTCTCATTTCTATATATCTAAAATAAGATGGTTCAAGGGTTTAGATAGAAGATGCATTTCTTTGAGAGGTGGGGTTTTTGCCAGGACACCTCTGGCTATTTTGACCAGATGTTCTTTAGGATCATTTGGTGCAGGTCAAACTGGACTTTGTAGTTTTACGATGTCTTTGTCTCACGCTGTGTATAAAAGGTGGCCTGGCTAGATATTCTGGGAGCCATTCTATACTCAGAAGCTCCCACACTATGTGTGTTATCAAACCTTATGGAGGATCCTGTAACCAGGAGCTTCCACACTTTGTGTGTGTAGTAAAACATAATGGAAGAAATCTTTAACAAGAATCTTCCTAGACCACTTTGTGTGTCTTTAATTGCCAGGTATGCTTTGTATTTTGTGAAATGTTCATTTTTCTATGCTGATCTTTAAGTGAATGTTTTGATATATTTTTGATGGATTTGAATAACCAAATTATTGATTTAAGTGTAACCTGCCTGGCAAAATAAATTGTTAATCTTTATTCATTCTAAAACTTGTCAAATCTTTATTATATTTTCAGGGTTTAAGTTAAATGTATTGAAGGGGGCATAGATTAGGAGAATTGCCTCTATTGAAAATATTACTGGAGTAATTGCCTCCCCGTTTTAAGGTTAGATGGAGTAACCTCAACCTAAAACATAGATGGATCCTCTTATTTTCAATGTGTTTGGAGAAACCTCTAACTTTAACTTAAGTTAGAAGGAGAATGCCTCTATGCCCAGCTGTATGGAACTGCCTTAGCACCTTCAGAATTACACCTTATTCCCTATGTGAATATAATTCACTCTAAATAAATATAATAATAATTTTATAAATTATGATCAGCATCAGAATAGTATTGGTAACTAAGAAATTGGAGTCAGATTATAATTTAACCACAGAGGTCAAAGAAACAAATTAAATAAATGGAATTACTCTTCTAGAAGCGCTACGGAGGGAAAGAACACGTGTCACCTTCACCACGCCATTGGACTTCGACGTTGGGCCAATTGGGTGGCGTCTTACAAATTGCTTTTAAAGGAAAAGACCACTGTTTTTAAATATTTTAATATGTTCTTACTTCAACTTAGACAAATTAATACATACCCATCTTTTTTTAATGCGTGCACTTAATCTTTGTACAGGTTATTAGTGCTGTGTTCAAAAAATCGATACGACGATACATCGTCATGGACGCCTGACGATGCGCGCATCAATACAGCACCTTCCGTATCGATTCGGATGTACTTTTTAAAGTAATGTGACGAATTGCAGTTGATCCGTGATCCATATGGAAAGGACGCATGTGTCCCGCGGAGTACGTAGAGTTAAAGGTGGCAGGGTATACTTTCACTTTGCGTGTCTGTCTCGCTGGCGCACGTGTCTGCATAGTGAGCCGCGTACTCGTGCTCTCTCGCGCGCGCACATTAAAGTCAATGAGTTCAGTATGAAAGCGCAGATATCTTAGCCTATACTACTGCAAAGGGCTTTATTAGCCATGCTCTTATAAAACAGTAATGACGTATTTGAGAAGAAACACGACAACGATTTGCATGTGAAAAGTGTACGTCTAGAGAAGAGATACAGGGCTACTTCAAACTATAACTGTCACATTAATAATCTGATTTCTATTAAATAGTATTTAGTCTACTATTAAGTAAGTCTGACTGCATGTTTATAGATATATTTATAGATTTAGAATAATGAGAGACAAGAGTAAGGCACCATCTTTGTAAAACTGCTTTTAAAAAAACATAAGTTAAGTACTAACTCTGGGATTTTAAATATTTCTAATAGCTAATAAATGAATGGCAAAAACACAACTGTTACAACACTGCTTATTCAATGTACAATAAACAAATAATAATAAAAATAATAATAATAATGTTACTAACTTCTGAACAAAAATGAAATTCAAAATAGTCTTGTATCGTGATGCGCATCGTATCGGGACCCTTGTATCGGGATACGTATCGTATCGGGGAATTGTTGGCGATACACAGCCCTAATGGTTATAAAAATTCCTGTGTCCGTGTGGACTAAGGCCTAAGTCAGGGATTCCCAAAGTGTGGTACGCGAGCTGCCACCAGGGGGGCGTGAGAGGAAAAATGCAATGGCGGTCTGGTTCTTTAAGTGGAATTTTCCATACAATAAATGAATAAAAAAACATGAACAGTAAACATTTCCTTTGTAATTGCTTTTATTTAAAATAAAAAACTATACTTTATTAGTTTTTGATAGAAACGTAGAAGACAGCTGTTGTCTGTTTCTACGCACTGCTCTTCTGTTATGCACTGCAGCCGCTATTTGCGTGTCAACTCATTTCATTCATTCCATATTATAAATATGCTTAACTGGCTGAATTCAGGCTGAAGTGGGACGTCTTATGATAAAGTTGTTAGTCACGAAGGAGGAAAGGGACCAAGAGAGGGAGACTTTTTGTGTGAACCGTAAAGGATTTCGTGAATGTGTTTGACGGGTCTGCACGTGACGCACGCATCTTGAGGGAGAGCGCACTGGTAAACCTGAGGAAAGCTCTCATATGTCATCTATTAGCTGCTGGCAGTAAGTGTATGTTTTTTACCAAAGTAAATTCGAATGGCGTCTAAATATCACAGCAGTTAAACGCATACATGGGGGCACGGTCTGGTCGTAGTTTCAAATGGTGCAACAGGCGTAAATATTTTTCACAATGTCGAACGTAGTTAAGCCCGACGTAGGACTTACACCGAAAATCTTTACGTTCAGCTGGTGCAACCGGCCCCTGGTTATTTGCATTGCAAGTGGGGATTATGGGTGCGCCAACCCGGTTGGGACATAGAAGGGGGTGCGCAGGAAAAAAGTTTGGGAACCGCTGGCCTAAGTGATAAGCATTCCTGTAGCTGAGTCATATAGATTGCCAACAGTAGTATATGAACAGGTGCTCTCTCCATGAAGACAGCTTGTTTGATTTGAAAGGCAATGTTTTTATTCATTACACAGTTTTCAGTGATCAGTTACTGTTGAGACAGCTGCTATTTTGTCAATGTACTCCGCTTCAGGACTCATTTGTGTAAAATAACTTTTTCAGCAGTTTTCTCTTTTCATGTGTGTTTTTGTTTATGATTCATCCCTATCGCATTTATATACTGACACCAAGTTGTTGTTGTTTATCTTTTGCTGTCTTCTTGTTTGTCTTGTGTTTTTCTCCGTCTTCTGCAACACACATTTATTACACACATCTATTTAAAGATCATTCTTGTAGTCAATCCCAACTACAAGTTTCGCACATGAATAACTTTTACAGTCACAGAGTCCCTTCACTGTGTGGCGGAGATGGTCTTTGTCCTCGCATGCTTGCACTTTGCGCTTAAGTTCTTGTAATTTGTCCTCACTGTGTGATGTGGGAGCTGCATGTTGTCTGGGCTTGTCTCATGGCTCCAGCAGAGATGGTTTGTTTAGACATTTTATATTTTTATTGCATTGTGTTTATGTCACACCCCGAGGGCGGACCCAACTGTGCTAAGGGTCACACCCCTCTCAACTCTTCCACCTCGAGGAGTTTCCCAAGACCACCCCAATGACCAGACAGACGAGTATACTATAATTAAAATAAACTTTATTAAATATTTAAAAAGGAAAGGGAAAAAAGGGGAAAGGGCAATTTAAAACTAATAGTTCTTCTGCTCGCCTCCAGGGCCACTCGGGACAGGGACTGGGGCAGGGCCGGCGCCACGAGGGGGCGTGAGGGGGCGTCGCCCCCTCACTGGCACTATCCCGCCCCCTCAGATCACCATTAATGTTGAATGGGATTTTAATGATAAAATGCGCTATTTAAAAATCACGTTTGCCTTGTGTATTGTCTTCCTAAAGTGAATT
This sequence comes from Paramisgurnus dabryanus, assembly GCF_030506205.2. Taxonomy (NCBI): domain Eukaryota; kingdom Metazoa; phylum Chordata; class Actinopteri; order Cypriniformes; family Cobitidae; genus Paramisgurnus; species Paramisgurnus dabryanus. The sequence continues at coordinate 20,312,523 of NC_133345.1, read as the reverse complement.
TTAAAGTCTAATTATTTAACAAAACAAAAAAACAAGTGTGCATGTATTCTACCGTGACACACGCCCACTCATGTGTAGCCTATAGGCTTGTTCGAATTCATCAGGCGAAGACGTCAAAATGCCGCGAGAGCGAGACGAAACGACACTTAGTATGATTTCTCGAATCGTTCTCGCGGTACTTTGACGTCATGTAGGTGTTGGTTCTTGCAGCCGCGTCTGAAGTTGAACAAGTTTGTGTTGACGGCTTGAGGTACGCCGACAATGAGCCCGCGTTCTGAGTCTCAGAGGGAAATCAAGATGTCGAAGTGGGAAATTATATAAAAATTTACAGACAGGAGTGTGAGAGTGACCTGGGCCTGCCCTGTAGCAATGGATATATGGAAAATAGCATTGGAAGTTCTACAAACTGGACTCCGGATTGTCACACATCAATTAATGCCGTGGCGTGGATGAATTATCGGAGCATTTCAGGCGCAAAGATCCAAATGTTCGGCTGTCATTAAGTCAATTCGGGCACCATGAACTTCAGCCAGACTGTTCATAGTTTTAAAAAGTTCAGATGTTCATGTTCTTCAGCATCCTTGCAAGTCAACGTACAACCAACAGCCTATCTGCATTTAACGTTAAAGGTAAGCCTGTACGATCTCTCTCTCTCACACACCTGTTTATCAGGAGTAAATAGATAAAAAAACAGACATTGTTAAATTTATAATTAACGAATTTGAATTAGCCTATCCTACAGCATAGCTGTATATGTAAACGAGTTATTGCCATTTTGCTATTGTGGTTCTCTAGCTGCTTAATCGCTAGCTTATGGTGCATTACTTGTGGCAGTTAAAATAACTACGTTATATTATCAAATTGAACCAAAATGTTGATAAAATGTTGCGTTTGGACCGTTTTTGGGCTGAAAACCATCAACTCTATTTGCCAACACTGCCCCCCACCATTACGTAAAATTTATTTCTACCTCTGGGTCTGAACTTCAAATGAGTAGTGTTGTGCTAATATGTAACGTTAGGTATGCGTTTTTTTTTGTTGTTGTTGTATTGTTCAGAGCTCTGTACGTTGCTCACTAGCTGTAGTTTTTGTGGTTGTATTACAGAGATGTTTGTTTATAACACTTTAAAACTTAATGTACCAAACCTATGTATTTTCTAGCTGGGGGAATTATATGCATTCATGTGATCGCCCCCTCTGGTATTTTAGACGCCCCCTTATCAGCGCTCGGCTGGCGCCGGCACTGGACTGGGGACCTTCGCTTCACACGGAGCCTTCACTTGCACAGGTAGGTAATTGCTATAAGCACAGCCAGTTTCACTTCACAAGTTATGTTACCCACAGCACTGGGGATCTTCATGCACACAGAGCTTCACTTGCACAGGTAGGTGATTGCTATAAGCACAGAACAGTTTTACTTCACAGGTTATGTTACTCACAGCACTGGGGATCTTCGCTCACACAGAGCTTCACTTGTACAGGTAGGTATTTGCTATAAGCACAGAACAGGTTTACTTTACAGGTCACGTTACTCACAGTACTGGGGATCTTCGTACACAGAGCTTTCCTTACAAACAGTGGGCTTTTGCTACAGTGCTGGTACACCGTATTCCTTCGCCCATCCACTCAAACTGTCCGGGCGTCGTAGGGACTAGTGGGGCTGATGACACGGAGCCGAACGCTTCCCGAACTCCCCCTCCTTCTTCCACGACCGGGGTCACGAGTTGGGGCGAACTTTCGTCGGGGCTCCGCTCACCACGAGTTTCTGTTGGAGAGGTCAGTACACACACCGCTACAACCCACAGTCCGCACGGTACACTCTTGGTAATACTCACTGGGTTTCACCACTGTCTGCTCTATGGACGAACGAAGCTCTCGTTGACACACCCCGGGCACAGGGCTAAATATTCTCGCTCTCCTTAGGACCCAGGCCACAACGGATGTCGTCGTCTCGTGACTCGTCGGAGGCTAGGCAGTTTGAACGCTACAAGCACAGCATATACACAGCAAGTAAAGCGTAAACACCATCAATCAGTGAAACTCACCCACAGCACTCTTATACAACTTCACGTGATATTTAGATCGCCCTTGCCACCTGGCTACGACGACCTCGAGAGGACGGTTGGGCGATAACTGGATCGCAATTGAGAGTGAGATGTGTGTCATTCACAGGCCCGGCGTGTTGGTTATCACTCCTTTGGCTCACCTGCGCTTCCTTTTTTCCACAGGGCCACTGTTTTACTGGTGAACGGTGTTTCCTACCAAATGCTTCGTCCGTGCTTCCGGTCAACCCGCGGCTCGCCCACGCTTTCCTCTCCAGTGGGGCCAGGGACCTCCAAAACACAAGGCACACACCAAAACAACTCTTCGTACAAGTATTGCACAGATAAGTACCACAGCTGTTACTCACACTTTGTTGTCAACAACTGCTATTCACTGCACTCTTGATGGCTCTGTGTCCACTCTTTCTCAAATGGAACTCCACAATGTTCCTTCGTCAGCTGACTGTCTCTTCCTCTCTTCCCCAGGAGAGCGATCCGACCAGCGTGGTCCGTCTGCAAAGCAGCAACACAGCGTATACCAAGTATACCACAAGCACCGGTGTAGTGTCCCTTTAATTAGTTCCACAGCCCCGTCCTTCTCGCCTCTTCTGGCAGCCGCACTCTTTCCTTACACCATAAGTGTTTGTAGCGGATCAACGGCGCCCTTCGGCTCCTCCAGGGACGGGGCATGTGTTTGCATTTGCCCAAGGCATAAAGGGACTCCCACCCGAAAACCAACTTCTCCTTTGTGCTTCTTGGACCTTTTTATGTGCCTGTCTTCACTCCCTCCTCCAATCGTGGACGGCCAGCCTAATTCACCCCACCTGTGGCTCATTTTCTCCTGCTCTGCGTTGCTAGGGAGATCAGGAAGCAAAGTGGTGTAGTTTAAAATCGGGCCCGGGCGGAAACCGTCTTCACGGAACCTTTATCCGCCGCTTTTGGTTCCCGCCCTATCATAGTCACCTGGTGACATTTAGACTGGTGGATCCCACGCATGCTGACACAAACCAATACATCTGACCAAGATGGGTTTGTGGATACTTCAGACATCAGTAGATGCAAATAGATCCTTTGATTAAATGTTTTAAGCCATATAGTCTACTTCAAATAACATGTTATATGCATTGCACAAGGCTGTTATTTTACAGTTTTATTCTGTAAAGACAAAGACTTGTTAATGTGAAACGTGATCTCATGAGAATACGTGTGTATTTTTACGTTTCAGTGTGGTTGTACAATACGTACATTTACTTACGTTTAAACCACACTGAAACGTACAATATCGACGTTTTGACAGGACTAATACATAAAGTATTTACGTATTTACAGCTTTACAAACGTACAAATTTGTACGTAAGTTATTCCTATTCATAAATATAAAAATCGCGGGCATTAGCGTTTCTTACTCATAACAATGACATGTTTTTAGTCATATTTTCTGACTTATTTATTTAAGACAGTCTACCCATTTACCTAATGAAATGATTATGATATTCAGAGAATTTCACAATATTTAACATTTTAAAACTTTAAAATAAATAGTATTTCTATATTTATATTTAGTTTGTTTGCCATGACACACAAAAATGCGTTTTCTCCTGCTGTCTTCTATGCAATACGTTATTATTACTACTCAGCAATAATTACAACAAAATACAATATAAATTCACAAAAGATGTTACTTTTATTCATTTGCTGTAATCCACATCTTTAAAATTCATACGATTGTGAGGAACAGATCAAAATTCAGCCCTTTATCAAGCGACCTTGATCCGAGTTCTCATCAGCAACCATAAAGTCAGATCGCACGTTTGTTAATGTGAATTCAAATATACCGCCTCAAGAAGCTTTACGACACATTAGCCGTTTCTCAAAACCAAGTACGCCGAACTCGGACTTGTGTCCTTCGTAGTTCGAACTTGCAAGTTCAGACTCGGAAGAACGAACTACTGACGCGAAATGCATTCTGGGAAACTTCGCTGTCATAAGTCCACACAAGTCTCCTCTGATGCATCCTCGATAAAATGGGCTTTGGGCTTGATGCAAACTTTGAATTGGAACAATACTTGGGCCGCGACTGATGACGTTTCACAAGTCCACAAGAACACAAGTACAGACAAGAACGCATATTGAGAAACGGCTATTGCTTTACGGCAGTGATATCAAAAGCTCATTCGCTCTTTGAGTGCCACGTGACATTGCGTCATTTCCACGCTGATCAAACTCTTGAATTAATAACTTTAATACGTCTCTTTACTTTAGTTCATATACTCCAGAGAGGACCGCGGCTGCAGCACATCATCATTTTAACTACTTTTGGTACTGATTTTAATATTCGTAATAAATAAATTGTTGTGATTACACTTGTCTGTCTGTTATGATTTTTTAAACAGTAACGTTAAATGATTTTAATAAACTGTTTTGCGTAGGACTGTAGCACCTTAAAATATCTTTTAAATGCTATATTGTTACTAATATTTTCCTAAACATATCTGCCCGTTACGTTGCATAATATAAAAATAATACATTACGTATTTAAACATTTTGTATAAAAAGAGTTTGGATTTAGGGTAAGGTTTGAGTTTAGGGTAAGGTTTGGGGTAGGGTTAAGGTGTTAACATATCGCTAAAATGGTTAAAAGGAAATTATACAGCAATCTTTATGGAATGGAAGATACGTAATTTTTTTACGTTTTTTAGCTGTCAAAACGTAATAATGCTACGTTTAAATGTTGTAAATACGTCTACATTGTACGTTTTAGCATCTACTTAAACGTACAAAAAATAAGTTTTATACTACGTATTAACAGTGGGACCAGGCTGTAATGTTTAATGTTCACTTAACTTTAAACAAACTGTTGCCAGTAAATAACATAAATGTATCTACAGTAAGTTACTGGCCAACAGCTGCATAACTACAGCAACATTTTTAGCTACGTGTTTTATTTTAGAACAGAAATGAAAAAAATAAAAACTTCATGCTGAATTTTTTTACAGTGTTTGTTTAAAACTTTTAAAAAACACTAAGTACATTTAAATGTTTTAATTGTTTTATTTTCTATATGAATGCCTTTTGCCAAATTTGCGCTCAGCCATTATGTCTTACAAGTATTTTTCATCTTCTTCTCCAGTTCACTGTTTGGTAATTAAGACAAATGAACTCGTTGAAATTAAATTTTATCATGGTAATTGATGTGGCCTAGCTCAGCTGGACTGGTTCCTCTGTCAACGATAAGAAAGACAGATTACTGAGGGATCAAGGAGCTCTGAATCGAAGATCTACAATCCTTAATTACTCACTTAACAAATTAAATTACACGTATAGCCAGCAGACAACTAGGCAAGATCACCACTGCTACATTATAAGGCTTAAACACACGCTGATCTTATCACTTTGTTTGTCCAGCACAATCCCACGGCAACTCTGTACCTATTTTATGAGGTGGTTAATTCTGAGGAATTTCTACAATCTCATTCATATGTGCTTGTACAATCTGCTTAAATCTTTGCATGAATCAGACAAAATCAACACCATGTGAAATGTTTTCCTGTGAGATCAGGTTGGTTTCACATTTCAGGATGGATTATTTTGAGAGCTTGTCACTGTGTTTCGCAAAGAGGACTTTATTGAAAGATAGGGCAGAGCATGTGGCTCGTGGACCACCACTGTCAGTTTAATGAGCCTATAATGCTCACAAACTGGAAACTGAAGAAGCACTTGTAAAAATCGCAAGCTCCAATCAGGTCATCTGACTGTTTTTATCAGTTCCCTGGGCAAGGTTGATTTCCATCACAACACAATTAATGCGATTTTTTGCACAAGGAATAGGCCCTTACAAGTGATAATTAGGTTTGGATAAATTTAGAGTGTTGTTTGTCCCTGTAGCTTGACTGGTAGAGCTTGAAGCTAACAATGCCAAGGTCATGGATTTAATACCAAGGGAACACACAAAATGGTAAAATATTTTTTTTGTATGCTGCAGATGCATTAAATGTTACTGGAGATTCAGTTTTATTTAATGTTGTTGTTTTATGGATGATAATGTTGTACTTCATTACTTTGATCAGTGTTCCAGATGGTTGAGAAAATGAATCTTGATATGAATATTTTCTCTCTCTCACTACAAAATGAACACATTTGCTAGCACTCAACATTCAATAAATGTTTTAGGTGACACTGTTTTAATTCTTAATCCTTAGCTATTTGTAACCGAGTCATCACAATAGATCAGTTGGAGATATCACAACAGCTCAAATAGCAATATCTCGTCAAAATGTACAGCGTCACAGATTTGTTATGACAGCATCAAATATTTAATGAAAAATCATGCATGCTGGTTGCTACCATAAGATAGGGCTGTGCAATTAATAGTTTTAGAATTTACATTTTTTAATCAAATGATTACAGGAAAACAAGATAATCACGTTGTTTTGTAATTTTGTCATTTCATCTTGTGTTATAAATACAGCACAATGAACAGCTCCACACCGTTTTTCTGTCTCTCACATGCAAGGTACTGATATTTATTTATGTATGTATTTATTTATTTATTTATATTAGATTAATCGCATGATTGTCATAAGTTAACTTGAGTTAAACATTTTTATTTGTTTTAAATGTACCTTTATTTAACACTTTTTAATACTCTAATCAACATGGGTGTGGACAAATATAGATGCGTTTTGCAAATGTAAGTTTACGCCAGCCTGTTTACATTTTCGACAGAATCATCAGCCATTGTTTTGTATATGAATTTTCGTTTCAGAAGACCCTTTTCTTTCCCATTTCCGTTTGCTGGTGCATTATTTGTGACCAGTGCTGGCAAATTGAGTCAGAATGAACAAATTTTTAAAAATGAGTTATGTATATTTTGACATTCTCTATTAAAAAACTTCAACAATGCATGATTTGTTGGTGCCAGACGGGCCGGTGTGAGTATTTCACAATCTGCTCAGTTACTGGGATTTTCACGCACAACCATTTCTAGGGTTTACAAAGAATGGTGTGAAAAGGGAAAAACATCCAGTATGCGGCAGTCCCGTTGGCGAAAATGCCTTGTTGATGCTAGAGGTGAGATGAGAATGGACCGACTGATTCAAGCTGATAGAAGAGCAACTTTGACTGAAATAACCACTCGTTACAACCGAGGTATGCAGCAAAGCATTTGTGAAGCCACAACACCCACAACCTTGAGGCGGATGGCCTACAACAGCAGAAGACACCACCGGGTACCACTCATCTTCACTACAAATAGGAAAAAGAGGCTACCGTACAAGCTAAAATTGGACAGTTGAAGACTGGAAAAATGTTGCCTGGTCTGCTGAGTTTTAAATTCTGTTGAGACATTCAGATGGCAGAGTCAGAATTTGGTGTAAACAGAATGAGAACCTGGATCCATCATGCCTTGTTACCACTGTGCAGGCTGGTGGTGGTGGTGGTGTAATGGTGTGGGGGATGTTTTCTTGGCACACTTTAGGCCCCTTAGTGCCAAATGGGCATCGTTTAAATTCCACAGCCTACCTGAGCATTGTTTCTGACCATGTCCATCCCTTTATGACCACCATGTACCCATCCTCTGATGGCTACTTCCAGCAGGATAATGCACCATGTCACAAAGCTCGAATCATTTCAAATTGGTTCAAATGAGTTCACTGTACTAAAATGGCCCCTACAGTCACCAGATCTCAACCCAATAGAGCACCTTTGGGATGTGGTGGAACGGGAGCTTCGTGCCATGGATGTGCATCCCACAAATCTCCATCAACTGCAAGATGCTATCCTATCAATATGGGCCAACATTTCTAAAGAATGCTTTCAGCACCTTGTTGAATCAATGCCACATAGAATTAAGGCAGTTCTGAATGCGAAAGGGGGTCAAACACAGTATTAGTATGGTGTTCCTAATAATCCTTTAGGTGAGTGTATTTTAATTTTTTGTTGTTTTTGATTGACATGGAGACAGACAGCTTTAAGATGTATAATGCAAGGATCTAATGTAATGTTACACATCAGATATTTTTCCTCAACATAATCAAACATTAACTTAAGACATTATAATTTAATATCTGTGTGAATTCTTGTCAAAACAGATATTTTTAAAATTGTAATTCTGTGTAGATGTCTATATAACGGGGCTAAGCACTCAGTAGGCCTACACCTCTCAGAAAACATACAAATAAAGATTATTCTTGATTTTCAAAGACCATTAAAAGCATTGGATTCGCTAGATGAGAGCTTAATGTTCCTATTTTTTTCATGAAAACATCCGACTCATTTAGACAGCACAGGTCACATTTACTGTCTAAGGCTGCATCTCAATTTATGTAACTATGGGCTAGACCAAGGGTCAAACAGAAATTGTGCGTTGCGTAAATCGCATGTTAATAAAACTAGTGTTCATTTTAATTATACATATATAATATACCAATGTCTTGATATCTTAACATAACTTGATGACTTGTATGAGGGGATTTTTTTACCAAAAAATATCTCTGCGCCTTTAGAGGGAGCTAAAATTGTTTTTTTTCTAGGTCACAGTAATTTCATGGCTAATTTAATTGTATTTTGTGATGATATTGTTTGTTTTGTATTTTTCTAGTAGTGCTGTAACTCCTACAGCATATATTAAATAGTACATTTAGTCTACATTCTAATTAAAACATTGAATGTACTGTATAAATTAACAAAAAGATTTTGTAGCGTAGACATAACAATAATTACATTGCTACCAATTCATAGCAATACCTCACAGCATCCCATGCTCTGCTATATTTCTTTGATGATGTTTTTTCTCAATGTTCTTTATTGTAATGATTCTGCAGAAGTCTGTTTTCATCCGTAAAATGATTTACAAAACGTCTCTTTCAAGATTCTTGGCATGAAGAAAAACAATCTCTGTGTCTTGTACCTCTTTCGGTTTGTCAGCGTGGTTTACTGAATGGGAAGCAGTGTGAGCTGTGGTGCGGTGAGCGGAAAGTGTATGAGCTCCTAAAGTGAATATGACAGATCTATGAGAGAAAAATCGCATTTTTCACAACAGGGGAATATTGGCCCATTTAGGCCTTCAGTAGTCTGATGAACAGAACAGCAATGGGTCTTGTCTTATCTTTTTCTCTATATTTCGTTCCCACTAGTAAAGGCTCAATCTGTTGCCACCTGTGAAACATGATTAACACATCTTCTGCTTATACTAAGGTTCAAATGACTGCATGCAACATCAGGTTCGCTTTCCCGTGAGAATCCTGAAATTGTTCTTTCACGTTGATGAGAATGAAAAAAATGCCAGGCAGGCAACCTGCTGTACAAGTAGCTGTTCAATCAGAGTAATGCCTGAATACAAATATGGCACAACTCAAGTAGGTAATTGCTATAATCTCAAATAAATGCACTGTTTCTTATTTCAGAAGAAACACGCTCTTGAACAGTTTGCGACAGAATCAGCATGGTTTTAAAAGTTTCTGTTGTGCATTTCTGCAGCCCATAACTTTGACTTATGAAAGGCCTGTTTTGAAGAAGTGGAAGAATTGAGATTCATACACCGTCGCCACGGCACGGTGAAATGAAAGAGAATTCACATCCTCTGTGCAAATGAAGTCACAATAAATGATCAGTTCTTCTTCGACAGGAACCTTCTCAAACTTTGGATAGAGACTCTGACACGCTCTCCAAACAGACTCCATTCCTCTCAACCCACTCGCTCCTTAAAATTCAAATCGTACTCAAACTGAATCGTATGAATTATTTATCATATATGACAGAACTGTGGGCTTCAGGCTTGGATGATGATGGCCTGGTACGTTACTAACTGTGTTTATTGTCATTTTACCCCTCGATTCTTTCATCCACAGATGAAACTGTCAAATGGGGTGCGCATTTCACAGTGAAGAGAACAATTGCTGAGTAACTGTTGGACATTTCCAAAATAAAATGTATGAAATAAATATTATTTTGCCATCATCTGTGTTGGATTAAAGGTGACGCATTCAAAAGCAGCTCAGAGAGAAATTCTTTTAGAAATCACACCTGAAGTTAAAGCTCAGATGCTGAAAGCATTGTGTGTACAAAGAGTGCTGGGTGTCAGGGTACACTACTGCACAACCTTTCAGCCAAGTCACATTCAACTTAAAGCACTATAATAGAATAAAATCAATCTAATCAACATCTAATAAACTGTTAGGGGGTAGGGGAGGGGTAGAATAAGTTGACATGTAGATGCAAGTTGCTTATATTCAGTTGAGGGATCATCAACCAATCTGCTTGCCAAAGGATTAGTCCATTTTCTTGAAAAAAAAATCCAGATAATTTACTCACCACCTTGTCATCCAAATTGTTGATGTCTTTCTTTGTTCAGTCGAGAAGAAATTATGTTTTTTTTTTGAGGAAAACATTCCAGGATTTTTCTCATTTTAATGGACTTTAATGGACCCCAACACTTAACACTTAACTCAACACTTAACAGTTTTTTTCAACAGAGTTTCAAAGGACTCTAAAACGATCTCAAACGAGGCATAAGGGTCTTATCTAGCGAAACGATTGTCATTTTTGCACTTTTAAAAAACATGCACTTTTAAACCACAACTTCTCGTCTTCCTCCGGTCCTGTGATGCACCAGCACAACCTCACGCAATACGTCATCACGTCAAGAGGTACGGATGATGTATGCGAAACTACGACCCAGTGTTTACAAGTGTGGAGAAAGAGGACCGTTCCGACGTTGTTGTATGTGGAATGATACTAATTAATGTATTTGTGTCAGTTTATTGTTTAAAATTTTTTCGCAAATGTGCGTTTCTTATATTTAACACCTGACCTTTCTACGTCATTACGCAATTACGTGAGGTCGCACTGGCGCATCACATGACCGGAGATAGACGAGAAGTTGTGGTTTAAAAGTGCATATTTCTAACTGTTCTTTGTCAAAAATGACAATTGTTTCGCTAGATAAGACACTTATGCCTCGTTTGGGATCGTTTAAGGTTCTTTGAAACTCAGTTGAAAAAACTGTTAAGTGTTGAGTTAAGTGTTAAGTGTTGGGGTTCTTTAAAGTCCATTAAAATGAGAAAAATCCTGGAATGTTTTCCTCAAAAAACATTATTTCTTCTCGACTGAACAAAGAAAGACATCAACATTTTGGATGACATGGTGGTAAGCAATTATCTGGATTTTTTTTTAAGAAAATGGACTTATCCTTTAAGTCATTACGTAAGGAATAGCATTTCAACTATTATTTATCTTGACTAGGGATGAGTTGTTATAACTACAGATGAGTTGTTATAACTTATAAAATGAAGTTTTTTTCAACTATATTTTATAAGTTGTAGCAACTTATCTCTTGTCAAGATAAATAATAGTTAGTTGACATGACTTGTAAACCTGAGTTGATTTAACAAAAATGTAGGCAGCAAAGATTTTTTACAATGTGTTTTTTACAGTGTGTTTGGCAGCTAACATAGCTTTTCTATGTTCTTCGAAAGGAAGGGGTGAGAAGTGAACTAAGCTTTTGGTTGCAATTCACAACCCCTAAAATCATTTGTTAAAATCTACACACTGCACCTTTAGGGCATCTGATGGAGGGTCTCAGAAGGCATATATGACATCAGATTTAACAAGTGGATGGAGCTACAGTAAAATGATGTCATGACAACACTAAATGGCTGATGGCATCACAAGAATGTGTACAGTCCCAAATCCACACCCTGCCAGTGCACAAGCTTTGACATCGGGGCAGGTGATAAAACATTTGAGTCCAATTCTGTACTGTACAATACCACAAATGATAGTGTTTTAGTGGAATTTGAGCTTAAGAAACTAAACGAAGTATGAGTCCATTTCATACTTTTTTGTAAAAACAATATATCATTGTAACACAAGTTTTTAATGGCTGTCAGTGGAGATGCAATTCCATAAACTGCCAGCAGGGGATAAACACCCATGAAATGTATTACCTTTTCAATATCCATGCACACTATTACAGTAATAATAAAGATTGAGGGTGCCTATTCATGCAGAGATATAACAATACCTTAGACTTTAAAACCTAGTCTCTATCGGACATGAATGTTTATGATGATGTGTTAGTCTGTGTGAAGTATTTGACAGGGCATGAAATTCAGACGAGAGAGAGAGAGGAGAAATCAATGTTCTCTCAACTCTCCCATGTGAGACATAGAGGATTTTATGCATTTTTAATTGACAGAAGGGTTGGATATTCATCTTTCTTTTGCATCTCTGCAAATCAAATGTGTTGGCCAATTAGAAGTGAAACTTTATAATCTACATTAATCTTCTGACAGCTCAATCATTTTTCTTCAAAAATGAAATATGTGCATTTATTATCTGATGTCATGCACAGTTGTTGGTAAGATAGTGCATTGCATCTGAGTCTAACTCTCTTGTTGCTTTGTTTTTTTTAATTGCACTGTCATCTAGAAGAAACAGATTCTGTTTTTAATACTTGCAGTAGAGATTAATCAAAGGGGAAACATTTATTGCTTTTAGCTCTGGAGTTTTCATAAACACACATTTTAAAAAGGAAACTTAGTTATTTTTCAAGTTTTGCTAATGATGGGATGTTTAAAGTAAGGTTCTGTTATGACTTACAAATAGAAAAAAGTTGAATAGTTTTTTTATAGAAAGATTTCAAGCTATGTGATGGAGTAAATACATTTCCCTTATCTAAAAAAGAATCTACACTGTTAGATGTCGCTGTAGATTTAGCAGCACTGTACTGTAAAAATCCACAGTACTATACTGTATGTGTACATTACAGTACAGTACTGCAGTTCATAATGCATTCTGGGTAAATTTGTTTGAGCGGGAAAATTTTACAGTATATTTTGGTCTTGATGTAACCTTGCTGTAGCCATTGCTGTAATGTGCCAGGTGTACTTGCAATAATCAGAGAAAGTGCGCCAACGTCAAATCACAGACAGAGGGAGAGCACAACTCCTGGCTGCAGCTGAAGGATGACGATTGATTTCTGTCAGTTCGGTAAGTTTGAAATATTTCTGTTTCGTGAAAACTTAATTTTTAGTTTAAGAATGTTGTCAATAGTTTGTCACAATATTGTTTTAAACGTGCAATGAGAGAGAAAAACGGTCGCCAACAAAGTTTCAATCTCCCTCAGAAAGTAAGCTCACGTTACACACAGATGTCTACCGCTGCTTTAACTCGCTTTACACCTTTTTTAATGAATATAGGGTTGTTTTAACTAAATTATGACGGTTTGGTGAGTTTATATTGTGTTGAAAGTGTGGTGACAATGAAACTATTTTTAATGAAATTGACAAAGACCACCCGCCTGTGCGATCTTGCGGTCCCAGCATAATGGTCGTTTATCTCGGCGTTTCATCCGTTCAGTTAGCGTCAGAGAAAAGTATTAAGTTCGACTGTTTGGCAAGGCTGACTCGTGGTTGTAAACAGATAGGACTTGACACCCCGTACACAGCATAGTACCGAACTACTCCACAGAAGTGAAAACAAGAAACCTCATATTTAACTGGATACATGCATCGAACTCATCGCAGCTTTAACTTCGACCAAATATAATTCAGACCTGGGCTCATCTTAATATCAGATGAACGAAAGGGATTGCCGCGCTTATTGTTGTTGTTATTATATTACGGTATATCAGAAAAAGCAGAGAATATCTTCTCTTAAGCGTTTTACACTCCCAGTAAGTTGTCCAATACATTTTTATGGCATATTGTTTCCACCACTTCAGATGCATTACACGCTGTATATAAGTTTCCAAAACACATCAAATCAATGCACGAAAAGAGAATGGGCTCCGCATTTACGTACCTTTGTCTTCTCGTCTCTGTCATCTGATCCTTCATCTCTGGATGTAAAATAGTCCATTATAGCATCGTGTAGGAAACTGGCATCACCAGGATTGCTCAGATTTAGGCGATCATGTTTATCTTTAAAGTGAGCAGCTAGCTACTAACGTTAACTTGTTAAAAAACTTTGCGTGACATAGTGTTACACCGCAGCCGTCCGGGTAAAACATTAAAGGGACAGTCTTTTTACCTTGTCACTATAAATCGCTATTTTCTGCAGTAAACGAGACATTTTCAGAGATTTTCTGTAGACAAGATGTTATAGAATAATAATTTAAAAAGACTTATTTAGATATTTATATATAATATAACAACTAATATATATATATATATATATATTTGTTTTACAACTGACTTAACACTTACAGTAATGTTTTATTTGTAAGCATAGCATGATATTAGATTTAAACACTTAATACATTTTTAAATCAATCACTTTGTCTCTGCACAATGAACATTATCAAATATTATTAATGTTGTAAAATATATTGTTCATTGTTAGTTCATATTAGCTAAGGCATTACCAAATGTTAAGGAATAAACTCTTATAGTAAAGTGTTACTAAGTTTTCTTTTACCATTTCCTTCACAATGTCTACTTATTTCTATGGCTAACAGATTTTGTAACATTTGTCTTTTTTACAGTCTTACCATTGCTTGTAAGTCGGATTGGGTAAGATGGATCATCTTTAAAGGCACCAGGCAAGTACATGATGTACAGTTACAAGTCATGTATTTTTTTGACTGCAATATTAAATGCTTTCACGTCACATGTAAAAGTACACAGGAATGTGCTGATCACTTTTTATTTGTAGTTTACATGAGTGTCATTGCACTTTTCAGGAGTTAAGCAGATGTGGAGGCACAACGGGTGATACCAGACACACACCAAGCACATTATGTTCGGTAAGTTTGTACTTTACCACTACAGCTTCTTTAAATACCCATGTATACACTCATTTACTCATTCACACACAACACTGTAACACGACCATACACAACATGTACACAATTGTCTTAGTTTGCCATGTAGAAATATACAAACAGAAATATTCAGACTTTGGTTATAAGAAATTTAATTTAATAATTGTATTTATTTAGCAGAGGTGTCCCTGGACTTTATTGACAAAAGATTTTGTTTTCAGAATAAAAAGTTGTGTCCAAATCAGTAACAATTGTACTTTCTGTTCAGGACATTCAATCATGACAGGATCCAGGTGGATGCTGTCCATTGATGAAAGAGTTTGTTCAGCGGTAAGTGAATCTTCTGTATTTTTATGTAATTAGGTGTGGAACAGTAGAATAAGAGCAAAAGGTTTCAGAATAGGGGTAAATTCAAGGCTGAGTTTAGTTTTTTTAAAAATCTTTTTCTATCTTATATTTGTTGACTTAATGTTTATGATATTTCTAACAGGTTTCTGGATAGAATTAATTCCAAAGATGGGAAAAAGTGCACATCCAGACAAGGAGCAAGCAAATAGACAAGGAACTTGGTGCAGAGAAAAGCTGTGGCCATTAACCCCCATGTGAACAGCTTCATGCAGTCCCTGATTGAGTTCGAATGGACGACTTCAAAGTAAAGGCCACTGTGGTCTGTCTGCCACAGTTTAATGCATTTATTTTTAGTGTTAAATGAAATTCAAGTAGAATATTTAAAACTATGGGCCAGTGTTCTTTTTACCACAGTGAAATGTTACCTTTTAGTCGATGATGGACTTTAAACTGAAAACTTCAAACTATGGAACAGTGTTCTATTTGCCAGAGTTAAATATGTTACAGCAGGGGTCTCCAAACTTGTTTATACTTGTTGATTTTATTTTATGTTACTTGATTATATGTTTATTATTGTTTAAAATCTTGTTTTAAATATGTTTTGTTTCGATTAAATGTTTTTTAAATAAAATTTTGATACAAACATTGCTTGGATTGCCTTTTAATTCATTATGTCATGTCAAGGATAGCATTTTTACCATATTAATAACTATAGATTTAAACCTAAATCTCTAGCTATTTTATATAATATTATTGTATTAACTGTAATAAGTAATAAATAGTATTTATGGGTCAATATAGACATTACAGTAAATTACTGTAAAAATAGACTACTGTAATAAAATATTGTAAAATTACAGTACAGTACTGCTTTGTAACTATACAGTACTAGTTTGTGTACTGTAAAATGGTATTACAGTACAGTACTGTAAAACCAAAATACAGTAACTTACTGGCAACCGTGCTGCCAGTACCGTACTGTAAAAATACAGGGAAATCGTTAACAGTGTACCATAGAGATATTTCAAAATGTCTGGCAAACTGTATTAGGCAGTGATTTAAGGATAATTTGTTTAATCTTTTAAAATTCATCGAAGTAAAAATACACAGGGGAGTATATGTCTTCTATAGAGCAGATGGCAGATGAATATAATCTCTTCTGTACACCTGCTGAAGCTCAAGATATTCAGCATGGGGTCATGGATCATATTCAAGTTTACCATGCACAGATAGTTATGAAATTGTGAAAGCAGCCTCTGGGAGTTTTCACACCTAAAATATGTATTTCTATATATAGATTATTTCCGGTCAAGGTGCTAGAAAAAAAATCTTTAAATAAATGTGCAACATTATAACCCATTAGGGTAGCATGAAATACGTGATGCCTTGAAGCTTTGTGTTATAAATTATTCACTGATTATCATCTCAATGCCAAAGGTCTGGGCTCTCAGAAATAGGTAAAAATGTTGTTACTAGGACGGTACCTTTTAAAAAGGTCCTAATATTTACCATTTTGGTACAGTATATGTACTTTTCACCAGTATGTACCGTTGAGGTACCAATATCCTCCCCAGTGACAACTTCTTGTACTTTTTTCTGAGATTGTACAACAAATGTATGGACTGAATAGTGTACAGTTAGGCTGAGTGATTATGATGTGTCTTATTTGATTTGAAAGGAAAGTCTCACAAAGCGACTGTAACACATGATTTCACAAGACTAAAAGACAGATGAACAAAGTTTATGGTGCTATTTTTGTCATTTTGGAGCTTGGTACTATAAATAACTACATTATTGTGTGGAAGACAAGAAAATAATATGAGGCTGGAACAACATGCTGACAGAATTGTAAACTTTATCATTTATCAGTTTGAATTTAATACCTTTTGTATATTATTTTCCACCAAGCAAAGAAAAAAAAGAAAAATCAATCACATTTTGTTGCACTCGGGGCTTGAATGACCTTGGTCCTATTATAGATATCATTATGACACATACAGTATGTTGGCTGTACCTCAGTTACACGCCTGTGCTGATCTTTGAAGTGATAAATTCCTGCTGGCTTTCACGTAAAGTTACACATTTTAGTGAATGTGGAAGTCATTATGTTGTTAATCACCATGAACTTTAAGACACCATGATTTTGAATTGAGATTCAGACAGAGAAGAAAAGATGCTAAAAAAGATCAGTTTTCAAGGTCAACAGATCAACCTCCAGCTCAAGAAGTGATTTGTATACAAATTGGTATACATAGGGCTTTACTGACTTGTTATTGTTCTCGCTGGGTCATTCAGCTTAATTAAAGGTGAGAAGATAAATAAAGAACAGAGAGCAGCACATAATATTCTGAAAGTCACCTTAATGGTACCGTAGTACATATAGTATTTATGCTTGCAGTTGCAGTGTTTGCTGCTGTATGACGACTGGCAGAAAGCTGATTTAATGCTATTTGTCAGGACTCTGCCTTGAAGTCTTGTTATATTTGTATTTTGTCATGGTGGCAGAGTTCTGGCAGTCCCTGGCCTTGTGTGGAGGTTCATGCCTTGTTTTTGTGTTTGGCATGTACCTCCGGTGTCTTGTCATTTGTCCCCGCTCCCTCGTCCTCCTGCTTATTGTTAATTATCACTTATTCCCATCACCTGTTCCCGCTCGTTATCTTGTTTGCTTTCTTCTATTTAATGTCAGTGTATCTTTAGTTCTGTGCAGGTCCTCTATTGTTCTCCATCATGATTAATGACATTTTTAAGGAAGTAGAGAATTTTGTAGATGTAGCATTGTTTGCAGATGATGGTACATTATGGAAAAGAGGGAGGAATGTGGAATTTGTGAAGAATAAGATTCAGCAAGCAGTTGATGTAGTGGATAAATGGGCAATTAGATGGGGTTTTAGGATCTCAATTGATAAAACCAAAATAATGTTTTTTTCAAGAAAGAAACTGGCCAAGGAAATAAAAGTGAAACTTTCTGCTAATGAGTTAGAAAGGGTTGATTCCTTTAAATACTTGGGCATATGGTTTGATCAAAGATTGACATGGGCAGTGCATATTCAAAAAATAATTGATAAGTGCAAAAAAGTAATAAATGTAATGAGGTGTTTGTGCGGAGTGGAGTGGGGAGCAAGTAGACATGCTTTAAGAACAATTTATACAGGTTTGATCAGGTCTATATTTGACTATGGTTGCTTAATATATGGATCTGCAGCCAAAACATGGCTGAACAAGTTGGATGTGATCCAAAATCAGGCATTGAGATTATGCTGTGGTGCTGTCAAAACCACGCCAGTGACAGCTGTCCAGGTGGAGATGGGAGAAATGCCTCTTCACCTTAGAAGAGATCAGCTAGCCCTTGTGTATTGGGCAAACTTGAGAGGTCATAATGGAAATCATATGAGTCAATCAGTGCTGAAGCAATGTCAAGAGCGTGGAAACGCTCAAGTCAGAAGTTTTGGTTGGGTCATCAATGATAAAGTAAATGAAATGAGGATTAATGAGTTAAAAATAAGTCCTACTGTAGCGTTACCAGTTAATCCACCATGGGTTTTTAAAGAGATGTCCATTGATTTGGGACTATTAGAAGAAAAGCAAGAAAATGACATAGACAAATACAGGGTGCAGAACTACACTAGTCAACATTTGAAGTGGATCAAAACCTTTCCTAAAAGTTGTCTTAAAACCAATACCCAGTACCCGTTCTTGTCTTAGGACAAGTTTGATGAATGTTTTTGATCCACTTCAAATGTTGACTACTATATTTAATGGAGAGGTATAGGGAGGATTTAATTATATATACAGATGCATCTAAACGGACGGATACAAGAATGGGGGTTGCTTATGTTATCCCTAAATTAAAAATTGAAGTGGGTAAAAGAATCAGTGATGATTTAGCCGTTTACACAGCAGAGTTGATTGCTGTGTGGCTAGCTTTGATTTGGGTGGATGTCAATAGGCCTAGGAAGGCAATAATTGCTTCAGATTCCAGTTCAGCCTTAATCAGTGTCAAAACGTTTCAGTCAAACTCAAGGCAGGATATTGTATATGATATTATTAAAGTGGCAAACAATCTGGTAAGGTCAGGAATTGATGTAACTCTTGTATGGGTACCAGCTCATATAGGAATATAGTTGTAGGAAATGAGTCAGCAGATAAATACGCTAAGCAAGCAGCTGGAAAGCCTAACATAGATATTGAGGTAAATTACAGTAAATCAGAAATTAAAAGTATGGTTAAAAACAAAATGAAGGGAAAATGGCAAACATTATGGGACATTGGGCAGACTGGAAGACAGTACTACACTCTAAAAAACAAACGGTGCTATATAGCACCAAAACAGTTGCTTTGGATCGTAACGATAGAAGAACCATTTTTAGTGCCATATAGCACCAGTGAAGAACCAGTGAAGCACCAGTGAAGCACCAGTGAAGCACCTGTGTAGAACCATATAGTGCTATGTAGAACCATATGTGGTGCTATATGGCCCCTATATGGTTCTACACTGGTGCTTCACTGGTGCTTCACTGGTGCTTCACTGGTTCTTCACCGGTGCTATATGGCACTAAAATGGTTCTTCTATCGTTACGATCCAAAGCAATTGTTTTGGTGCTATATAGCACCGTTTGTTTTTTTAGAGTGTATAGTATACAGAACAAAGTGGGAAAGGGCAGAAATACGAACAGAAGTAAGGAGGAGGAGGATGTATTTTCAAGAATGAGATATGGTCACACACGATTAAACAATACACTGGTAATAATGAAGAAGCATGCTGATGGCAACTGTCAATTTTGCGGTAATTCAGAAACAATAGAGCATGTTATTTTACACTGTACTAAATATCAGGAAGAAAGACAAAGATTAATAGCACAATTGCAAGTAGAACATATGAGGTTAAATTTACAGGACATTTTAAAAATAAGCACAGGTGGAATTTGTTTTAAGTATGTAATTGACTTTTTGAGGAATACAGGATTAATTAAAAGAATTTAGTTTTTTTTTTTTTTTTTTTTTCATATTTGTTTATCTCATATTTTGAAAGGATTAGACTCTAGTACCACACTCCAGTCCAGATGGTGGCGGTAATGCACTATTAAAGTTAGTTGCCAACCGCCATTAAAACGGAAGAAGAAGAAGAAGAAGTTCTGTGCAGGTTCATTGTGTTCTGTTACTCGTGTTCGTGTCTAGTTTTACAAGTCAGAGTCAAAGTCAAGTTTAGGGTTATCTGTCAGTGTTTCATGTTTTGTACCCCATTGTGGGTTTTTGTTTTGTCAAAAATAAAGTGTTTTCTGTTTTTCCCCGACATCGTCTGCTCTTGGGTTCATTTGTCCTACAATTCCTCACAGATGAACCTGCCAAGATTGAACCCAGCGACGGTGTCGGGGTCTGCTACAATGTTTGTCCTGCTGCCCGTCGCGGTGCGCCCTGTCTCGGATTGGCTGACCAGGCGGGCTCGAGCGCGGCTCTTTGCTGATCTATGGCAGGCCGTTGTGGAGTCCGATCCGGACCTTGAGGGGTTGGCTGCCTTGTCAGGGCCGATCCTTGGACTGGCCGCTGTCCAGTTTGCCTCGGCCTACGGGATGACCGAGTCCGCGCAGTCCGCGCCACCCACCGAGTCCGCGCAACCGACCCAGCCCGCGCAGCCGGAGCCCGCGCAGCCCGCGCATTCCGCGCATCCCGCGCAGCCGGAGCCCGCGCAGCCGGAGCCCGCGCATCCCGCGCATCCCGCGCAGCCGGAGCCCGCGCATTCCGCGCATCCCGCGCAGCCGGAGCCCGCGCATTCCGCGCATCCCGCGCAGCCACAGTCGGAACCCGCGCATTCCGCGCACCCCGCGCAGCCACAGTCGGAGCCCGCGCAACCACAACCGGAGCCCGCGCAGTCAAACCGTCCCGCGCATCCTGCGCCTTCTACCCAGCCTGCGCTGTTGACTGTGCAGTCAAGGCCAGTGAGGTCTGCGTGGCCACAGCTGCGCCCTCGTCCCGCACCCCCTTGGACTGTTGTGATTTGAGTGTCTTGTGGACTTCAGTGTGTTTGATAAGTTTTGTTTTGCACCTTTTTGTTATTTTATAGTCTGTGTTCATAGTCTTGTCATGTTTATTATCTGTCATGTTCTTGTCTTGTGTGTTCCCTTATGGACGCCAGGTGGCGTCCTTTGAGGGAGGGCTACTGTCAGGACTCTGCCTTGAAGTCTTGTTATATTTGTATTTTGTCATGGTGGCAGAGTTCTGGCAGTCCCTGGCCTTGTGTGGAGGTTCATGCCTTGTTTTTGTGTTTGGCATGTACCTCCGGTGTCTTGTCATTTGTCCCCGCTCCCTCGTCCTCCTGCTTATTGTTAATTATCACTTATTCCCATCACCTGTTCCCGCTCGTTATCTTGTTTGCTTTCTTCTATTTAATGTCAGTGTATGTTTAGTTCTGTGCAGGTTCATTGTGTTCTGTTACTCGTGTTCGTGTCTAGTTTTACAAGTCAGAGTCAAAGTCAAGTTTAGGGTTATCTGTCAGTGTTTCATGTTTTGTACCCCATTGTGGGTTTTTGTTTTGTCAAAAATAAAGTGTTTTCTGTTTTTCCCCGACATCGTCTGCTCTTGGGTTCATTTGTCCTACAATTCCTCACATTATTGTTATAAACTATTGTTAGTTTTTCCTGTAAATCCAGGCTAAAGTCTTATAATCTTATTATGAGATTAAAAGCATCAAATTTTAAATTTTCTTACTGATTTCACTATAATTTCAATCTTTAGAATCGATCCTGTACTTCTGTGGGCCCTAAGCAGCTTTGTAAGGGGGTCCTGTCAGCACATTCATAAAAACCCTGTTCGATGTTTTAAACCAATTCATTGTTTTAAAATACTAACAGAAGTCACACAACAGCCTGCTTGCATGGATAAAGGTGTTTATTTCTTTAGCACGTATGAAGGATTTTGATTATTGATGCGTACAAGTGAGATTTGGACTGGAGTGTTTGTAATAAATCCATTGGTTATTCAAGACTATATAGAAATGTAATATGTTCTTAATCTTTTTACTTCACCTTCATGGCGCTTTTGTCTTTTCTGCTCCGGATGAACAGCTTTAAACTATTTCTATATATCAAGACGCATGTAGATATTAGACTGTAAAAACGATGGAAAACGGGATGCCGCTTCCTTCCATTTTAATGAACTGAACGTAAAATGTACGATGAAGGGCGCTAACATGTTACGCAGAAACACAGCCTAATCTCATGATAATTTGTACATATTTTATGAGTTGGCTAATTCATTTGAATTCGTATGAAGTGAATCGTGCAAAAACATACGATTCTCATTAAAAAAACAACAACGAAACCAAACCCAACTCCACACCGAACCCCAAAGTCATAGGGGTCAAGGCAATTTGTACAAAAACTTACGAATGGGGTCGTATATAAATTAATATGAATTAGCCAACTCGTAAAATATGTATGAATTCTCATGAGATAGCATTGAAAAACATCAGTTTGGAGCCAGGGCGTGCGCAGAAGGAATCGTCCATGGAGCCAGTGGTATCAAACTTCCGCTCAAACACTTGCGCCCAATTCATGCCCCTTAAACGTCTCATTTGACTGGCTTGCTAAAATAAGGTAAGTTAAATACAACTCATTTTGTTGGTGTGAAATAACACAGAAATCAAAATTAATAGTTAGTTATATCTTTATTCTTCCCTCGAGGCCCGCTCAGAGAAGCTGTCAATACAAATGTAAATCTTAACGACATGCCCCGTTCCTATAGCATCAAATTACTAGCAAAAATTTAACTTATCACAAAAATGAACAATTGAACATATATAAGCGTGATAACAACTATCTTAACTCTTTCGCCGCCATTGACAAGATATCTCGTCAATTAAGAGAAAACGCTTCCCCGCCAATGACAAGATTTTACGGCTTTCTGCAATACCGCTATTATCCACCAGGTGGCGCACTTCCACAACTTATACAACCCGGACGTAGCGGCTCACGTGAAAGAGAAAGAACTCTGTGTATGTTTTAAAGATCGCTCTGCATCTGATCTCTATCAAAAGTCCTTCGCAAAAATAAAAATTATCTCAGCTTTTTGCTCAAAATTGGTAGCCTGGTCCAACCAGACTCTCGTACATTCATTTCATTTGTACAGAGAGTCTGGCCACGCTCCATTGCAAAGCGTTACTTCCGTTAAGGAGGGTCCATTGTTGAAGTTTAAAACTATTGGATCTGCCCAGAGTCACTCAGGATCTGCCAAAGCCAATCGCTAACGTGTGGTCGTGACGTATATCATGCACCGAAACCGGACGGAAACAACAAGTCAGAATAATCAGACAAACAAAACTTAGCAAACCTGGTTCTTGCTCCGGCTTTAACTTCTGTATATTCGGCAGTTTTGCAACAACAGACCGAATAGCTTTTCTCACGTCTTTCTCCGCTGCCATTACTGAACTACAACTCAAACTGACGCACAACCTCAACGTCATCGTTCTTAGCCACCCCCATCTGTTCGCTGATTGGTCCTGCAGATTTTTGCAGGAGAAAACTAAACTCTATAGAGCCATCCCAGACGAACTGCTGAAGCGAAATGAAAATTAAGCGGAAGCACGTAGGAGGACGGAGCCAGGCTACAAAATTGGGTGTTTTTGAAGAAACCTAGCCATGTTTGAGAGGTGTTTACAAGAAAACTAATGAAGGTAGGGTGAAAAAGTTTTTTTTTTGTTTGAAAGCAGAGGGTCTGAGAGCAAGGGAGCCCCCTAGTGGTTCGGGGCCCTACGTAAATTGCGTAACCTGCGTATAGAAAGGATCGGCTCTGACTTACTCAGTCAATATTAAAGAAATCAAGATTATATTTTTCAGAGGAGGAGCTCTATACAAAGACACATTAACTTGTGTGCATGTACTGTACAATACCACAAATGATAGTGTTTTAGTGGAATTTGAGCTTAAGAAACTAAAGTTATGGTACAGGTGATGTCAGTTTATTTGTTGATCAGAAATATGTTGTTTAATTGTAATTTAAAAAAACGATTGTAGAGATATCTGTCTTTCCTCATTCAAGTAGTATTAAATAACTGCCCGGAGGCTTTGCAAACACTAGTGTTGTGACTTTCCTAAATGGACTTTGCCATAACACAAACCTCTACCAGCTGAGTTACAGAAAAAGTCAACAGGATCCAAAACATTGAATTTTCCAGCAGGTTCAGATGTAATGGCAGGACACAAAATTGTAAAATATCAACCACAGTAGCTCACAGTTGGGTCAAACCGTCAGTCACATTGAACAGATGCACTGCATGTGCTTTTTACACATCAGCACCCACCCGTTTTGAACTGGCCTTGAGCGTGTTCTTTCTAAATTCTTCATCTAAGCAAGTGGATGGTGAGTATTTTTGAAAGAAAAAAGTTCACAGTCCTTTAAGAGCTGTAATTAAAGCCATGTAGCTGTTCTTGTTGTCCTCTGAACTTCTGTCTGTGGACCAGACAGTGTGTGACATTTGTGTACTTATGTTCTGAGAGGTTAAGATTTGCAGTGCCATTGAAACTGCAGGTAAAGCATTATTATGAAGTGGATTTAGAGGAGAACATGCTGTGGGTCAAACACATTGTGCCGGCCCCCGGGGATGTGAAACTTCACCTCAGGCAAGGCTGAAATAGAACATCTTTATATCAGTGTCTGCTGGACAGTACTGTTCCTCTCCCTTAAAGTGATGAAAAATGTGTTTCTTATCACCGAATGCAGAAATGTAATAACTAATGAGCTGGATTGGTAGCAGATTTAATTAGTTATACAAAACCCATGAACGTATTTACATACAAATTAGAACTGGAAGGCAAAATTCTTAATTCTAGCATGGAGGCCCTGTCAATTTAATAGGAAAAATCACTGTGCTGTTTTCTCAAGTGCCGACATGAGCATTGAATCAGCACTTCAGAATACATATTTCCCTGTTTAGTGTTGAAGTTTTCGATCTTAAAAGTGCAAAACTGATTCCTTTCATGTAGTTCATAGTTCAACTCGAAGTGTTATTTCTGAAGTGTGAATCTGTGACAAGATTTATCGCATCACTAGAGATGGTACCAACCACTAGACTTTTTAATGACTTGCAGCTTGTTAAAACTTTAGTGTTAAAAGAAAGTTAAAGGGATAGTTCACACACACACACACACACACACGGGAACATTTTTTACATTTTGAGTTAATTCCTTACATACAACTAATATTTTAAAGTCTAATTAATTCAGAATGTTAAGGCAACCAGGTAACTTACTTTTAAATGTCTTGTTCTTTCAGTGTTTTTGAAGCTTTGATTGTGTTTACAGCGCGCAATATAACATGCGTTCATGTTTCACGTGTAAAAACTTAGTATTTTTCACACAATTTACTTATCTGTACAACGCTGTTTTCACTGTCCTCAAAACGGGCTGATGTTTTTCTTGTTCTATGAAATCCCTCCTTCAGAAATACATATCGAGTTCTGATTGTGTAGTTTGTTTAGTGTGTTGTGATTCGATAACAGCTTAGCTAGCTGTTAGCTTAGCTGGTGACTGACGTATTCCTGTGGGTGGAGTTTAGTAAAAACCGTTCTACTGATGTCATCAAAGCAGGAAGTAGAGGGCTGTAGTCCAAACCGGCCATTCGCTGTAAGCTTTGAAAGGTGAAATCTGTTAAAGAGGCCCTTCCACATAAAACCGTTTTTACTTGTATTTTTTATATGTGTTAGGTCCATATGTGTTGTGTTGTGAATGTGAAAATTAACTTCCACCTCCTCTGTCAGCTCTAGCCACTGAAAACAAAGAAGTGGAGAAATCAGGTCAGTTAGAAAAGCTTATCAGTGTGACGTGGAACTGATCGAGATCATTAATATTCATGAGCTCTTCAACTTGAGACCGCGCCCACATATTACGTGTAGTTGAGTTAGTTTTCATAACAAGTTTCAGCAAGGATGCTAAACGTCAACCGTACCGTATTCGAGCCATTGTTTTTCATCGAGAGACATCATTCCTATTAAACGAGGGAATCATAACAGTTGCTACATGTTTGGATGTTCAGAAGAACGCTGGATTTGAAGAGTGACTGCGATTAAAAAGCAATGCTCCTCCATCAATATTGGATCCGGACATAATGGTGGCGCAGCTTAACGCTTTAGTCCTATGTGTCACTGTGGCGGCCGGTGTTTCTCTTCCGAGCGACGCGAATTCATGCTGCACACACTTTGAAGGGGTTTATGATAAAAGACACGCGTGTTTGTGTGTGTGAGTAAAACACTTTAGTACTATGTGTCACTATCAGTTGCGGCCATTGAATGTGATAAAAACACATGTGTCTGTTATGTAAAAGACGTGTGTGTGTGTGTGTGTGTGTGTGTGTGTGTGTGTGTGCGTGTACCTGTGTGTGTGTGTGTGTGTGCGCTGTTACACGCGCATCGAAAGGGTTTACAATAAAAGGCACGTGTGTGTTTGTGTGTGTGTGTTTTTGTGCGTGGGTTTACGATAAAAGACACACGTGTGTGTGTCAAAAGGGTTTATGATCAAATTTGCATGTGTAAGAAAGACACTGTGTCTTAAGACGCTCATTTCACATTAAACTGATTACACATGAGATTAAATTGAAAGTTAGTTTGAACGAAAAACTATTATCCAATCATAGCAGTGGGTGTTTACTTCCAAGTCGTCAATGCAGCCCGCCCATTAAAACGGATAATTTCTCTAACCAGCCTCAAAATCAGGGTACAAAATGACCTATTACTTATTGCTTTTGATGTTTTTGGATGTAAAAACCATGCAAACGTCATGAGTAGACCTCAGACAACAGTCTTAAACAATAAAAACGCCAGAGGAAGGGCACCTTTAAAGAAAATATATTGCCTGGCAGTGAACTTTGAGCTTTATCATTTTACAGCTATTATTTATGCTATTATAGCAACATTACACACTAACTAGGGTTTCAAAATTGGGATCAGAAAGAACGTGACCTTTAAAGTATGACGGTACCTATTGACGTACATATTATTTGTTTTTCCTACTATGGAAGTCAATGAATAGCCTACCATCAACTGTGTGCTTACCATCATATCTAAATATCTTCTCTTGTGTTCAACAGAAACTCAGGTTAATAACAACATGAGGATGAGTAAATTATGACAGAATTTAATTTTTGGGTGAATCTTTTTAATCATTTGTTGCAATAATGCTAGAAAACAGCACTCATGAAAATGTGAGAATGCTGGTCCCTTTTGATGCTGTTTTTGTCCAATCAATTCTCATCGGGACGCAGGCCACCACTGCTCTAAAAAATAAGGCCATACTTGTTTAAATGATGTGTGGAGCTTGTGTCGCATGCTGATGAAAGCATAGAAAACAAGCCTGTCACCAAGCTGATGGGATCCACTGCATTCTAACATGACTGATCACAGCTGACATGGCCCATCTCAGAGGGTATCAGCATTAAACAAGAACACTGAAATACTCAACATATTTTCTCTAACCTCTATCTTTATTGGTGAATGTTAGTACATAATATATATGACAAACGACGCTGTCTTTTAAAAGTCAACAACATCTTTGTGTGTGTATGGGTGTAGATATATTGCTGACCAAGTTTAAGGCTCACCAATCAATAGTTTAGCTCCAGTCGGATCAGTGGGATTACCAGAGAGAGCCGTGATGATAGCAGAAACTCAGAAAGACCATTACAGAGATTGTGGTTTCCATGGTGACCGTAAATGTTGGGGTGGGATGGTGGAGTGTGAAGTGGTCTCTTTCCTTCTCTCTTATATGATTAGAATATTGTTTTTAAACGACTGTAGGAGAAATTAAATGATTTTCTTATGGTGTTTGTCCTGGCCACATTCAGCAACACAGTTTTAAAGGATTGCACTCTTTTTACATGGTCTGCAAGAAGAAACGATCCACTTGTAATCAGTTGATCATAAACCATGAGCTGG
The DNA here is from genome assembly GCF_030506205.2 of Paramisgurnus dabryanus. Classification (NCBI taxonomy): domain Eukaryota; kingdom Metazoa; phylum Chordata; class Actinopteri; order Cypriniformes; family Cobitidae; genus Paramisgurnus; species Paramisgurnus dabryanus. The sequence continues at coordinate 20,284,454 of NC_133345.1, read as the reverse complement.
AGAATGATTTTAGTCAGGTGTTTCTCACATTCACCGTAACAAATGATGTTTTGAAAAATAAGAGACACTGCAATGGTTGTATCTATAATGTATGTAATGTTTAATCAATTGTTATGTAATTATTTTGCTGCTTAAATGATTAGTAATAAATGGATATTTGCAGTCCATTTTCAGTACTATGCTGGGTCAACCTCTTAAATTCTACATAAAAATCTATATTTGCCAAGCAACAATGTACGTGTTGATTTTAATGAGCTTGTGCAACAGTAATGTTATAGATTGTATATATTGATGCTATAGAGCCTCTTTATACAGTCATGGGAGTCGCACAAAGTGGTAAAAAATATGTAATGCATTAAACATTTTTACATTATGTATACATATTATATATGGTAGACATATTATCTCACCACAGAAGCAGCATACACAATTGTCAGTCTTGAATTTGAGTTCCGAATACCTTTGTGTTCACACACAGTTTGGTTATTTGTGGGAGAGACAACACATTTTAAAACTAAACTCACACTCCGTACATTTTCGGTAAAACCCTGCCATGTCTGGGGAACTGTATTGGATAATTTGTCACGCTACATGTCACTCTTCAGTGTTAATGTACAGTACATAAAGTTAAAAGCAAATCACATGTTCAAAAAATGTTCAGAAAGTGGAAAGGTGTCTCTCTCTATCCCGTGGTACACACACACACACACACACATACAAACCTTTTTCTTCACTCAGCTTCCTTTACACAAAAATATCACAAAAATGTTACAGACTTTCTCACAAAAAAGTGTAGTTTGTATTATTTTTCAGTCTGCTTGTGTGTTCTGGAAGTACTGTAAATATTGTTATGATATATAAACCAAAACTGTGAAGAGTCTGCCACGGGGGGACCTTTTATCTTTAAGACCTAAACTAACTCTTTCTTTTCTCTCAAACAGGTATTGTTGAGAAAAAGTGAACATTTGTGTCTTGTTATAAGCACCTTTTGTACTATTGCCTCCCTACAACACATAGCTTTCATTGTTTCCTAATCTTTATAAGTTGCTTCCGACAAAAGAGTCTGCTAAATGCCTAAATGTAAATGTAAAGAATACAAATTTTGCTAGATTATTATACATTATTGCACGGCTTGTTGGAATACTTGAATCTGATTGGCCAGTCGAGACATTTGCAGGTTTGTTATTCATAACAACCACTCAAAACTAATAACACAGAGTAACCCGGATGCTGCAAATTATTTTGACAGGTATTTAATTTTACACAAAAATGTATTTTAATAACATCTATGACATTATATTTACAGATGATTAAACCAAATAGTGTGTTTGTGACATTTGAACGTCTTATCTTAAAAAGACGTCTGTATGTCTGCATTCGTTAAAAATGAGCAAATAAAATATTCCCTTATGAGGTAAATAGCCATGTAATAAGCGGGATGATGTACAGGCAGCCGGTTGTTATCGCGAAATATGCCCCCTCATTGTAATACAAAACCTTTCACTTTGAGTTTGGTCCTGTCGGGGCTTATTTCTGGCTGCCTCTACATTAAACTTAACCTAAAACTGTGATATTATAAGTAATCTTTTAATATTTCAATATAACATGTCACATGGTCCACATAAACTTACTCCTTGTCATTTTACATTTACATTTTGTCATTTGGTAAGTCCAAAGCGACTTACAAGTGATGTAAACAATAGAAGCAATTATGGCAACACAAGAACAGCAATACATAAGTGCACTGGAAATAGTCTCCTTGTACCACTTTTGGTTTGTTGGATGGTGGTCACCCTATGTGTTAGATAAAGGAAGAAGAGCGAGCTCGACAAAGGTGGATTCGAACAAGGGACATTGGTCAAAATGCAGTTCTGGAACCTTCTAGAAACTGCCTTCGCAACTAAAGACGTTGAATTCAATACATTATATTGACAAATGATTAAAGGAATAGTCTACTCATTTTCAATATTAAAATATGTTATTACCTTAACTAAGAACTGTTGAATCATCCCTCTATCATCTGTGTGTGTGCACGTAAGCGCTGGAGCGCGCTGCGACGCTACGATAGCATTTAGCTTAGCCCCATTCATTCAATGGTACCATTTAGAGATAAAGTTAACCAAACACATCAACGTTTTTCCTATTTAAGACGAGTAGTTATACGAGCAAGTTTGGTGGTACAAAATAAAACGTAGAGCTTTTCTAAGCGGATTTAAAAGAGGAACTATATTTTATGGGGTAATAGCACTTTTGGGAGTACTTCGACTCGCCTGAAAAGTCCGCTCCCCTTCTCACTCTCATAATGGGAGAGGGAGGGTGTTACTGCGCCAAGTCGAAGTACTCCCAAAAGTGCTATTACGCCATAAAATATAGTTACTCTTTTAAATCCGCTTAGAAAAGCGCTATGTTTTATTTTGTACCACCAAACTTGCTCGTATAACTACTCGTCTTAAATAGGAAAAACGTTGATGTGTTAGGTCACTTCTAACTTTATCTCTAAATGGTACCATTGAATGAATGGGGCTAGGCTAAATGCTATCGTAGCGTCGCAGCGCGCTCCAGCGCTTACGTGCACACACACACAGATGATAGAGGGATGATTCAACAGTTCTTAGTTAAGGTAATAGCATATTTTAATATTGAAAATGAGTAGACTATTCCTTTAAACCAAATACTGATTTTTTGACATTTGCATGTCTTATCATAAAACTGAAAATAAACATGTTTTCTTTGCGGAAGGTCATCATTCGTTTCGACAGGCCAATCAGAATCAAGCATGCATCTTTTTTAAACTTCAGTGCTCTAACCAGACATTAAGTGCGTTTACATGCACAGTCTTACGCCGATTATGCTTAATAAACTGATAACACGTGGGGTCATGTAAACGCGTAAAACTGTTTTCTTTAATCGGGGAAAGCTCATAAACGGCGTAAGCAAAAACCGATCGGCACAGGTAGTTGTTTGCTCATTACGCCGATTTCGCGTGGCATGTAAACACCTTAACCGGCTTTCTCATGGTTTTGTGCATGTGCGCATGTCTCCGAGTATGAAAGATAAACATCACACGCGGAAGTAAGCGCAAAGTAACGCATAAAAGTCTCAGCTTGACAAAAGCAGTTGGCAGAGAAACTGCGAAAATAGAAGCTCATGTTACATTTACAGGTTCTGCACACACGAGAAGAGATACAACAGTACAGCTTAAGACAGATATGCCGTTGACTTTTTGAACGACTATTGTTTACTATAGGTGGTGACGTCACTGTCTGCGAGAAAACTGATAATTCTCCAAGTCCCATGTAAACGCAGTTGTCTGCATAGCCGGCTTATTGATTTGCATGTAAACGCATGAAAAAAAATTTCTATAATAAGCAGATTTTTAATAGTTATCTGCTTATTCTGTGCATGTAAACGCACTCATTGGTGGGTGAAGCTAGTGTAAATGGTATTGGTGGTTGGAGCTTAGTGTAAAAAGACACTCCGTAACTATAATCATTTTCAGAACCTTTAGTAAAGTAGCAAAACAGGTTGCAAAACATTTTTCGTTTGAGAGTTCACAGCATTTTTTTTTCAAATGGGAAACCAGGAAATTATACAACTATACAATAGCCACTGTGCCCCAAATGCTTTTCCAAACCGTAGAGCAAAATAATATACCTTGCACAGTTTAAACCCAGACTGTTATTGGAATAACAATACCCCAACAAACACAGTGTGAGACGGCGTGGTTTACTGATTCCCCTCCAAAACTTTAATACTCCGTCAAGGGGATTGCTTTGGATAGGAAGGTTGCCGGCGCTCTTTGATGCCACAGCAGGAATCCATTAAAGATGTTCTGTACGATACAATGACAGGCTTTCAAAACTGAACTTCACATTGTAGGAGAGTTGGCGAGAGACAGAAAGAAAGAAAAGGGAGAGAGAGATTCAGGACAGCTGAAAAAGGGCATCTTTAATGAAGTCTCACAGAAAAAAGGTTTACACTCTAAAAACGCAGACCTTTGTTTAAAAAAAAAAAAGAAAAAACATACTCGCTTCTGCCATTAGAAAATCTACATGCGCACATGTTGGGAAAGGAAGATTATTTTTCTTGGTTTGTTATTGGTTCGAGCAACCTGTGGAATATAAGTCTTACAGTATGTACTGTGCTAAACCTGTATCTGGTAAACTGGATGATGAAAATTGTCATTGAATGTAAAGAGTTACTATGGAATACCCTAAGAGTGCATAAAAAATTTATCAAAGGCTTTCAAACTAACCGTGGCAAGTTGGAATATCAAATCTGGAAAATGCCTAAAGTATTAGCATGGATTACCTTCACATCACATCCTTCCCAAGGATAGATCTCTGATATATGTCGGGTTCTGTTACTATTTGTCAGAGTCAGATCGGTCTGCTTTGTCATTCAATGTCAGTCAGCAACATACCGAGATGAAAGTCGTACAGTGGTTTAATCAGAGTTTTGGGGTTTGATGTTGAAAGCAGAGGCCACTAATGCATTCAATAGATGTAGAGTCTCTAGAGGGGACTTAGAGAAGCAGGGATTACGGGAAAAACCTCCATCTTAGTTCAGCGTGACCATATAAAGCATGCATCATGATTGAAGGAACCCATGCATGCCTAGGAGTCAAAATCCTTTTGAGGCATTTTCACACTATCAAAAGAGGAAAATCCTTGATTGACTCTTCAAAGACATCAAGTGTACTTTAATCAATAATTTTTTTTCTGACACAATGTGAATGTATTCCCAGACAGCAGACGACTCCGAGCCGGATCCACACCAGATCTTTAGCACGGATTGTCTGCTGTCTGGGTTGTCTGCTGTCTGGGTTGTTGCCATTTCAAAACATGGGAAGAGAAGAAACTAGAGAAACAAAAATAAGGATAATGTAAAAGGGAAATTGTGTTGAAATGAAAAAATATAAAACAGATATTTACACTGACAACCAAACAAATTAGTCACACTCTAAGGCCCAATCCCATTTCTCTGTCTTACCCCTTAGTTTTGCATGTTTACGTAAGGCCCAATTGGAACAGCCCTTACTTTCACGTGAACATGCAAAATTAAGGGGTAGGGATAAGGGGAATGCATTAGTGGCCTCTGCTTTCAACATCAAACCCCAAAACTCTATATATATATATATATATATATATATATATATATATATATATATATATATATATATATATATATATATATATATATATATATATATATATATATATATTCACGGTATATGTTATAAAATTATTATTAGTATTATAATCATAATAAGCTAATAATGACCCTTAAATGAATGAAAACAGATATATATAAAAAAAAAACTTTTGAAAAAAAGAAGAAAATAAAGCTGCATCACTCATTTGAACAAAATAAGAATTCACAATATATAGAACAAAATATATATATATATATATATATATATATATATATATATATATATATATTAGGGTTGTAACGGTATACCGGTATGACGGTATACCATGATATTAACATGCACGATTATCATACCGTAAACATTTGCTTAATACCGGTTTTGGAAAAAATTATAATAAAGGAAATCTCATCTGTGCTTCTGCGCATATATACTTAATTTCACAAGACTGCTAGACACCACTCATTTAGCTTTTCTCTGTACAGCAGAGAAAATTTCATGGCCAAAGTACACAAAATCTAACCTCTATCCCCCGCTGAGAAAAAGTTAAAATCTGCATTATGGGAATACTTTGGGTATCCCAAAAATGAGCACGTGTTGTCCTTAAAGATGGATATCCAGTTTGCAAGAAATGTGGACGAAGAGTGGCTGCAAAAGGAGAAAATACGTCGAACATGTGCTACCATATTCGCAAACACATCCCTCTGTGCAGATAAAGGTGTGTTTTGTTTATAATTTAAAGCAGTATTATTTCCGTGATGCAGAGGGAATCCCAAAATCCAGTCATGAAACAATCTGTTTTCAGACACAAAGCTGTTATATAAATGCACCTCTGAAGTGAACTGTATTCAGAAAAGTCTTGATGGCATTTTCTTGTCGTTTAATCTCAGTATAATGCCTGATAAAGCGTTGTTTGTAAGCGCACATGTCTGTTTTGTTTACATGTGAACGCTGGGAACCTCTCGCTCTCCGTCTCGTTCTCTTAAAACACTAAAGCACATTTAAGTGATTTATATTACAAGTCAATTTTAAGTTGATTATACATAGGCGATATCTAAAGAGAAATAACTTATTTCTTATTTTGTTCAAATGAGTGATGCAGCTTTATTTTCTTCTTTTTTCAAAAGTTTTTTTTTTTATATATCTGTTTTCATTCATTTAAGGGTCATTATTAGCTTATTATGATTATAATACTAATAATAATTTTATAACATATACCGTGAAACTACGAACACCATGATAGTTTCTGAGACGATTATCATACCGTGAAAATTTCATACCGTTACAACCCTAATATATATATATATATATATATATATATATATATATATATATATATATATATATATATATATATATATATTTTTTTTTTTTTTTTTTTTTTTTTTTTTTTTTAAAGTTAAAATCTTTATTTAATTGTGACGTGTATATGTTACCTTGGATTGAAATATATGGAGGTCTAGATATATCTTTTAAAGCTTTAACATTTATTTATTTTTAAAATATATTTCAAAATATACAAAAAAATGGCCAAAAATATATCAATGAAAAACATATTGTATATTTCAGCAAATATATTTTTTGGCCATTTTTGATTATTTTGAAATATATTACAAATATATTTAATATATTAAATAATAATATAATATTATAATATAATATATTTAAAAATATATATATATATATTTGCCATGATTGAGTTAACAACAACCCAACATTTATTTATAAAACAACATGTGTAGTGTCCAATATTTACCCATCACTGGGTTAAAAACAATTCAGCAGAATTGCTGTGGCCATTTCAAATTTGACTCAAACCTTTCAACTTCTCTATGTGCAATCGCATGTTTTTTGTTTTTGTTTTGTGAATAGAAAAGGGGCTGTACCTGTTTGAATGGGCCAGTTAGCATCTGCTGATAAACATAGTAACTAATTTGCTGCTAAAAAGCATCTTTCTCCTTTTACATGTATCTGTCAGCTCTAATGCCCAGTAGCTGAATATTCCAATGAAAAGAGTATTATTTTTCACTATGTTACATTAAAATTCAAAAGCAGTGATTGCAATCTAAACCAACAAACTGATCCTATCAGTGTCTTATATTTACAGTGGGTAGCCTGCACAAAATGATTGACTGATAGAAAACACCTCTAAATCTTCAGAGAATCTGATTGTACAGCGGTTAATTTACAACAATGTTTGCTTTTTCCATATTCATTACAATGTCAGTTTAAAAAGTTGCATTTTATTTCTGTTAAAGGATGACTTTAATGGTGAGTGCCAATAAAGGAAATGATGAAATGAGGCTGACACAAGCCCTGATAGATCTGTGATTGTGGAGGGCAGTCTTTCTTTAATGTGATACAGTATTGCAGGGAGCTCTCGGGGTGCATGCAGAATTATGACACCAAATCTGAAGGTTCTTTGTATGAAGAGCATTATGAAAAGGAATAAGAGATGAAAACTCAGAGGGTCCTAGAATCTTACTAGTAATTAGACCGGGGTGCAGCTCCACTAGGGCAATGTGACCCCCACGATCAGCTATGAAGATAGTAAGATGCGCATCAATGAATATTAAGACAACTTTTCTGAAAGAAGAATATGAGCTTTGAGAATGCATCTGAGATATGGAAAATACTTTGAAACTATCAAAGCTGTGCTGTAATGTGTGAAGTAATTGAGTAAATAGGCATTTTAAAAATTCACGGGATGTGTTTTGCGTTTTCAGATGCATGGTTTAAAACTTTTATAGCAAACAAACACTGTGTGTTTTTTCTAAGAAATCTGTGTGTTTTGACTCTTAGTGTCATACCGAGTGTCGTTTAAGCGGAATACGTTTTTAATATTTAAGTCAACAGCTCCGATTGAAGAATCCATTTGTGTTTATTTGCTTTCATAAATATTTCTTCTGTCAGGCTTAAAATTACTGTTGATCCTTCTTATAAAATAACCATCTATTTATTTACTAGAATATCACATAATGCTCTATTTATTTAACGATTAGTTCACCCAAGAATTATGACTTTATTTACAGATGATGTCGCTGTCATTGTCATCGTATGACTGGAAAATTATACTGACTGCTTGGTCTTTTCTGTATGCAAAACAAGCAGATTTGTAACCAATTCATTCAGGCAGTCATTCGTGAACTGGATAAAGACGTTTTTGAAAAGATCTTATTCAAAAGAAGACTGGAAAAGCAACATATCGGTCTGTTTTTTCACAAAGCTATCAAGAAATATAGATCACAAGCCATATGCCGCTTCATTGCAATGGAATGGATAAAATAGCCTGATAAACATACTATTATTCTGCTGCTAAAAAGCATCTTTCTCCTTTTACATGTAGCTGTCAGCTCTAATATGTACTTTCCGAGTTGCCTAATTCATAGTGAAATGTACAAAACATAGATTATTGAAAAAAATTGTGAAACCCCACCCATAACCCCAATGTCACGGGGGTGAAAGCAAATCATACAAAAATGTACAAATGTGGTTTGTTACAAATTTTTGCGAATTAGCCACCTCGTACAATGTGTACGATTTCCCATAAGATTGGGTTTGATAAAAGCATTGAGGGATAAATCTGCAAAATCCTGTATTGCATGGATAATATTATACACATTTGAAACAATATGTATATAGACGTTTCAGCAATAATAACATAAACAAGCGGCTGTCGCGGTCCGCACGTAACTTCCGGTAAACTCCGCTAATAATACATAACAACAAAGTACTTTAAACGTAGTTTATTTATATAACAAGCAAAAAAACAACACATAGATTACCTAGGAAACCAAAACATGTGTTATTTTCGACGAGGCATTTGTTCAAGAGATCAGTTTAGCAACTAGTCAAAACGAAACCGGAAGTAAGGTTCGGATCCAGGCGTGTATCACGTGCATCAGATGAAACCGTCTATATGATGGTCCTTTAAGAGTGGGATACAACTAAAGTAAAGATATGGGGGATGCAAGTTGTCATAATTAGCTGTAAAATAAAATAGCTATAGTTATGTACCAAGCAATACAGACAATGGGACGTGTTGTTCTCACATGGTTCATTGCACAATAGTTGTACACATTGTGAACTTGTCAGTTTTTGTTGCTAGGCAACAAACCAAAACCTTAAACTACTATCTGACTTCAGGGTAAACTAAGGATATATGAAGCAGGAAAAAATTCAGCCGGTGAATCCGACACAAGAGATGAGATTGTATTGTTTAAGTTTCTTTACAAATATTTTCTATACTTTCTTTTTACCTCTGTCATCGATCACACTGCTCCTTTATAAATTATCAGCGAAGTGGTCTAGAGTTATAATTTGTTTTCAGTCACACGTAGTTAAACACATGCGCACACTCATCCTCGCACAGATATGGGCCATTAGTCCCCGCCACATGTGCCTCTCCTCATTGAGCGCAATAAGGCCACTTCACCCTTTCTGATTTTGCTGTCAGTGTGTAACAGTCAGCTGCAGCAGAGAGAGGCAGCAAGGTTGAACATGAGAGAAGATGTGAATCAGCATGGTCAGATTCACACCACTCGGTCTCAAACACACCTTAGACAGCATACTGATCACACAGCAGGTATCAACCAATTTTTCACTTCCACAAAACACCCAGGAGGAGAAAATACTAGTGTAGAGGTCAGTAACCAAGCACACGTGCCAACACTGGCTCGCGAAAGTGAGTAAAATTTTACTTGTTCGTTTCAGAAGGGTTTAAATCAGGACCATGCAGAGGACAATACAAAGTGAATGGATGAGATTGACCACAAACTTGCCAAGTGATAATGGTGAAAACTTAAATTAAACTCAAAACACATGTAAAACATTCTTCAGAATAAATGTTAAAATTTAAATAGTTTTGTCTTAGTATGCATTCATGTATTTTTTCTGACCAAAGATAAACGGAGATTATACCACTTCAAACAGGTCGCCGATCACTGCTCTATACAAAAATAACGTATTTTTCTTTGATGTTAGCTGTAATATGAATGTCTAAGGACTCCTGCAATTTGTGTTGGGGCAGATGAGTGTAAATAATCTGGTTGCACAACATCAATGGGTTCTCTGCAGCAATGAAAAATAACAGCAGTAAATGCCATTGAATGGATGAATGACCTGTGAAGATAACTCGGGTGACAAGAGTTCAGAATTGCCTCTGTTTACCAGTCTCATTTATTGCATATAATAAAAATTAAATGGTGTGAATTATGTTTTGTAATACTGTACGACAATATTATTTTAAAAGATTTACTACTGAATTGTCTCATCAAAAGTCTAAATATCTCATATAACAAATTTCATTTCCAACTGAGTTATCCCAACAGTCATTATTTATACCCACCTTGTGAAAAGTAATAGCCAACTACCAGTGATGGGCGGCTTAATTCAAAATGAGCAGGTGCCTGCGGTCACCAATGGTTACCTGTGGTTACAAGTCATCCAAAAATATTTTTTATGATATTCGGGTTGCGGTCGGTCGGGTCGTTTGAAATAAAGAGGCAATTAACTATTTTAAACAATTACTACTTTTAAAAAATGCGGGTCAGGAAGCGAGTCGGGTGCAATATATTTTTTGTGTGGTCCGAGTTGCGGGCGGGTTAGTTGTTGGTTGCAACATGATCTCACAAAGTTCCGTGGTATAGTCACGGAATATTTTGCTTATTTATCCGTGTCATTGTCACGGATCTCCGCATTTTTCCGTGGCTGTACCACAGACTTTCTTTTCCGTGTCATTGTTACAAATTGGTTACTCAACTGCTTGTTCCTATTTCCAAACCATTGTCGCTTCGGTTTAGGGTTAGATTTGGTGTTTGCGTTAGTATGTCACTTTAAGGGCTCTATCTTACACCCGGCGCAATGCAGCGCAATGCGCGACGCAAGTGTCTTTCGCTAGTTTCCACCCTAATTTTCACGTTTAGCGCCGCGTTGTTTAAATAGCAAATGCATTTGCGCCCCCTTTTGCGCCCATGGGCGTTCTGGTCTGAAAACGAGGTGTGTTCAGGTGCATTGTTGGCGCGTTGCTATTTTGAGGCAACTAAAATAGACTACGCCATTGACCAACAAAAACCTGTTCTAAAGTCTAAAGTCAATGGCGCAATGTGTTTTATGTTATTTAAAGAGCGCATTAGTAAAATGCGCCTATACACGGGAGGACAACGCGGGTTTGCTTATCACAAGGTACATGAATGCGCAGCAGCACAAAAATGTTTTCAAATATGAAAGATTAAAGGATTGAATGTAAAAGATTATTATTGAGTCTCTTGGACATAAATGAGGACTAATTATGAGACGTTAGAAGGCGCAAAGAGCTGCTTCATCTGCAGCCTGGTAAGTAAATAAATGCTTTGCTTTGAACAAATGCGTCTGTTTTTAAATGTTTTTTTTAATGCTACCTCACGGATTTATTGTATATGATTACTCTGTACCTGTGGATATGGTGAGATGAGAAACATTTTTAAGTAATGCTTAAAAAAACGCTGTCCAAAGTGCTGAAACGTGAGGAGAACCGTTTGTAAATTCTTTATCTCTTGTTTGTTACAAATAAAGTATTTTTAGAGTACAAACCTTGTCTTACATACTTGTAAATAATTTTTTGATGATATTGGATAGCCATACATTTAAAGCAATTAAAAGCCTGCTTTTTTACTTCCATGACTAAAAGAAAACGGGTTTTAAAATTTTTTAATAAAAAAATAACAATTTCAATACAAGTGAAAAACAACACAATTATTTAACATTAATCTTAAACTGGGGATCTTCTTCCTCCGCTTAGTTTTTCAGTTTACAAAGTCCGTCATCTAAATAGGGATAAGAGATAGCGCCAGCGCAACTGGCTTTTAAAGGGGATGAGAGCTGAGACTCTCATTGGTTTACTGCACGTTACGCCCAAAATACTCCCATTACAATAGGACCTACCCTTTTCGACCATGCGCTCGGCGCAAAAAACATTTTTCTTGTCGTTAAATTAGCAAAAGTGGATTCGGACACGCCCATTTACACGTTGCGCTGTGCGCTTTAGACAATGCGCTAAGATCGTTAAAATAGGGCCCTAAGTATTGGTTTATACTATTTTTTTCAGATACATTTTTTTTATAGTTTCAGATTTTAAACCAACGTCGCCTGGCGTTAGGGTTAGAGTTTGGTTTGGGTAGGGATGTCATTTTATGTAAATCTAGCCCTAAACCGAAGCGACAATGGTAAGAAAATAGGACAAAACAGTTAAGTAACCAATCCTTGACAATGACACAGAAAAGAAAGTCCCGTGGTACGGCCACGGAAAAATGCAGAGATCCGTGACAATGACAGCCATAACATTATGACCACCTGCCTAATATTGTTTAGGTTTCCCTTTTGCCACCGAAACAGCCCTGACCCGTTGAGGCATGGACTCCACTAGACCTTTCTATCAGAACCAGCATTCACTTTTTCTGCAATTTCAGCTATAGTAGCTTGTCTGTTGGATCGGACCACACGGGCCAGCCTTTGCTCCCCACGTGCATTAATGAGCATTTGCCGTCCATGACCCTGTCACCAGTTTACCGCTTTTCATTCCTTGGACCAGTTTTGATAGGTACTGACCACTGCAGACAGGGAACACACCACAAGAGCTGTAGTTTTGGAGATGCTCTGACTCAGTTGTCTAGCCATCACAATTTGCGCCCTTGTCAAAGTCACTCAGATCCTTACGCTTGCTTTTAACACATCAACTTTGAGGACAAATAGGCTGATGTGTTAGAAGCAGGAAAAATGGGCAAGTTTAAGGATCATGGCGACTAAGGCTCATTGATGCACATGTGCAGCAAGGGCTAGCCTGGGTTGTCCAATTTAACAGACGAGCCCCTGTAGCTGAAATTGCTGAAAAAGTTAATACTGGTTCTGATAGAAAGGTCTAGTGGGGTCCATGCCTCGACGGGTCAGGGCTGTTTTGGTGGCAAAAGAGGGACCCACACAATATTAGCCAAGTGGTCAAAATGTTATGCTGATCCGTGTATTTCCAATTTTGTCAAGAAACTTTTCAGTATTTAAGGCTTTGGTAGCTCAGCTGGTACAGCACAGATCATAGGTTTAATACAGTCAGAAAATTCTCACACTGGTATAATTTAAAATGCTTTAATACTTAAAATTAAAGCATATTCTAAATGTAAATTTACCATAGTACTCCAGTATACAACACTACAGTCAAACAGCTAATAAACAACAGTTCTACATGAATGGACTCACTTTGGACTCATTGTTATGCATCCTTTTAAAAATCTTAGGAGTGTCAAGATTAAAGGAAACACATCCGAGTGGATATGGTCATCACCCTTTGCTCAGTCTGCACTTGACCTCAAGTGGTAATAATATGCTGCAAACAAATGGGCCTAGAAGTGTTTACATTAAGCCTCAGGAACAACACAATGACATCAAACCAGAATAGAGCTTTTAGAAAAATGTATGTAATATCACATCTATATTGAAGATATGACGAATCTTCTGTTAAACAATAAAGCTTTTCTATCCAACTGAACTGCTCATCTGAAAAAGACACAGATTGTACGAGGCACTTGCATTTGTCTCACAATATTACCCATTTCTAGCATCATTGCGCATAATGATCACTGCTGTATTATCAGCTACTCATCACACAGTATCTTATAAAAGTTTACATTTTCAAAAAATACATTTTTGACATAATCACATGTCATATCGATGCGGTAATGGATCTCTTTTATGTTTTTTTTCAGGTGGTATATTTAAAAAGATAAAGAAAATAATTACATGTATAAGCAGAAAGCAACGGTAATGGCTTAATATTGGGAAAAAGCAGCCAGATGATACATTAGCAGGTCTAAGAGGTTTTTCGGACCATTTACCGCATCGGGTGTCAGAAATGACTATGGCAGTAATAGGCTGAAAGCCGGAGCTATTTGAGAGACGCATGAATGAAGTAAAAGGTGGTTGTGGCATATTGTGAAATACTAAGTTGCCACAGGGAAGACAAATACAGCAGACAAAGACGTCTGACTGACTGATTGACTAAAATTGGGCATCTAAGAGAAACAGAGATGCAGCCTTTGTCATTCATATAGCTCAAGTTCTGCTTTTTAAATTGCAGTAGAATAGGAAGAAAAAGTAAAGTTACAAAGTTATGACTTACATTGTAAGAATTTTAAAAAGATAGCAAATATGGCTGCTCGGGATCAGGATTCAGGAACTATCAGTCTGAAGGGGATGTTTTAAAATAAACTCTAACTTATGTGTATTTTATAAGTATCATCCCAAATTACAAACTAGAAAAGGGCATATTTAAAATGCACATATTTTATTGCTAAAAAACGAAGCTATTTTGTGTATTTGGTATAATCCAATTAGTTTGCATGGTTTATGGTAAAAAAAAACTTATTTTTCACATACTGTACATTTTTGTAGCTCCAGATATACTGCTTTTCTCAAAGCATTGATTTTGTACAAAACTCATCAATCTGAAAAGTCCCTGATTGGCCAGTTAATCTGTACGTTGTGATTGGCCTGAATACCTCTGACGTCAGCCGGAAATGTGACGCTCCTTACCATGTTTGAAGGATTCGGTCACAATGCAATGCTGACAGGAGTTAACTTACAGGCTGTAAGTCCAAGCGGGAGGAATTATGAAAATGTCGGTCTTGTCTACATCACCAATCCCAGGAAGTAAACCGTTGCCTACAATCTGTGTGTTTAGTACAAGAAAAGAGATTTAAATAAATACGATAACTCCTGTCCTCATTTACTTTGAGGTTTGTACCTTTTGCATATTGTTAACATGTACTAATACACATTACAGACCAAACGAAAATGTAAAATCATGAGTTGGACCATAGTTGCTCTTTAAAATTAAATTGTTTTACAAGAAATGTGTTAATACAAGGAACATTTCAAATCCATACATTTCCCTATGGCAATATTAAGTTAGGACAAAAAGTGCTAATAGGGCAATGGTTTTGAGCTGTCACTGGGGTAGTACCCTTTAAAATGCACTAATAGGTACAGATATACATTTGGTAGAAATATGTACCTTTGGGATGTATCTTAGAGGAACTAATATGTACTCTTTGATACCAATATGAACCTCTGAGGTACTAATAAGGAGCCTTTAAGTGCAAAGATGTACTTTTTGAAAGGGTATCTCCCCAGTGACAGCTAGGAGCCATTTTTGACCATGAGTGTTACTGGGGAATGAAAGGCTATTTCTATTATTTTAGGAAACTTTGTTTTAGGCAATAAAGATCTTTTTAAGAGCCCAGAGATTTCTACTAGTACATGTGAGCACTCACAAAATTTGTCATTATAAATCACATTATGCAGTCATAAATATGGTTTAATAATTTATTTTCCATACAGCTATAAAGGAATTGACTTCTATGCGTTTTTAGGATTAATACCTAATTATGAGAATGTGTTTGATTGACATCTTCTGTATGAGCAGACATGTTTTTAATTTTGCATGTGAAGTAGCCCTGTCAACTTTTATACATTTGTATTATTATAGCATGAAACCGTACGCGTATGCAGTTTTGCAACTTGCATTCATATACTCCGTCAACAAAACCAAAAGGAGGGAGCTAGTGACAACGTTACAATTTGTATTAGGTTTGATATTATTATGTGGCAAGTATATGCTATGAATCTGATTTGTTTACCGGCCATATATTTACATTCTGATTATTTCTCCTCAGGACATTGGGATTAATCCATCCTCTGCAAACCCAGATAAACATGGTTCAACAAAATGCCACGTTTCACTAAACAAAAAGAGGACCAATCAATCCTTGATGATGCAGTTTGTGAGACATCAGCCACTATTCTCAGAAAAATGATCGTTTGTGTTACCCTGAGGGCCACAACAAAAGAGAGGAAAGCTAGCTTTAAGTTTCTTAGTCTCTGTGCTATTGAAGCACTTTCCTCCACAGACGATACATCGGCACAATTGTACTAGCAAAATTTATTTGACCCCATCTCTCCAAACACGCATACATATACCCACCCACGTTAGGTTTTAACTACGAAAGGAACAACAGAGCCCTCTAGAGGAGAGAAAAGCAACAACAAAATTATTATCACTACATTTCTAAATTAGACTTCAAGGGTTTTTGTCACAGAGTTTTAAATAGGCTATGTTTTTAATATCAGCAGCATTAAACAAGCACCTTTAAAGCCCCAGTGTTCAAGATCACTTTCTGTGGCTGCATACATTTTACCCTCAGTGTTTCATTGTGAGTGTAAATCCGGATCAGAGAGGATGTCTTACAGTAACTGGATTAGAGAGATCTGGATTACATTTGTCCTCCGCATGCTTAGCCTGGGTTTATTATTCGGTTAGTACTAACAGGGGTTCAAGAGGGAAAGTAGATGCAACAAGAACTTGAGAGCCAGTGTAAATCATATTAATTCATTTAAGATCTTATGTAGCCTAAGCACCAGCTAAACTGTGACAGTAAACTGTATGTATATTAAATATTACACACTCTAAAAAATAATATATCAACAAACCCAACCACTGGGTTTGTCCATATTTTACCTAACCAGAGTATTCCTCTGAATTTTTGGTTTTACTCCTTCCACCTTAAATCAACACTTATCTTTCTGTATGTTTAGTGAATCTGCTTTGTTAACAAAGTAATATGATTGCAGAAGCTTGACTGGTATAAACAGTGACAAATATTGCCCAGGGTGCATTGTTTTCTAAATCTGATCAGTAATTCTTCTATTAAAACAAACATTTTTGTGCAATAAAAAAAGTTATGTGATTCCCTAACCATACAGACCTACAAATAACATTGAATGAACCTTGTAGAATATATGGATCTTGCAGGCGGCAACAGGTGAGTGTGTCATGCTGTAACAACTATAACTGAATGGGTTCGACATGGCTTGTCAGCTACTAACATTCCTGTTTTACCATCTGTAACCTGCAGTTTTACTTCAATTCACACTCCCAGCGGCCATGATTGACAAGATTCATCCAGAGTAGACATGTGATGCAACTGCACTGAATTGACTCGCACAGCAGCCCATGTGAGAACCATTTTCAAATACTGAAAAATTACTTTGAACTCTGCCTGACACACACACACACTCAAATGCATTAAACCCTCACACAATAAGAAGGATTTTCAAATCCTAAAAAATTTACATTTTCAAATCATTTATCATTTATGTTAAAACATTATTACATGACCTGAAATAAAGACGGCCTTTGATGGGATATGGTATAATATGTGATGTGGTGGATGACTTTGTAAATTATGGCAACATGTAACTTCTTGTCTTCTTTTTGGAGAAAACTGTTTATGCTTTGGATTTGCTAACTTCTCGAACACTGACCTAAAGCTGCTGTGAAATCATGTTTTATCTTAAACATAATTATAATTCTGATATAAGTGGGGACAAGCCCACGTGGAATTCCTGCCAATTTTACCTTTCAACTGTTTTGAAACTGAAAAACTAAGCATGCCCTGAAAATCACACTTGCTGCAAGTAAAGCGTTCACGTCTATGTATGCATGCAACAATAGCACCACCTACTGACTGAAAGTAATAGTTCAATAAATAATGCAGATTTGCTGTGTGGGCTTTTTACTTTTATGCATTTTAGGAATCACTAAGGACCATGGTTTCATTTTTTAAAACTGTCATACTAAAGAAATTGTCACCTAAGATGTTGAACAAAGTAAATCATATTTTTTTGTAATTTTTTCTTTGACACAAGAGCGTTCATGTTGAGCAGATATAGCGACCGTATTGATGATCTTAGGTACCAAAATCTAAAAAGTTTAATTTTAGTCATTTCAACTTTAATTTTTATCTTCACTGATATGTTGATGAAACTTATAAAATCAAGTTGGATTAGCTTAAGTTACTCACACAAGTCAAGATAAAATGTCAGTTAAAGTTAAAATGACTTGTGAAACCAAGTTGATTATACATTAAATAATATTGTAGTATTAATTGTATAGTAATACTGCAATATACCTACAGTAAAATAACGCTGGATACTAGTTTTTTCCCAGTGTTTTTGAACCTTACCATGGTAAATATTTAAGTATAGTTGTGTCAATCACATGGTAGTTGTGTCAATCACATGGTAGAGCCAGAGTCGTATAATAACAGAGTTACGAAACGCTTTGATCTCGCCGCCGTGCGGTCACGTGATTCATGTAACGTTCTGCAGTTCCAAACCAAGCAGGGCTGTCAATCTGTTTGCATAGGTTTTCAGCTATTTTAGATAAATATTAGCTTGTAATGTGAATTGATCACTATACTTACTATGTTTATAACGTTTTTTTACTAGGGAGTGATGTAAATATAGTAAAACAGTTAATAAAGATAAACAGTTAATTGTGGCCCAAAGATAACTGTGGTTATCTATACCAACTACAGCAACACAGTTTATCTTTTATTTTTGTAGCAAAATATGGCTATATAAATGGCTATCAATCTGCTAAAAACATAATACCTACACTTTTACTATATTAAAATCACAAAAAAGATTTTATTTGTAACAGTGAAGCATAACATAAACACACTAAATTAATATTTAATTGTATTTATAGTACACACATTAAACGTTAATATAATCATACATGATTTTCGAGGATACATCACTCGTATTACTTACCAAACACAATGAAACACATAGCAGCATTGTAAGCAGTGTGACTTTCTTATAAGGCATTTAGCTTGTCGCTGTTGCCCCCTAGTGTTACTCGTAATATATAAAAAAGATAAGTATAAAGTAGATGGCCACCAGTAATAAAATATTAAACCATTAAATCTATATTATTCACACATTATACACAACTCATTAAAATATAAAAAATTTACTAGTTATTATTAACGAAAATCATTACCTACAGCAGAGTTCATAAAATATCACTGTTGACTTAGTCAACTTGACTATATTAATGAAATGTCCGAAAATGTAAAGAGAAACGGTAATTTCATCGATTTACCAGCAGGTGCCATTGAAATGAATGGGCTTCAGTGCTGCGTTTGGAACTATGCGTCACTACCGGTCACTACATGAAACGCTGTTACTTCCGCATTCCATTCTTACAACGGACGTCTATGTGAGTGTCGTAACTCTATTATTATACGACTCTGGGTAGAGCATAAGCAACGCAAAAGTGCGTGCCACGCCCACGACGGGAGTTTGTGTTCGTTGTCAAGGAAGGGCGTCAATGGTTACAAATATGGCGTAAATTCTGCTATAACGTCAAATGTTGACAATTATAGGCTGCTTTACTAACTAAAAAACAATGCGAGGATTACACGAACGTGGATTTGTACCAGACAAATGCAATATCGGGCTATAAAACAATACAGGTAGTCATGGTCAATTTTTGGCGCTGTCTTTGTTGTTGACTGTCGCACTGGCCAGTCTTCGACTATTTTATCTACAATTTTAATTTAATCCGTTTTGTTACACGTGTTATTGGGCGATTTCAACATCAATAGGATGCGGCTTTTCTTGTTTGGATGAGGTCTGCGGTGTGTTGAAATCAGTCATTGTCATCCTGATATATCTGGGATGCCAGCCCTCAAGGACAAACTTCACTACTCGTATCCTTTTACTCTGACAGAATTACAAGCATGTGTTTTGAAGGTTGTTGCCATAAAAGTTGCAGCTACTTAACTGTTTAAATTAAGATCAACACGGCATGAAACATTTAATATTCTTCATTAATTTTGGCAAATTAATATAAGGATTATTAATATAAGGATTAATATATGAGTTTTCAAACTGACTGTTTAAATGTTATGTTTTTGTCCATTGCTATCTTATGTGCGTATGACCAGATAGTCTGTATTTATAACAAAAATGCATATTTAATCATTTATAAATATCACAAGAATTATTTCCTATTAGTAACATTAGATTAGGTTCACATAGAGATACTGGAAATGACAGAGAACTGCTGGTACAAGAACGGAGGTACTGTAGGTCTCTGGCCCGCAAACTTTCCCTGGAAACAAATCGCAGACGAAAGTAAGTGTCCAAAATAAATCAGAATTTAGACCTGTATAGAAATCTTGAGCAACTATATTCATCACTTAAAACACTTCTAACATATAAGCACTGCGCCGCGAATAATGTATTATGCCGCACTGTAAAAAAAATTGCAGCATTTATGTCAAATCAACACATATTGAATTTATAAGTTATGTCAACTATTTAAAGCCAAAACTTAAAATAATAAGTTGAATTGATTTGCAAAACCAAGTTGTTTTAACTTTGTGTTGCATTTTTTTTTACAGTGTGGCCTCTAGAGACTTAAGGTAGCAACAACAATAAAAATATATATTTTTACATATAGCAGCAGTCACCTATACTATACACTACACAATTCTTGATTAAATATTTTGCGGTTTGAATCTGAGAATAAGGATCAAATGAGTGTCTAGACAAGGGATATGAGAGCCGATACATGCTGTTAATAGCACAGTCTGTCTTTTGACCCAGTCAATCTTTATGCACATTGAAATTAAAGCTACCCAACAGGACACAGATACTGTTATACAATCCTCTATTTGTCAGCCAAGATTTACCTGCTTGAAATAGTAACCTCCAACAGCAAGAGCAAAGGAACATCACTTAACAAACAACAGGAATGGTGTTAAGAACAAGTGCTTGCTTACCCCACAAAGCTCAGATACGGACACAGATTTGGCTCATTTTAAATGTTACTGTTCAATTTGAAATGTTACATTTTAAATGTTAATGTTTCTTTTGCGATTAAATAATCTGTGATAGTGAACATACCAAATTGTGCGTAGCATGCTCAAAAATGTGCATATATGCATTTAGTCCCGTTTTAAAGGAATTTGCTTAATTTTAGATGCAGTTCGGGCTGACAGCTCAAGGTTTCAGTAGCATAGGCATGCATTCGTTCTGTGCCATTACCAAATTAATTTCGCTGAAATGCCATCTGTTAGAGAAGGCTCGGGTTCCTGTTGACCCTAGAAAGTAAACGTGAGACATAATGAAAGCTTGTGCAATGAGCTGATATTGCCAATTAGATTAAGGTCTCATTTCCCTTCTGATTCAACTGGCACATCTGATATGCAGCATGCAGTTGCCAAAGTTTCTTGATACTTACAGCATCCTAAAACATTAATGGGGAACTATGCTGTGATCTTTGTGTGTGCAGTTATTTTAAGCTTTAACTGTGACATAATAAAAAGTGAAGTATTGAAGAAATATTCTCACTGTCCATGTCAGAGCTCTAGAGGAGAAAAGGAAACAGTGGGATGTTCAGGAGCAGAGACTGAGGGAGAACGTTCTGAAGCAGCGCCGCCAAAAACTGCAGGATGCCACCGAGAACTTTCAAAGAGCTCATCTTCCTCCCTCCCAGAGGTCGAGACCAGGTAGGTCGAATGAAACAGGCCCATACTAATCCATGTGTCTGCACTGTATATCTTTTGTACTGTCTGTTAGCTATTATTAGGTTGGCATATGCTGTCTTGTCCGCCATTTAAACAAAGTGATTTGGTTTTGCAACAGCCTTTAAGAGAAGAGCACCCAACCTTGATGAAGCACTTAATCATATTCAAGGCACTTCACACTTATACAATCATCAGTCTCCATTTTTGTCCAGTGGCTCTATTATTAGCAGGTAGGTCACTCTCATCCCAAAACATGTTTTTTGCTTTAAAAAATGCATACATTTTGCTTTACTAATTTAGTGTGTAGTATTTTTGATCATTAAAATAATATTTTAAGAACAAATGTGTGTAAGTTAGTTCAGTTACAATGGCAGTCTATGCAGGATCAATATGAAAACCTAGTAAATCAAACCTAGTTTGACTTAGCTGTCCACAAAGCCTTGCTTGCACAAATTACATTGTGAATAAGTAACCAGAAGTTTATCATTTCAGATAAGTGTGCCCACTTTACAGATCAAGTAAAAACCTGTTTTACTTTCACATTAAACCCTCTAGTATCACCACCTTATAGACTTCCAATTTAAGAGCATTATAATAAACAAGTTATTTGATTCTTTTCGATGTATCACCAATTAGTTTGTATTTTGTGTACAATATACTTTTAGCACCACCAAGAATGCCAGGCTGAGGCCATTATTTTGTTTCAGTAGCCGCACTTCCTCCCCAAAGCCTCCAGGGGGCGCCCGTCACTTGCGTGCCTTGTCTGCAGCTGAGGCCTACAGCAAACTCATGCACGAGAAGACCTTTAAAAACAATCAGCTGCTCTTCTTCAATGAGATTGTTCATGAAGAAAAAGAGCAGGACAATGTACAGGTAAATTAATATACACATATATGTATATGATATCCTCAAACATACCTCATTATAGTAAAGTTTCAGGGCTCAACAAAAGCATACTGTGGAACAGTTTCAGGACAGTGTTGCATTTGTTGATCATCCTGCAAACATTATTGTGATGTATTGAACAAGGCTGTCAGATTCTGCTGATTTTAAAATATGTCATGAAGGTTACATTATGACATGTAAAATCTTGGAAACATATTTTGGACAGCTTTAAATAAAAGTTACTGCTTCTTTGAATGCTTAGCTTAGCACAGATTTAAATAGTATTTTATTTTTTGCAAAAAAATAACACATATTTTTTTATTTACTAATATCATTAGATGTGTGGCCCCCGGCAAATATGAAAGTTTTTTGGGCCTGATTGTATATAAAGAATATTTATATATTATTTATTTATTTATGATAAAGTTCTGCAAATGAATAAAGTATTAGTATATATTTCTGGGTTGTGGCCGTGTTGTGTGTCAAATCACATAATGTCTTGTGATAAACTGCCTTGTCCAGGTGACAGTTCATTGTGTTTTGTGTATGTTGCAAGAGGCCTGTTGGCAAATTTGGTACAAAAGTGTAAGCTAAAAAAAACGATGTAGCCTTAGGCTCCTCCTGCCATGACATGCTGTAGCACCTTTAAAATGAAGTTTTTTTAAAGAGATGAGCTCAGCCTGAAACTTTCATCATACCAACCTGTATACATGTCCTTCTTATTCATCGATTTCATGTGACATTACATCACACAGTGGTGCGGGTGCCATTTTCAGGACCAAATTGGAACTTCTATGGTTGTGTTAAAAGCAAATTACAAAGAAACTGATTAATATTTTACAATATCCCCAAAAACCCTAAGCGTTTTCAGAAATTAAGTGCTGCTATATATATGTGTGTGTTTTGTACATAGACTTGTATGCATTTGCAACTGTAGTGTGGTTGCATGCTGATTTTTACATTGCAAAAGGAAAAATATAAAACATGCTTTTATGGGGGTTTTTTTCAGTATAAGTTCATTAATTAACAAAATTTCCAGTTCTTGTACATGTTAAATATTGTGTTCAATTGTGGGTGTAGAGTTGGCACGACAGTTTTTTCCTAGATCAGCTATGCAAAGCTACTAAAGGTGGCGGCATGACAAAAGTCGCATGCCGAAAAAAGCCATGAATATGTAAATCTCCCCTGCTCAAACATTTTTTGCCTGAAACACTTACGTTATATCCTTTACCGCAAGTACACTGGATGTTACCTGCACTGGCTTGGAGCCAGCACATATTTAATGCATTGAGCTTATAGCCCAAAACAAATATAATAATCATATTTGCAGTATCGGTGTCATGATTTTTTTTTTTTTATATGTTACAGTCTGTACACTAATATTGTCAGACTTGTGGAACTATGTGGGAATCCCAGTGACCATCAAGTAATTTCCTGGAGCAGTTTTCCGAACAAGGTTTACATTAAGTCAGAATCAAGTAACGTAACTTACAAAAAACATTACCTTTGTGCATCTTGAGAATGGCATCAATGTTTTTTTAAGATGTGTGTGAGTTCAAGCTGTTTTCAGTTAAAACAGCTCAGCCATGCATTTTAGTATTGAACTAGACTTAAGCCATGTCTGGGAAACTGCCCCCTTGTGTTTTAATTTCTGTCCCTCAGAAATGATGCAACATGATCTTCAAAAGTCACTCCGTCCACCAGTTTCACAGCATAAGTGGTCTAATATGTTTTTTTATTGATTTTCAGGAGTATCTTGATACCTCACATAGTGAAACGGAGAGCCTGTCTAGTCTGGACAGTTTAGAAAATGGAGCCAAATCAGTCCCTAACCCGGTTTCTTGCTCCTATCAGAACACCAACTATGCCCAAACCTTTACCCCCCTCATGGATCCTAGTAAGCTCCAAGACCCCCATAGTTCAAGGCAGTCCAACAACCTACGTTCACCACCCTCCTATCCTGTAGTAAAGAGTTTCTTAGAGGAACTCTTAATCGAGAAACACAATCTCAATCCCAGTTTACCTTCACCTAGCGCTCATGAGTCAGCAAATGGATTTGGGAGTCTCCAAAATCTTACCAAAGCAACAGAACAGTGTAACCTGAGGGACCAGTCACAGATCATTGACACCCAGTCTGCTTTTGGTTGCCAAAAAGAGTTGATTCAGCAAGACTTTGTGGCTAATTCAGAACATATGACTCATTATAATGACAGGAACGATGCTCAAGAGAATATTTTGAAAGACAAAGCATCTGTGGTTGCCCACTGCAAAACACAAACCGTGCCAGATGCCACACCCTTGGAATTCTCAAATCTGAAGACCGAATCCAAAGTGCAGACACAAACACTGGAGGAGAAATATTCGAAACATTCATCAGAATGGCAGACGGCTCTTCCAGCCAGCAGAGGCGAACACAATGATGGTTTATTCGAAACCTTTGCAGGTGCTGCAGCTCATCTGGTCACGATCCCTCGGACTGATCAGGTCTCAGACACACAGTGTTCTTCAGAATCACATAAACACAAACCAGATGTAAACACTGCTGCAGGGCTTAAGAGAGAATCTAAACCTCTGATCGTGGAGGAGAGTGTAAAAAGAAACCCCCCAGATCCAAAAAATGAAACAGAAATCATTAAATTGGCAACAGCTTGTATGTCTAAATCATTTAAAAACTCGGAGCAATCAGCGGAGCCTGTGACACATCTTTCCCCTAACAGCGCCAATGTCCGATTCCTGAAAGGGATTCTTAAAAACCATTTAAAAACTAAATCAGGCAATGTCAAGCACTCTTACACTCCCAGCCACTTACTTTTCACTAAAGAAGTGGCAATATTAATCAGGGACAGCGTTGAGCTAGCCAGGGCAAAAATCAATGAACCAGAGCGAAATAGGACCATTAAGAAGAAACTACGTTGGTTTGATGAGGTGAACAGGGCTGAGGGCGAGGATGTGGACAGAGTGTTTAAAGACCCTAGCAAGCAAACATTCGCTAAAAGCGGGCATCAGCAGACCCATAAACAGTTCTCACCAGATCATCAGCCGGGTTTGCACGGCTCACACTGTGTGAATTTACTCACAGGGGTATCAAAAAACATCTTCAAGACCTCTAGTGCCCCTGCAGGATCCACTCAACAGGCTTGGGCAGATGTAGGGCCCCAAGAAAGCCGTACACAGGAGCCCACCTCTCAAAAAGGAGGCCCATGGACTCCCCGGAGAGTGCGTTCAGCCAGAGCCGGCTCGGGTTCCGTTACCTCCCGGGCCAGGAAGGGCACTATCATCAGACCGCAATCTGCCAGAGAAGCACAACATGTGGCCAAGTCCCAGGGAAAGATCTTCGTCCCTCATCCCCCTCCAAAACCAGAAGTTGACTTTGCAGAGTCCACCACCAAGGCAGCCTACGGTGATGACGGTGTACAGAGCAAACCTGGCGTGCCAGTAGACCCGGCCCTGTACAGAGACAGTCCAGATAGCCAGACAATAACTCATCAGCCTATCCTCAAAGCAGATAAAGATGCTTTCTGTACTGCAGTACCACCTTACCATACCCACACCCAACAGACTGCATCGAAAGGCGCATGTTTCCTCTCCCCTCCGAATGCTTTTGTTGAAAATGCCAGACGCAGGTGTGGAGAGAATGGAATTTGTTTGGATCGGACCCCGACAGATGAGGAGATCACACTCCTTTGGCATGGAGTTCGGAGTGCTCTAGCCAGCAAAGAAGGTAAAGCAAAACCAGACCTTTTCAGTTGTCCAGCCCCACCAAAGTGAACTGGTCCAAAATCCTGTTTCACATTAGTATGAAATATGAAATTTGTTAGAATTGGCTGTAATTGTGTTAGTATTTTCACTTAAAATGAAACTTCTGTCATCATTTACTCATCCTCATGTTGTTCGAAACCTGTATGAATTTCTTTTTTCTGATTAACACAAAAGAAGATATTTTGAGAAATGATGGTAAACACACAGGAGATAGTGACCATAGACTTCCATAGTAGGAATAAAAAAGACGATATTTTGAGAAATGATGGTAAGCACATAGCAGATTGTGACCATAGACTTCCATTTTAGGAATAAAAAAATATGATGGAATTTAATGGGTACAATCAACTGTGTGCTTACCATCATTTATCAAAATATTTTCTTAATCATTTATCACAATACTTCCAAAATATTTTTTTCTATTATGGAAGTCAATGGTCACTATCTGCTGTGTGTTTACCATCATTTCTCAAAATATCTTCTTTTGTGTTCGTCAGAAAAAAGAAATTCATTTTTTTGTTTAGAACAACACGAGGATGAGTAAATGATGACAGAATTTTCATTTTAAGGTGACCTAAACCTTTAAAGTGTGCAGACTACTTCACACTTTATTACTACACGGTTTTACAGGTTTGACTGTAATAGGTTTCACATCACATTTCTGCATTGTTGCTTCTTTTTTGTATTCCTTTATTCTTTAATTGAAATGTCCAAAAACCACTAGCACTATTTTATATATTTTATACAATTATTTTTAACCCAGCAGCTGGGTTACAGTTAACCAAAAAATTATTTGACCCAAAAATGGGTTAAAATAACCCAGCATTTTGGGTTGAAACAACCTGGGTTGTCCCTTTTTTACCCAATGCTGGATTGAAAATAGCCCAACATTTATTAGAGTTATCCCAAATGTTTCCAACAAAATTTGAATCCAGAGAAATTGGCTTTTTAACAGTGTAATGTCCCTTCTGTCTTCACTGTAAAAAGTAAAAGTTGGATCAACTTAAAAAATTACATCCATTGGTAACGGCTAAAAAATCTTTTTCAAATTTTAATTGAAAATTTTTAAATATTTTAAGTGTTACCATTTAAAGTTTTTTCACCTTACATTTTTGTAAGAAGTGAGAAAATTGAACATAATAAAACTTTTTTATAGGTGTTACCAATTGAAGTAAGTTTAAAGTAAAGCAGCTAACATAAACTTTTTTTTTTTTGCTTAATTTTTTTGGTATAATCAACTTGGATTTACAAATCATTTCAAATAAAAAAATTTATCTTGACTAGTGATGATTTGCTGTAACTTATAAAATAAAGTTGAATTAGCTTAACTTGTTATATGACAAAAAAATACAACAAAAACAATTACTGTTTAGTCCCTTTTTGATGTCAAATGCTGTGCAGCCAAACAAAGCTCATGGTAAATATCACTCTGTTGCATTTCTTTTAAGCAACTCTGTTGGCTTACGTTATAACAGTAATAGTTATAAAACGTTTTTTTTTCCATTACGTCATCCATGAGCATGATTTGTAAGTCCAATCCTATTTTTTTTATCACAGTGGAGGTGAAGATTACAACTCCCATTATTCCATGCCCCGCCTCCTTTACGGTGTCATCAAGATACACGACTGTTGTTGTTTTGCAGTCTCTAGAGCGGATATGTTGTGTCTTTAATGCAATAAAGAGGAATGACGTGGAAAAGAAACATTTTTAGTCATTCACATATTACTAAACTAAAAGTCATGGACTCAGATGGCTTCCCATGAACTTTCATTGCACCTTGTCATGCAGTTAAACAGGAGGCTATTGAAGGAACTGAGCTCAGCAAGTTCAGCACCTTTGTTTGACATATTTTCGAGTGTTTTTGTAAAAGGCTTTTTACTTTTGGATCAATAGAATTTGTTTTCTTTGGCCCTGTGCAGAGCAATGTAGAACTTGGGATTACAGCTCTGTTGAAAAAGATTCATTTAATGATGGATTGTTGCTCCTTAGAGTTCATTCATTTATATAACATAAGAAAACCTCTTCATTTCCTACATTTTCAGGACAGAGACTGCCAAAAAGAAGATAATTTCCCTTGAACTGTCCTATCTTATCCCCCTCTGAACTGACTTAGGTGACCCTCAAAGTTTTTTGGCTCACAATGGCCTGTTGTCTGCTTCGCCTCAAGCCTGTGCCAGCCTGTCCCATGTTACTATCAATGGTGATAGTCTGATCAGCGGTGTCAAGGGAGTCTCAAGATTGGGCGGCTTTTTCCTGTCTTCCTCCAACGGTAAGAGGGCAAATGTGTGGGTAATTAATGCCATCAATTGGATCCTTTTAAGGCATTTAGTTCCTCAGCAGTGACTCTGGTGGTGCAATCTAACTGATCAAATTAAAGGATTCTTATTTGCTTCACTAGAGTTGTTTAGACATTACAGCTGCTGTGATTACAGTGTTTAAGTGTGGTTCTTGTGAACTGAGCCAATGAAGAACGCTCTTGATGGTAACTGTTGAAGTAAAGTGATCTAATAATTACTGATACTGTTTGTGCTTGCTTGGAACTATGAGTTTTTAAAGAGTTTTCTCTGTGAATAAGTGAGGAGTCCAATAAGGAGACAGTTGGTGGAGAGTAACATGGTGAAGAACAGAGCGGCAACAGACAGCAGCCGAAACCAAACCGGAGGAATAGTGCAGAGAAAGAACAATTTACTGTATCAGGTAAACACACTTACTCATGCTGTGTAACACAACTGTTGGGTTCGGTAGGTAAAACTTATATTCATTTTCAGAGGAGAATTGACTTTTAATGTTGGTTTACAAGACAGACCTACCATAGGTTCTGAGATTGTTTATCAATGTTATATGTAATTATTGATGACGGGCCGTTAATTTATTAAAAAATAATGCACACCCAAGGTTATGATGCAGCGTGGGTGTGCATTATTATCGAATCTTTTAAAGGACCAGAGTCAATTATTCTGCTTATAACACGGTTACCACAGACATTGCTCTGGTGGTTATTTTAAGACATTTGACAGGTTAGTTGTGCATTTACTGAAAAATAATGCATACCTGCTGAACATTTCTCAACCAATCAGAATAAAGCATTCAACAGCCGCATGGGGTAAATATTTGTATATTCACATTAAAGTGTAAAGCTGTGTCCACACCGCAAGCAACTAGCAACCCCGAACTCCAGATTCATTTCAATAGAAGCTTGGCGATTTCTGGCAAACAGGAAGTGGGCATGTACAGCTACCCAACAAAGTTGAGAACAGTGCAACCTTATTTCCTTACCTTATTTCCTTGACAAGCGACTTTCTGGATCAACAACAAATGAAAGTGAAGCAATGGACTTTGGATTGTCGTAAATCATGACTTTTTAAATTTTCTATTAAAACCAATGAAAAAAACTGCTTATAAAGGGACCTATGCTGGGTTGTTTTACCCATTGTTGGGTCAAATGTAAACATTTTCTGGGTTCATTTAAAGCTCCACTGTGTACTTTTTTGAGTTAATTCTTAGCAAAAACCCATGTTTTCTTTCAAAAGTATGTGCTCATTCATGTGTAATTACTTCCACCCCACTAATCAAAGTATTCTCGTAAGTGTAGAATCTGCTATTTAAAATACATACGGTCGAGTCGCTCGACTGGCTGAATCCATGTTGTGCCTCCATCTTTGAAAAACATTCGCCGACGAGGGACATTCCTGAAATTCATGCTCCGCATTTCGCGCTTTCAGACTACACTCACGCTGGCCGTTAGCTGAAGCCTCCCGAGGTTGCATGTGTAGGCGGTATACGTCATCAAGACAGTCTTAATTCAGAATATTAACAATTATAAAGCTGACAATTATTCTTAGTTAATTGTAAATTGATGTAATATGATTATGACTTGTGAATGTAATGCTCAGTTAATTTAAATAAACCAGGCTTGATGACGTATCAGCCCGCATATGCGATCTGTGTAGACTGAATCCTTCGGATTCAACAACAGCTGCACACCGTGATGATCCCGCAATCTAATGCTTTGATTTGAGGCAGATTTGAAAGCCTGTTGAAGACCTATTTTCGAGGACATTAAAACACGTTGCCAAGGAAGCGAAAAAGGGGATTTAAAACGACAACAGGAAAAACAACCAGACAAAAGTCAATATTGGAATAATGTTAGTTTTCCAAGATGGGGCTCAAGGGACACCGAAGTTGCCTACTTTCTATCTTCTCCACATGTTATTCAGCATATTCGTTTACATCTATACAGTCTATGTTGTAAACTTGAAGTTTTATAGTTCCTTGGCTAACTATAGCATGGTTATGCATAACACTTGTTAGTGTAAACACGCATGTGGTTTAATGTGTTCGAACAGCCACACGCCGTCTCTCCGCCCATTTATGTAATCTGAGGTACTGAGATAAATGTTTTTCATCTTTTCTGATCTCTAGCACAAACACACGGTGACAGCCCTATTTTTAGCCTTTCATAGATAAAACTAACGCCGCTGATCTGCGTGTCTTTCGTTTCATTTTACAAGCGTTTGAAAGGTGAGCGATCTTATTTCAACAATATCAGAGAAAGCTCTTACATATACACGGACATGTAACATGTTTACTTAAAACATAAGCATTGGACTCTGACATAATATTAGTTTGCGTCCATTTAAACCCGTTATTACTCCCGCTCATGTTTAAATGACAGGAGAGGGACTCGTCCACAGACCATCCCCTCAGTAATCTGGAGAGAAGCGATCGAAAATGGACAAAAAGAGACGGATTTAAACACCAAGTGTAAACGTGATGTGTCTCTCTCGTCCACTTGTGATCCGATCGGATACGTTTATGGTTGCTTTTTGTAGGTGATTTTAAGCGGACATATCATGAAAATCAGACTTTTTCCATGTTTAACATAAATCTGTCTGCTTTGACGGATCACAGGCAGAGGACATTGCAAATTGTAAATTTTTTTCATTGCTTTTGCTTTGTAGCTACTGGAAGCCATGTTAACTTTGGCATGACACGGCCACCGTACGAGTTAAAACGCATTCCGAATGGGGGGGGGGGGGCTAGAAAGTAATATTCAGTTGGTTGTCATATAGAATTTCACCGCTAGATGGGAGTAGATCTTACAAAGTGGAGCTTTAACCCAACGGCCGGGTTTGTCGTTTTTGACCCAACACTGGTTTGAAATAACCCAGCATTTTTAGTGTATGATGCTTTTGATTTGTTTTTTGTATTTTATCACGTGTCTTTTTTGTTTAACAGGTCACTGTGCCAAAAACTCCACACCCCGATAAAAATAATGCAGTGGACAATGGAGGTACCAAGGATATATTATAGTTTGTTATATATTTAAATATGCAGAGCTCAGATGTAAGAGTCTCTAAACGCCACCTCTGTCAAAAATTTGATAATCATATTAACCAAATGCTCTCAACAATGCTTTTTGGTTTTGGATCAATCATTAAAAAAAATTAAGTTTGATTAATTATATTTTTACCCAAGCAACACACACATCTCTGCTACAAATGAACATTTGAAGTTTGTTTTTTTAATTTACCATTCTTGAACAATTACACCAAACGTTACAGAAGTGCAAACGTTACAACTTACCCCATAGGTGGGGTTAATTGTAACAGGCAGGGGGTTAGTTGTAACACTTGCTAAAAATTAAGTTTGCAGGCAAATATTTCAATACAATTTTATCTATATACTTGAAGTGGATATTTTTTATATATCTGTCTATAATAGACAGGTATGTACACAATTCATCCCTCATCTAACCATATTTCAGTTATAAATGGATACAAATGTCTAAATATGTGAGAAAAAGCAGCACAATTATGACAAAAAAAATTATATGTGACCCACTCTGTAAAAACCATACTAAAGTCTCAAAATCAAATTCTGAGATATTCAAGTCTGAATTTAGCCATCAATTTCATTATGATTTAAATCTTTGACATGACCTTATTCAGTCAATATTAAAGATATGAACAAAATATAAGATAAGGCAGGCACATTTATTTTGTTGGCAGCCAGCAATCATTAGTGTGTAGCCTTTTTAAAACAACAGCAAGAGTTACACTAACGTTAGCTGTTTTCATATCGTTTTATAGTGCACTGGGTGAAAATATTTTCAAGTTGCTAAGAGCTGCAGACATATTTCAAAACGATGCTGTGTTTTAGTCAACAAGACACAACATTGTAAGTAAGATGACATAACATTTATTTTTGGTATCTTACACACCCAACTCAGAAACCGAAAAAACATATGATGAACAAATTTACTTAAATGCCACCAAAACAGTCGTTCATCAATAACTCTCTGGAAAAACATTATACATTTCCAATAATTTGCGGGAGATCGTCTTTTGGCAGCGTGAAAACATTATGGGAAAAACAAATCGCTTAACCCTGTGCAACAATGTAAACGGTCGGTGTTACAACTAACCCCGCGTTAGTTTGTGCTCTGCGCACCCCTACTACAAGTTAATCAACTATTTTCACGTCAAATCTGCTTAAACACAACTTTAGATTTTCTAAATGACCTGGGGTCTCATTTATAAAGCATGCAGTTCCCACGCAAAGTTTGTGATCTATAAAAAAAACTAACTTGTCAGGAGAATGGGCTTGCAGGGTGGGATCTGAAGATGATTCATGTATGCACACACTGTAAAACAATTCTGTAGAAATTTCAGTATTACTTGGTATTACTGGCAAGTAGCTGCAAGTAACTTACTGTAGATTTTACATTTATGTTATTAACTGGCAACAGTTTGTTCAAAGTTAAATGAACATGAAACATTTTCAGTCTTTATCTTCTACAGTAAGTTACTGGCAACCAGCTGCATAATTACAGCAAAATGTTTACAGTGCACATGCAAATGTGATCTGTGATTTATAAAGGGAACATTGCTTTGTTTTATAAATCTTGATATTTTTGCCGTATGCCTTTTTTGGCTTTATTGCGTATGTAACTTTTTGTAAGGATCCTACACAGAGTTTTATAAATGAGACCCCAGATCAATATTTGCATGAAGTTTGCCATCAAGTCTAATGTGCAAAAACAAATCTTGTCCCAGAGGTGACAGACGGTGGTCATGATGCAGTGGCGTGGGTCCAATCCCACAGGACCTACAACGCTCCAACTGGTCCACAGAACCTGCGGTCTCTCAGCATCAATACTCTAACACTAGAGGAGCAGAAGATCTTGCATTCACTTGAAAGACTCAATCAACGCCTACAATGTCAGTTTATTTTTAAAGCCGTACTTTTAAACATCACAGTCAAAGTTAATATGTCTGCCACAGGTTTTTAATCTTATAATTTTAAACCACTCTAAATTTGTATCTCAGCCTTAATTAAAAACAAGTCAAGCAGTGCCTTTAATTTGGCTCTGTGTGAGTGTTTCTTGTTTTAATGTTTTCAAAATGGCAACGGCTGTGTTTGTTGGCATGTGCAATTGCCTAAACGCTTCCACTTGGTTTAACAGATGTGAAAGATACAGCTGGTGGCAACCCAGCAGTGAAGGGCATCTTTAACTTGGCTCCTGTATTTGTGAGTATTGCCCATGCAGGTGTTCAGATCATACCTTTTAACCCTCTCGTTTTTTCCCAGGATTATCCCGTATTTTGCCATTCTTTCCTGCCATCATCCCTTTTCAATTTTCTGTATTTCTCCCGTATGTCTCTATATATATATATATAAAAAAAAAAAAAACATTTGCCCAAACCCAAGTTTTTTGTAACCAATTGGTTATGAAAATGTTTTTCTGAATATAGTGTTTAAGAAAAAGTAAACTTATTTTAAGATATTTTTCTTACCCCATTGGCAGTTTTTTGTGCTTTTAAAGGAACACTATGTAAGAAGTTTATATCAATTAATAATAAAATGGCCCTGATATGTCATTAGACATTAATAAATCATTTTCATATAAAATACTTATATCGCTGACAACAGTGGTCTGGCCAGCATATTGTCATTTAAAAACTGCAGTTGCAGCCCTCAACTGATGTTTATGTTGTCATTTTGTGCATTGGCCACATTGGTGTTATTGCAGTACCAGTTTTAGCCACAAGTTTTGTGATTGCAATACCAGTTTTGGCCCCAATCCTACATACTGTTCCTTTAAGTTTTAAGCACAAATTCACATAATTTTTTTTTTTGTCTAAAAACGCTTAGGTTACTCACGTAACCCCGGTTCCCTGAAATAACGGGAACGAAGCATTGCGTCAGTTTGCTGACGCTATGGGGGAAACTCCTGTTTACTCCGTGATTGAAGCCTATTGGTTAACGTCTGTAGAAAATACAGACCAATGACGTTTGAGCCCACGCGGGGGCGTGGCACACGTCCCTATATAAGCCGGTGAAATACGTCAAGAGCTCATTATTATTCGACTGAAGCGCGCAGCCGAATAACACTCGCTGCGTAGACGTTTGTAGCACGGCCAGCGACGCAATGCTTCGTTCCCGTTATTTCAGGGAACCGGGGTTACGTGAGTAACCTAAGCGTTCCCTTTCAATACGGTTCACTTCGCATTGCGTCAGTTTGCTGACGCTATGGGGGAACGTAATCCCATCCCGCCGTGCATACACAACGGACTGAGGTGCCCTTACCGGAGAGACACTGCATGTGGCCCTAACCCAGCATATACATAGCTCTAGCGAGCGCAAGTGTAAGCACCATATATGAGACAGTAATACGCATACAGTGAAGTTTCTAAACGCACCATGATGCATATACAATAGAGCACGAGACGGCGGGTTCCCTGAGCGCGCCGCGAGCTGTGCATGAATTATTAATAGGTAGCCATGACGGTGAGCTAGCAACGCACCGTGAAGGCATACAGAAACGCAGTCGCGTGAATCATTAAGCCGATAAGACCTGTGCTTGTAAGGCAGGTACATCCAGGCTATAAAATCTGACAAACGTAGACGGCGAGGACCAGCCGGCCGCGTTACAAATGTCAACGATAGAAATCCCCGTAGACCAAGCCCAAGATGAAGCCATACCCCTCGTGGAGTGAGCTTTTAAACCTACTGGACAATGTTCATTCAGGGAGGCGTAAGCCAAAGCAATGGCTTCGACGATCCATTTAGATAGCCTCTGTTTAGTGAGCGGCATACCTAAGGAATGTTGTGCGAAGCTTACGAACAGCTGATCTGACTTGCGATATGAGGCAGAACGGTCCGTGTATATTCTTAACGCTCTGACGGGGCAGAGCGTGTTCGGGGTTTGTTCGCCGTCCGCCGTCGGAAGGGCGAGAAGTGAAACCACCTGAACTCTAAATGGCGTGGTCAAAACTTTAGGAATGTATCCCGCTCTCGGTCTAAGGATCACTTTGCTATCGTTAGGACCGAATTCCAGACACGACGGGTCAATTGAAAACGCGTGTAAATCGCCCACTCGTTTAACCGAAGCCAACGCCAGGAGGAGAGCGGTTTTAAACGAGAGAGCGCGCAGGTCAGCCTGTTCGAGGGGCTCGAAAGGGGGACCGCGCAGCGCTTTCAGGACCGTGGACAGATCCCAAGACGGGACCGTGTTAGGTCGCGGTGGGTTTAGTCTGCGAGCGCCTCTAAGGAATTTAATGATGAGATCATGTTTTCCCACGGTGCGACCGGCGATAAGGGCGTGATTCGCCGTTATCGCCGCCACATACACTTTAAGCGTCGAGGGCGCGCGACCGCTGTCCAGCATTTCCTGCAGAAAGGAGAGAATATGCTCCACTTCACAGGTGTTTGGGTTTAAGTCTTTCGTCGTGCACCAGTCAGAAAAAATAGACCACTTTTGAGCGTAAAGGCGCCTGGTAGATGGGGCCCTAGCTTCAGTTAGAGTATTTAACACCCGTCCTGAAAGGCGTGATGGTTGCCGTTCAGAGACCAAACGTGTAGATTCCATAGCTCCGGCTGTGGATGCCATATCGTCCCTCTCGCCTGAGATAGGAGGTCTTTCCTCAGCGGTACTGGCCATGGTGCTGATGTTTTCAGCTGCCATAGGTCGGGGAGCCATGGTTGATTGTGCCAAAACGGGGCGACCAGAATTATCGCGCATTTCGTCTCTCTTATCCTCTGAAGGACCTGTGGTAACAGAGCCACCGGAGGAAAAGCATACAGAAGACACGCCGGCCATGCTTGCGACAGGGCATCGTGGTGTCTCGAGAAGAAGATCGGGCAATGCGCGTTCTCGTCTGACGCAAACAGATCGATCTCCGCCCGGCCGAAGACGGTCCATATTCTCTCGACCGTCTGAGGATGCAGTCTCCATTCTCCCGGCGGCGGACCGTTGCGCGAGAGAATGTCTGCACCCGTATTGGCTACACCCGGTACGTGAGTCGCTTTTAACGAACGTACGTTCGCGTGAGCCCATAATAAAAGCCGTCTCGCCAGCCTGGATAGGGAGCGAGATCTCAGCCCTCCTTGGTGGTTTATGAACGAAACCACCGTCATACTGTCCGACCGCACTAGAACGTGTTGATGTTGGAGTTTCGGTCGAAAGTGTCGTAGCGCC
This sequence comes from Paramisgurnus dabryanus, assembly GCF_030506205.2. Taxonomy (NCBI): domain Eukaryota; kingdom Metazoa; phylum Chordata; class Actinopteri; order Cypriniformes; family Cobitidae; genus Paramisgurnus; species Paramisgurnus dabryanus. Next base: position 20,247,765 of record NC_133345.1, on the reverse strand, counting down.
AAGATAACCGCCCACATCTCGAGGTGGTTGATATGTAGCTGAGACAACTGGTTGTTCCACGCACCGAAGGCGAGCTCGCCGTCGCAGTGAGCGCCCCAACCCGTCGCAGACGCATCCGTAGTCACCACTTTCCTCCTGCTCACGGAGCCGAGCTCCGTGCCCGAGAGGAAAAGGTGAGGGGATGTCCATATCGAAAGCGCTTTCACGCAGCTGTACGTGATTTTGATTAATAAGCGGCCCGACAACCAAGCACGGGGCGGAACTTTCGCTTTCAACCAAAACTGAAGCGGCCTCATGAACAGCATTCCCAACGGTATTAGTGGGGATGCTGCTGCCATCAGACCCAGCATTTTTTGGAATCGTTTGAGAGGGAGATGTGAACCCGCTTTGAACGATGCCGCCTCGCGTCTGACCGTGAGCGCGAGTTCCTGTGTAAGCCATGCCCGCATCTTTAATGAGTCGAGCGTCGTGCCTAAGAACGCGATTCGCTGCGTGGGGGTGAGCAAACTCTTCTGGAGGTTGATTTTGAACCCCAAATTCTCCAAATGCTGGAGTACAACGGTCTTGTGCGCAGTAATTTCCCTCTCTGACTGTGCTAGAATAAGCCAATCGTCGAGGTAATTCAATATGCGGATGCCGCTCTGTCTGAGAGGGGCGAGAGCCGCATCCGCACATTTGGTAAATGTGCGTGGTGCCAGAGATAATCCGAAGGGCAGAACTTTGTACTGGTATGCTGTCCCGTCGAGCGCGAATCTTAGGAACGGCCTGTGACGTGGCGCTATCGGAATGTGAAAGTAAGCGTCTTTCAGATCCACTGATACGAACCAATCGCCCGGTCGAATTAACGCCATGATTCGTCTGGCTGTAAGCATTTTGAACGGCCGTTTGGCAAGAGCGCGATTCAAAACGCGTAGATCCAATATCGGTCTGAGGCCGCCGTCTTTCTTCGGAACGAGAAAATAACGACTGTAAAAGCCTGATTCGCTTTGATCCGCCGGGACCGTCTCTATCGCGTCTTTTAGTAATAAAGAACGCACCTCTTCCCTGAGGATCTGCATACGATCGTCTGGGACAGTGGTGTAGAGAACGCCGCGAAACCGGGGTGGTCTCCGTGCGAATTGAAGTGAATAACCGTGTTGGATTACGTTTAGAATCCAGCCCGGCATACCGGGGGTGGATTGCCAAACGTGAAATTTGACGGCGAGCGTCGATATGCTTATGGACGTTAAGCCGTGTGTGTGTGTTTGTGTGTACAGAGGAGGAAATTTGCTCTTTTTGTGAAAAGGTAAAAATTTGTGTTTCGCTGTTACAGCGAGGGTGTGTCCAGCGCCCGAGGGGACTGAAACACGCAGAACTTTCGAGGGCGGGCCGGCCGAAGCGGGACCAGAGCCTCTTTTTCTCCTCAGACTCTCTTCAGGGAGGCGGCGCCGGCGTCGGGTCCAGCGTAATCCGAGGACGGGGACCGCGGCGTCGAGGCGGGCCAGCCGGTCGTGCAGGACGCTGGCGCTTGACCTCCGGTTCAGCTCTCTGCTGGGGCTGAGCTGGTGCTGGCTTAGGGCGTTGAGCTGGCGGCGGTTTTGGGCGGCCGGTCTCAGACGCTGAGGCAGATCGTTTTGGTAGAAAATGCCGCATAGCCTGCGACGATTTCTGTGCCTCAGTGAAGCGCTGGGTGAACCCCTCCACAGCGGAGCCAAAGAGCCCCGACGGTGACACGGGCGAGTCAAGAAGGGCAACCCGATCCGTGTCCTTTATCTCCGTCAAGTTCAGCCACAGATGTCTCTCCAGAACAACCAGGCTGGCCATGGCTCTTCCTACAGCCTGAGTGGCGACTTTAGTGGCGCGGAGGGCCAGATCAGTCGCGCTGCGCAGGTTCTGAAAGGTCGACGGGTCCGGACCTGTCTCGTCCATGTCACGGAGGAGTTTTGCCTGGTATACTTGCAGCACCGCCATCGTATGGAGAGCGGATGCAGCGTGGCCGTCGGCGGCGTAAGATTTCGACGCCAGGGTCGATGTCAGGCGACAGGGCTTTGACGGATGGTTCAATTTAGCCCTCCATCCGCCGGCTGAAGACGGGCAGAGATGGGCGGCGACAGTTTCCTCGAGCGGCGGCATCTTGGAGTAGCCGTGTTCATCAGCGCCGTCCACTACAGAGAGGACGTGGGAGACGGCGCTCTGAGCTCGGGTGGAGTGGGGAGCACGCCAAGATTTGGTGAGCTCCTGGTGGACCTCAGGGAAAAACGGCGCCTGCCGTTGGCGGGACGATTGACGGCGCCCGGGCTGCAGAAACCACTCGTCCAACCGGCTGAGTTGAGGCTCTGACGGCGGCGACCACTTGATGTTGAGCTCCGTCGTAGCTTGTGTCAAGATGCGGATGAGCTCAGAGTCGTGAGGACGCGACTCGGTAGGTTCATCAGCGGCGGCTGCGTGGGCGTCGTCATCCGAAGCCGCCCAATCCTCTAACTCCTCAGAGGATGACATCACTTCCAAGTTGTCACCGGACCCAAAGGAAACCATGCCGCTAGCACTCGGCAGGGGGCGTAGGTCTTCATGGGCGAAGGTGACAGGGTGACGGCGGGGAGACAGAGCACGCGGGGGATGAGCCGGCGTGGACTCGGTCTCAGGGCGTCTTCCAGCTTCACGGCTCCGCTGCTGTTTAGGCGGGAGAGCACGGGAAGCCTTCCGTTTAAAGATCTCGAGGCGGGAGCGCAGCACCGCGATAGGAAGGAGCTCGCAGTGGGCGCAGCCCGCCTCGGCGAGTACGGCCTCGGCGTGGGCAGGACCCAGACAGATGACGCACTCCTTGTGGAAATCCTCCACAGGCAAAGGGGCTCGGCAGGAGCCGCAATGCCGAAGCGACATTATCTCAACGCGCTTCTGCTCTTTTAGATACTCTCTTTAGGCTCACCGGAAAGCGGCAGGGGAACACGCTGGTGTGTTGTAGTCCGCTGCAGTGCTTGGATCGACGGCGAGTAAGGGCTTCTTCTTCGGAGCAGCGAGAAGGTTCGCGCTGAAGGAGAAAAGTAAGCTCTTGACGTATTTCACCGGCTTATATAGGGACGTGTGCCACGCCCCCGCGCGGGCTCAAACGTCATTGGTCTGTATTTTCTACAGACGTTAACCAATAGGCTTCAATCACGGAGTAAACAGGAGTTTCCCCCATAGCGTCAGCAAACTGACGCAATGCGAAGTGAACCGTATTGAAAGGGAACTAAGCTTATTTTCTAAGGGTATTTTGCTCATCAAAAAATGCATCTTGATTTAAGAATTTTTAGATCTTTGTACTGAAAACAAGACAAAAATACTAAGAAAGTCATTTTTTTTTGTTTGTTTATTTAGGGTTTGGGAAATTGTTGACAGGTATGGTTCAGATGAAGTGATCTGTTTTTGCAACCTAATGTGACTTCTACTCACAGATCTGTCCCCCTCTCTTCCTCATCTCCTCCTTGCAGAACCAGCCGGGCGAGAATGTGGGTGTCGCCGTGCGTAGGCGAGTAGTCTCTGCTGACAATCGCACCCAAACTCAACGTTATTGACTACACCTCCCATAATCCACCACTCCCTCAGCCTCGTCTCGGGATGCACTTCAAACCTTGTGGTTGCACACTTTACATTATTGAGACATATTTAAATACATCTGTACCTAAATTATACGGAGACTACTTATCAGATATGTACTTATTAATAATGGCAGTACAGCCAATACCTAATGCACATTGTTTATTTTATGCATATCTAATGCATATTGTGTTCTAATTCTTGATTTATTTTTTTTACCTTGAGATTGTATTTTCTCCGAAAATTGTACAAAACTATACTATATTTTTATTCGAAATAATCTTGACTATATTCATGAAAAATAAATGAGTAAAAAGAACAAAAATACGGTTTTGCTTAATTTTTCATTGCCAAGACAGGATAAAGAGCTTTGTTTGTGCAGCTTGACCCCAAGTCAAGTATAAATTAGATACAGATTTACATTGCGTGTGTGCCATAACCACGGCAGGTTTTTCTGGGTGTGTGTATTTTAGGTCTACTGTACAGTGCGTGTGTGTGTGTGTGTGTGCGCGTGTGTGCGTGTGTGCGTGTGTGTGTGTGTGTGCGTGTGTGCGTGTGCGCGTGTGCGTGTGTGCGTGTGTGTGTGTTATGTATGTACATTTTAATTTATGAGTGATGTTTTTTATGTGCAACTGCAAAGTTTGTGTCTGTGCACTCATTTGAAAGCTTATCTAGGTGTGTGACTTGTGTGTGTGTGACATGACAATTGGGTGACATTAATTACTACGGTTCATTGGAGACTCACCGCACAGGTATTGCAGTGTAACAAAAAACTCAACTGTTCTGTGATCTGCTTCTCCTATCACGTCACCACCCTATAACTGCTAAAACTGCTCACATCAGATTATGTCACGTAAACCCTTTTCCTGTTTAGATAACAATGACTTTGTATATCTGTCTGAGGAACATATATAAATTAACGTATACTAAATCCAAAAAGCCTAAGAACTCATGACACCTTGGTGGAAATGCTTTTAAAATGTTAAAAATGTATAATAGCACAACGGTAAGCATTTTGGAGTTCGAACCGGGAACTTTAAATCTTGGATGAAAGTGTCTTAACATTGATCATTTACATCAATTTCATTTATGTATATGGTTTATCTTTTTTGCTTCATTGACAAAATGGACCCAATCTGTGAAAAACTGTTCAAATAACACTTTGAAAGAATAGTGTGAGCTAAAACACATTTTTTAAATAGTAAAAAAATCAATGTGTGAGTGGTTAAATTGTGCTATCAAAATAAATCAAGAAGGTATCAAATGGTCAGATATTGCAAATGCTGTTTATTTTGATAAAAAGTTCATAGCTAAATGAGTAAACTGTGAAATGCTTTGCATAACAATGCACACTGTATAGGACATTGGAAAATGTGCATCGTGTTTTGCCCAAAAAGCATCATAATTACCCATTTGCAATTTGAGTTTGTGATCAGATGAAACCAAGACGGAGCTTTATAGCCAATATCCTAAGCATGTGAGTCACAAATATACCAAAACTCTCAATAGACTTGATGCTAACTGAAGTGCACACCAAAGTATAGAGAAGGAATGATGGTTGCAGCTGCTTTCCATTTGCAGGGATGGTGGAAAACAAATAGAGCGCATCATTTTGTTTCAGTCTGCTCAAAATAACTAGTGAATAAAATAATATAGGTTAGTCTAGGGTGCAAAGCTACGGTTATTCTAAAAGATTTAAGTTCAAGGAAAATGTGGCTCTAAATTGTACTTACTTTGGCTTTTCCAAAATGCCAAAACAAAATAAAGACATTCACTTAATATTCATATCTAATAAACATATTTTCAATGTACAATTGTTGATTTAGTAGCAACAGCAAAACAAAAACATGTTCCGTCACCCTTTCTTTTGTCTCTCTTGCTGGCTTGCTGTATTAATTAAATTCAATTATTAACATGAATACCCAACAATGTTTACCTAACTGTTCATGCAAAAGAAAGGGAAACAAAACAATAACTTCATGCTCATGACTGGTTAAAGATTTGCCTGCGTTCAGCACAGTTAATTTCTGGGAAGGGTTCAGTATCTTCTCCGGTCAGCTTGCCTTGGCTTGTTGCAGCGGGTGGAGGAGGTCTCTACACCTTTGAAGAATTTGGCAGTGATTGCCTTCCCTCTTTGAAATCTGACGAATTGAAATGTATTGCAAGAACACACTTGCTGAACAGGTTTTAGACTCATTGTGTATCTGTACTACACTGAAGGGTTGTTTCTCACCTAAATTTCCACTTGACAGTGGGAGGCTTTAAAAGCTTTGCTTTAGATTTTAAATTAGATTTATGCTTTGTATTAATGCCATCGTCTCTGTATTCTTCTGTTATCAAACTTGGTAAAGTGCACAAATTGCTCCAATGAAACTTAGTGACTATATTTTTTGTTATTATTTAATATCACATATCCATATTTCTTGCTTTAATTTTATTGAAAGTTATGTTTAGTGTTATTAAAGGGTTCACTGCACTAAACAAAAACATTGCAGTTGGGTGTGGTTTCTGATACTAAAAATCCTAAAATGACTTCTACAGACAACTCTGGGGTAAAAATGTACCTTCTTTTATGACCCTAAGACTCCCTTTACTTTATTAAGGATATTACTGGCATATGAGCTCAGTTAAAATTATAAAGTCACTTTTTCACAGTCTGAAGTGAATAGACACAAAGGAAAGGGCGTGGCAGTTTTCTTGTCTTCTTTATAACTGGATCCGTCACCAGTCAGTCAGCACTTGACAGATTCTTGTTATGCAACAAAACATTGCAATTAAACCATCACACTCTCAGCAGACTGGGGATTAAGCGATAAACTAGCAGTTGTATTCATGCAGACTGATGGCAAACTGTAGACTTCCACATTTAGCAATTTAACATTACAACAATGATGACAAAGGTAGCTTAGGAGCTGATGAAAGAGATTGTTGCAATAATATGTAATCATCTTATATTATATATATTATATTATAAAACATAATTTTAAATAAAGTTATATTACATTCTAAAAATGTACACATGAATATGTGATTTTAATAAGTGACTGAAATAAAATGATTTTGATGTTATCTAATGTGATTATGAAGTGCTTGTAGTCTGTATGAAAGATGTGTGAAAATGAATTGTTGATGTTGTTAGTCACAATATTGATTTCAATTTCATTACTTAATCATACTAAACATTTTTTGTCATGTTTAAGGAGATGCAAATATTAGAATTCAATATCTAGACATTAGAATCTAATTATACGATCAAAAAGAGCCATTGGCCCAGTGGCGCACAAATGTCTCAAATTGTGGAAACGTTTTATTTTTATTTAATTTTTTGATAATTAATAGATGAAAAAAAATTATAAGATTATCCCATCTTATGGAGGAAATGTAGGCTAATAATTGTTATTAAAATAACACTGGCAGGCAATTGTTTTTCAGCACTTCCGTTTCTCGTGTAACACTGATGTCAACAATTGTCACAGGCTCAAAGATGTTGGAACATGTTGACAAAATGATCGAGTTACCAGTGGGATATCTAAGTGGGTGGTCTCCCCCAGGGTTGGGCAGGGCAGCCCCCACCCCCAGATAAACTCAAATATTGCCCTAATCATTTTAGGATATTTATACATTTTTGATGATCTCAAATGCACAGTTTGTTCCCTAAATCAAGACAGCATTTTTAGTAAATTTAGAGATAATTGGTTTAAGACATGTCACAAAAATCCTGCCAGGTTACAATGTAATGCAGTAATGATAAATTGTTTTAGCCTACGTGGTGAACTTAAGAAAAGTAATGAAAATATGACATTGTACATTTATTATATGATGAGTAAAGTTTAATATTGATAAAATTCAGAGCAGTATCTAAATTACAGGGCACTGACAAAAACTACGCACATATTGTGGTTAATTATATATGGCCTATAGAGACAGTTCATGATAGGGCTGGATATTGGTTAGCTGATTAAAAGGGAAAAGTACAAAGTAACTTTTTTAATCCATTCATCGCGCCCTTACAGTTCCCCCAGGGGATTAAAAAGGGTTTATAATCAGTCACTCAATGTTATATGTATGGGAAAAGAGTTGAGTTCAGTCTTGACAAAATGATTTCTCAATGGACCGGGAAAGCTCATTTGCATAACAATTATGGGAACTGCATGGAACTACTTTTCTTCGGGTTTATACAGAATGAAAGACAATTTATTTCTTTATTCATAAAGAACTGAGTGCTTGAACTTCACTGGTGTACTTTTGTATAATGGGATTTAATCCATAGAGAGTGGGACACCCTAAATATGAATGAAAAATAGTGACATCCCCAAAACACAACTCTTACTGTCTGACTACTTTATTATGAAAGAAAAGTCAATATATTAAGGGTGATATAGCCTATTTAGCAATACATGTTAAATACCTTTATATATTTCAAAATAATAATGCAAAAGCCTGAAATAAACAGAATGGTTAATAAATATATATTTGTAAACTTCCTTAATTAATGTTGAAATACTGACTGTTATAAAAAATAAAAGATCTTTGCAGGGCGGAGTAATAATATTTTTTATACTGCTATAAAACCCACAAGGAAAGCTTGTTGCTCAAAGCCTTTCGCTGAAGCCCCTCCCTCTCTGACTCAGCGGTCACATGACTCATAAAGTTAGATGTCCTGCCCAAACTTTCAGAAGTTAGGAGAGAAAAAAAAGTTAGTTAAGTTAGTGAGGGGGCTGTGATTTTCAATGCGCAGTACAGTCACTACCAATGTCTACCTTAGAGGACCCGTAAACTTTTGTAAAAATCAGACGGACACCGCTTAAAGAGTTCAGAGACTTCAGAAGAAGTTTAAAGGACAAAGTTGAGTAGATATGCGCGTTTCCAGATTTATTGGGGTGTTCTCAGGAGCAGAAAAACAGCGCTCTCTGCTTTTTTTCGCAAGGCTTGGATAATTTATAAAGTGGACGGACATAGAAAGGGGTTGGGCTGTTTGGATTTAACTTTTTGACGTTTTATGGTCGCGCTCGACTGTTAACACGTCGGACAAGACGAAGAAAAGAATTCCTGCAGATTACAGTACATTTTATTTGGAGCAATGGACCCGAGCCAGCACAACCCTCCAGTCGGCCATCAGATCGTCCATGTTCGGGGAGACTCTGAGACCGATCTGGAAGCTCTTTTTAACGCTGTGATGAACCCGAAAAACACCATCGTCCCCCCTTCTCTGCCTATGAGGATGAGAAAGCTTCCAGACTCCTTCTTCAAACCACCAGAGCCAAAGTCCCACTCCAGACAAGTAAGACCACCCCCACAAAAACCACAAACTTTTCCTGTGCCTGAGACTGTAAGCGAACGACTGGGCCCACTGCATTGAGTTTTTTTTTACTTTAATGTTTAAATCACTTGTACGCTGCAAGTCAAGCTTCGTTGATTATAATACGAGTCGTCGCGAGGCCAGAAGTGTAGATGGAGCGTGACATCATCTTCTGCAGTGCACATTTTGTCCCTTTTACTAATTTCAACGTTTTGTTAAAAACAAAACCGACATTTGCGCCTGTAAATATTTTTCAGACATATTCCTAACTGTTTAACTATGTAATAGTTTATAAATCACGTCCGATTTATACTCCGTAAGTTAGTTTCTAACACTTTCCAGTACGTTTCAGGTAAATAAAGTTGAATTAACAAATTAAAATCGTCTACTTTAACACATGAGGAGAATTTAGCTGAACGGCACAGCTACTAAGTTGTTTTACCAACAAACGTTACAAGAATCATTTGGTTTTTCTCGAGCTTGGATTCACATCTCGCGCATGCGCATATATGAACTCCATTGGTACAGGAGGAGGTTGAGTTTGCCGAGTTGCCCTAGGACAGCCCGTTTCCTACACAGCTCCTCCTAAAGTCTGCTGTGAAGGCCACATCCGTTTCTTAACCTTTTGTTATTGTAAAAAGAACTGATAAATCTATCAAAAGCGAAACTTAACTTTGATTAAAGAGGACCGCAGGGACACTGAGTAAAAAGGTCTACTTGTTAGTATTCCAAGTTTCAGTGTTCTGTCATTTTTATTCCTGTTGGAAATCATTTTTGTTGTTGTCCTAGTTCACATGTGCTCAAACTTTCCTTTCAACAACATGGAAAATATGACTGTCTCACCAGCCTCTCTAGTACACACATGTGTGCAGACATATTTGGGTTCACATGTGTGGTGGTGCATGTGCATAGTAGGTAGATATGTGACTTTTACACAATAGTGTGTGTTTTGAGGCTACCCCTGTAGTAACTTGCTTTTTTCCTATTCATTTTTTTTATAATGTTAATTCTGTAACCCTCACAGGCCAGCACAGATGGAGGTACTGCTGGTACCCTCACACCCCAGCATATCCGGGCACACTCCTCCCCAGCCAACTTGCAGCTGAGTGCAGTTTCCCCGGGCACATTGAGCAGCCTGGGTCAACCAAACACCCAACCTCAGCACCTCCGCCAGTCCTCTTATGAGATACCAGATGATGTGCCCCTGCCACCAGGTTGGGAGATGGCCAAAACCCCCTCCGGTCAGAGATACTTCCTGAAGTGAGTTATTTAAGTTATCATATCTGATTTGATGTGTATTTATATACCTGTTCTGTTAAATTAGTACCCTTGATCATTAACAATATTTATTATGGGTTTCCAATACTACCAGCACGTTAAAAAGACGTAATTACCGCAAAAATACATTCTTAGAGTTAATAGAAGCAGTTACAACAATAGATTGCTCCATCTGTGCTTTTATTGTAAATGATACAAACTCTTTATTGAGGGCGGCAATTCTTTTTTGATCAGAGAAAACTCCCAATAAGGAATCTTTTCTCCAGCTGGTTTATAGATCCTTTACTACAGTGTGTTAGCCCGTGTGCCAAAGTTTTCTTCTTTGTGTGTGTGTGTGTGTGTGTGTGTGTGTGGGTATTTAGTGCTTCTGCGGATTGGGTTTCAGAGGGGAACAAAGGCCCAGTGTAGCAGCGTAGAATAAGTGGAAGACGGGCCGGCCTGCTAAACTCATCTGCCTGGCCGCAGTTCTAACACAGGACTAAATCTGAGACACAAGTTGAGCCCATTAGAGTTAAAGTGGCAAACGAAACTTCAAGAAGTACATTCCGTCCTTTTGACATGTTATATTTAGGTTCTCATTTATGTGATATCTGCTATATCAAGACTGAATTGATACTGTTCTTTTTGCATATAAAAGTTTTGGGATGTCTGAATGTGTGACCCTCTGACCAGTCGGTTCTAGACAAACATGATTAGTCTCCAATTTACTGTGATAAAATGAAGAGCTTTTAAAACCAGATGTTTAAAGGACGAACATCTGGAGGACATCTGCTTCATTTGGACCAGATCTCCAGGAATTGTGCAAAAGGGAAAGAGGGACAGGAGGGGGGAAATGCCACTTGTGTAGTCGGCTCACAAGTCCAGGGATAATGTTTTGGAAATGTTGTAACTACTATAATGACACGGGGGACAAACCAATCGTGAAGATTTAGTCATTCACTGCTCCAAACTAGGCACCTAGTTCCCTTTGCTATAACAATATTAGGTCATCCATTATGAAAGTACTTATTGGGAAAATAATTCCTACTTTACTAAGAGTTGTATGTGTGTGGGCACTGTTTGATCTTTGCCCTGTCTATACCAGTGCTCAAATGCACAAATAAAAGTCTGAGAGTCCAAGACTTCACTTGTCTGCAAACCCCCCCTCCTTTTAACTTCTCTTTGTTTGGGGTTTTGGAGAAACGGGAGGCTCATTTATTAATCTCTTTTTGTTGTTGACCCAAGCTTTGTTTGTGGATAACGTTCCCACAGGATGTTGATGTGGTTTGTCAACAATTTCCTAATTTTCATATAGACGTCGCTATGACCCCATCAGATGCCATTTTGGATATTTCAACATAACCTTTCTTTCTTTTGTTTATTTATACATGTGTTTATTTGGCAAAGTTGGTATCTGATTCATGGTAACAGTCTGTGTACTTTGGACATCAAAAGTGCCGAATGTGGATTCACTGGTGTCTGCAGGGATCTTGTGCTGGAAAATAGAATCACACCCCTATTTATATTCAGAGCCTCTTCAAAAGAGGGCTCTGAGCCAACCAGTTTGAAACCCTTCACAAGCTCACATTACTTTCAGATGACCACTACAGTTCTTCCTCTCCTGCATGTGCACAACCCTCACATGAGCTGAATGTAATTTGATGTCCGATAAGCATTGGTGCTTCATGTGAGTCGCACAGCCGAGGGAAATCAGACCAGCAGCTTGGTTTCCGTTTTTGTGTGAATGAAAGCGCAGTTTGTGAATCTGCGGTGACGCTGTGTCACTGGAGATAAAGTAGATCGTGCGCAGAGGAGAGAGGGGGCGCTTTGTTCATCCAGTGACACTCATGTGACCCAGTCAAATATAGACAAACAAACAAGACTGAGAGACTTGAAATGAACACAGTGTTACGGTTTTGTCTCATTAACGCTAGTTAGATTTTAGCCACGAACGGTTACACTGTAACCTCTTTGTCCTTCTAGATTTAGCTTAGCGTTAGCTCAGGACTATGATGTCCCATGATACGTTTGTTAGCAGGATGAAAATTGCAGGAAAACATAAAGCTATCAGAAGTCATAATCAGTCTGCAACAACCAGTGATTTGAAAATGGTTTTAGCATCGCCTCAAAGCCCTGGATTATAGGGAACTATTCCTGTAAAGCTTCCAGATGTTTGTGGTAGATTTGCATAGTGTGTGATTATAGTTTTGCTGTGTGTGTGTTGTGTACTTGGCAAAAAAAAAGTGTTTTTTCTTTTTAATAAAATGGTATATAGGATTGAAAACTGGTTTATCTTACAATGGATGTGTAAGTATACAAATTCTGGCATAAACTAAGGGGCCGTTTACATGACAACGTTTTCAACCAAAAAATTGGAAACTTTTTTGGGTTTTGGCTGTTTGTTTACAGTGACATTTTGGGGTTTATTATCGTCGTTAATCGTTGCTGTGTAAATTTAAGAAAATGTACATTTGTGAAAGCGGTAATGTTATACGTGTGTTCAGTTGGCAGGCATGTGCGAGTACTTGACATACATAACACTGGCGGCCTACAGGACTGTGTTTGTGCTACTTAAAGGATTAGTCAATTTTCTTAAAAAAAAAATCCAGATAATTTACTCACCACCATGTCATCCAAAATGTTGATGTCTTTCTTTGTTCAGTCAAGAAGAAATTATGTTTTTTGTAGAAAACATTCCAGGATTTTTCTCATTTTAATGGACTTTAATAGAGCCCAGCACTTAACACTTAAATCAACACTTAACAGTTTTTTTCAACAGAGTTTTAAAGGACTCTTAGGGCGTTTTCACATTAGCACTTTTGGTGCGCACCCGGGTTCGATTGACATCAGAGTTCGGTACATTTGGATGATGTGAACGCTGTCTTCCGAACTCGGGTGCGCACCCGCGAAACGTACTCGAGTCCGCTTAAAAAGGGTGGTCTGGGGTTCGTTTCATGTGAACTCCAGATCGGTTCGCTGCTAATGTGAGCGCAATCGTACCAAATCGCGGGAGTGAACCGCTGTTAATTACGTATTATATGGAATATCCCACCAAAACAGACGTGTGTGTTTGTGTGCGTGCACTTACCTTGACAACAAAATGCATAGAATCCTTGCTTGAGTTTTGTTCTTATTTTTTTAAACCTTTGGTTTTGTTTTCAAAGAAATAATACAGAAACGCACTTTCGTCTGTCTGCCCCAAACATACTGAAGTCGTTTCGATGACAACGGGCTGTCCGCCGACGTCAATTTTTGCGGAGGCATTTAGAAATCATCGCTGCGTCCCAAATCGCCTACTTCCATACTATATAGTAGGCAAAGAGTACGAGAAGTAGTGCTTTTCGCCTACTATTTAGTATGGAAGTATGCGGTTTGGGACGCAGCCCATCTCTTGTCGTCTTCTCGTTTACAGCGGTTACCAAGCAACATGAGAACGCGCCGGCTGCAGCTTGATGATGCAAGCGTACCGCGGTTCGGATGCAAAAATAATATGTGAACACAGTCCATGGGGGGCATGGGGAGGGGGAAGCAAACGAACTCGGGTTCGGACCAGGCAATCGCACCAAATGTGAAACGGTCCTTAACGATCCCAAACGAGGCATAAGGGTCTTATCTAGAGAAACAATTGACGAGAAAAATAAAAAATATGCACTTTTAAACCACAACTTCTCGTCAATCTCCATTCGTTTGACGCGCCAGCCCGACCTCACGTAATTGCGTAATGACGTAGAACGGTCACGTGTTACATATATGAAATGCACATTTGCAGACCATTTTAAACAACAAACTAACACAGAGACATTAATTTGTTTCATTTGTCAGAACGGTCCTCTTTCTCCACACTTGTAAACACTGGGGCATAGTTTCGCATACTGGGGCATAGTATTGCATGAGGTCACGCTGGCGCATCACAGGACCGGAGGAAGACGAGAAGTTGTGGTTTAAAAATGCATATTTTTTCGTTTCGCTAGATAAGACCCTTATGCCTCGTTTGAGATCGTAAAGATTCCTTTGAAACTCCGTTGAAAAAACTGTTAAGTGTTGAGTTAAGTATTAAGTGTTGGGGTCCATTAAAGTCCATTAAAATGAGAAAAATACTGGAATGTTTTCCTCAAAAAACATAATTTCTTCTCGACTGAACAAAAAAGACATCAACATTTTGGATGACATGGTGGTGAGTAAATTATCTGGATTATTTTTAAGAAATTTTGACTAATCCTTTAAGATACTGCATTTATTAAAGTCCTGACTGAGTATAGTCTGTTTTTTATGCATACGTGAGCGTACGTGCACAGTCCAATTCTGGCATAGTCTAATCACAGCCTTGCAAATCATAGATCATTTGACTCAACACGTGTGCTGACCTCTCATGTCCTACATACTACATACTCCTGTACGCGCATTCACAATGTATTCGTACAATGTATGTTTAGTTTTAAAAGTTATGTTAAGTTTTACTTTCAGCTTAATGCTTCTCCTAAACAAAGCATACACAATTTTTCTATTTTAAAGTTCAGTTGTGCTGATTAAATAAAATGTCATTGCAATAACATTTCAATATAAAAGTAGGCAATTTCTTATGTGTCCTCACTATGTCTCTACATGTCCTGTTTTTACTTTGTCCCTTGTTTTCCTGCTTTCATTATAAACCTTGCTGAGGAGAAAAGTGGGAAAAGGTCAACATGATGTGTTGACCCCTCTTCTTTTTCCCTTTTTCTCCAACAGTTTACTGTGAGCTTTGATTTATAATGGACTCGGACAGAAAGAGGGGGGAGCTCGGGGCGGTTGAGGGTCATCTTGTTTGGTTCTCGCCTCCCTGTTTTTCGGGGGGTTAAGTTCACAGGGCACTAACACTGAGACCAGGGTCATAAACTAATGAAGGATTCTAATTTAGAGAATGTGGTCAAATAGAGGGGCTAATCAGTGTTTCCGTTGTCTTATTAAAGCCAGGATTCGGTGGGGGATTTAGCCCATGGGAGGGCGGCCCTTGCTGAGAAGGGCCCTCAGGGATGTGGACCCCAGCTATGACCGGGATTACACCCTCTGATGGGAACCACCGCCACCCCTTCACACTCTTTAAAACATGCTGCTTTTAATTAGTACACAAAGGTGTGTCTCGGATACACGCACTGAATCTTTCCTAAAGGCGAAACTTTGTTGCACATTTATGCATTCAGGCTGTAAAGATACATTTACGTATGAAGCTGATGGACATGCCGCGTTTTGGAATACCACGAGACCTGCTGGTGATGGTTAGTGGTGAAGTGTACTGTTAAGTGGTTCAATTTACTCAGCATTGCCTTAAGGTCCATGAACCAAAAATGGAGCCTTTATTTTCCTCCTGCTGTGTAGTCCCACCGTGGGATTTTTTTGGTTTAGGTTGGAGGTTAACACGGTAAAGGCTTCCTCCTTGACCGATAACTAACTTTATTCATTGTTAACATTTAAATGGATGTACTTCATTATTGTGGTTTGTATTGTGCAACATGCCGCACAAACATAAACATCTGCAGGACATCCCAGGTGTTCCAATGAAAACAAATGCCATGTGTTTTTTTTAATAAGCCATGTGTATTAGCAGACAACACACGGACACCCTTTTGTCATAGCTTTAGTGGTATGTAGTGCAATTTGTGCTACTCCTGGAAGCATTGCATGTCCAGACACACACCACTAGCTTAGACGCTCTTTGTTATTGTGCTGCAGTCTTCTGGGGTGGGCTGTTTTCTTTCGGATTTTCCTCACACACTCAAACTCCATTTTTCTCCAGCCAGTTGGGAAAATATTTGCTTTGCTCTCTTGTTCTCCTCTTTGAAAGGAGGTATCGGCTAAATTCATGTCCGTCTCAAATTCGTGAGCAAGACACGACAGGATTAGTCGCGTTGGTTTTGTGTACATGTGATTTTATTCATGTGATCGTGATTTGATTTCATCTTCCGCCACTATTTGGATTTTAACACGCTCATCAGGAGGCCCGGTCTGAATCACGCTGTGCTAAATTGCACCCTCATGTGTGTGAGTTTGGAGCAAGTGTGTTGTGTACTGCTTTTGGCCACCTCTTTGATGGATAACGGTTAAGCCATCTGGGTCAGGCTTCTCTTCCCAACTCCATTTGTAGCACATTTGTGTGGAGGACTGAGAACGGAGTGAAAGTTTGATGTTGCAAATGTAATCAGCATCACAGGGAGAGGCTGCCCGTCCTCCCAACCAACCCTGACCACAATTTCTCTGTAGTCTGATGCATGATCAAGGCACTTTTAGAGGCTTTTCTACTTATTTTTGTTTTAAAGTAGTTCACAGTCTTTTTGGGGGAACAAATACATTTTTTTTAGGAGACTTGAAAGAGAGTTTTATGGAGCAGTTCTATGATACATTTTAATACTTTTTATGTTGATTCCCTTTTATTGAAATTATATGGGTGAAAATGACAAAAATTAGATATTTTATTATAGCATTCCATCATTTGTTAGATAATAGTTGCCCCCTTTTATAATGTTTAGTTTCCCAGGTCAGGGTGGATTCATTTCTCAGCTCATCCAGTGTGAAGCATTGAGCAAATGTGTGTTTGTCAAGCTTTGGGTTTATTGACCACGCACAAACAAGCCCCTTTCCTGTTAAAGTGTCATCTGTGTGTGTACATATAGAAGGCAGAGTTAGCCAGACCAGTGTTTACTCAGTCCTGATGTAACACCTTTGCCCCAGACATCAATGCTTCTACTGTCACTGTTGAACAAACTGCTTCAGGAAGAACCCCTGCCTATGTATTCAGACCAGAGACTCAAAATACTGTTTAGATTTCCCAAACAGCGCAGCATGTGTGTCAAATGTCTCACTTTCAGTTTCGTGCTACTTAGGTTCTTAGCTTTTCGTTAGCGGCTTATTACAGGTAACTGAAACACCCCTTCCAATTTCTCATGCTATTAAGTTTTAGCTTAGTGCTGTTTAGGTTCTTAGTTTTTTTGTTAGTGGTTTATTACTGGTAAATGAAACTAAACCCCTTCTGAGCCTTCATAATACCTTTTTTACTTTTATGGTCATAAAAAATTTACCTGAAAATTATTTTATTACTGGGAATAAAATTTTTGGTTATGTAAGAGTTTGGGTCCTACCAAACAACAGCATTTTTTTAAACATGTTTTACCAAACTTTTTACTTTTTGAGAAAGTTTCCTCTGGTGTGTCTCCTTCTCTCTAACTAACTGCGTTAACTTGCTGCTTTGTTCACCGGCCTCTGTGATACGAGCTCTCCTTCAAAGGGGAACTTAAATCCGTCCAGAGGTCATCAGGTCGCTCAATAATCTCTCCTGATGATGTCCTGCTGACGGAAGCTCAGTCACTCATCCACCCGTACCGATACACGCCCGCTCGCTCGCCCATGATGGAGAAATGGAGAGCTGACTAGCAGCATTCAGCTTTTCATATCTGTCACCTGTCTGTGGCTTCATTGCAGGCCAATATATAGGGGCAGTTTCCCAGACAAGGTTTAGATTAATCCAGGACTAGGCCTTGGTTATACGAGTAGTTTCTACAAACATACTTTACAAAAAAGCAACAATAGTGTGCATCTTGAGACAAAAAATAGCACTGTTAAAGGAAAACACCACCGTTTTTCAATATTTTTCTATGTTCTTACCTCAGTTTAGACTAATGAATACATACCTATCTTTTTTCAATACGTGCACTTAATAACGTGTTAGCATTTAGCCTAGCCCCATTCATTCCTTAGGATCCAAACAGGGATGAATTAAGAAGCAACCAAACACTTCTATGTTTTCCCTATTTAAAGACTGTTACATGAGTAGTTTCACAAGTATATAGGGTGGCACAAAATTAAACGTGGCGATTTTTTTTTAAGCAGATAACAAATGAGAACTATATTGTATGGCGGAAGAGCACTTAGTTTGCAGCACTTTGACATCGACGCGCAGTAACATCACTCCTGACTACTCCCCCTCTTGCTCAAACTTCCGTCAATATTACTGCACCTGAGCTCGAAGTGGCTACAAACTAAATGCTCTTCCACCATACAATATAGTTCTCATTTTTATCTACTTAAAAAATTGCCACGTTTTGTTTTGTGCCACCATACTTTCTGGTGTAACTACTCATGTAACAGTCTTTAAATAGGAAAAAACATGAAAGTGTTTGGTGGCTTCCAAATTTATCCCTGTTTGGATCCTAAGGAATGAATGGGGCTAGGCTAAATGCTAACACATTCACGACACGCTGTACAAAGATTAAGTGCACGCATTGAAAAAAGATGGGTATATATTAATTTGTCTAATTTGAGGTGAAAACATAGTAAAATATTGAAAAAAGGTGGTGTTTTCCTTTAGGAAATGTGTTTTAAATTAATGAAGCTCTACATACATTCTGGGACTAGGATAAGTCCTATTCGGGAAACTTTTCCTTCCCGTTTTTTTAACGATTTGATTTGTTTTATTTGGTTTGATATGTTTTCAGTTATTTTGATTAGAGATGCACCGATATTACATTTTCCCACTGATACCAATAGTTGATTATTCAGACCGATACTGATGGTGATAGTGTGAAATTTTCTTTAATTTACATATACAGATTACTGGCGATATGTCAGTGCATCTCTAATTTTGTTTCTATTCCCCATATGCATAATGGTCACCTTGCTCTCTAGATATCAGAATTGGCATCAGTCTTTAAAAATCCTGTTAAATGAAGCTGTCCGATGTTGAGGGCAGATCATTCCACACACTCTGCATTTTGAGGTCAAATATTTGTTATTAAGTGGAAAACACACACTGCTGGCTAAAGTGTAGTGAAACTGCGAGAAGTATTCAACGGTGCACCTCCAGCTCTGTTATAAATAACTGCAGCACAATAAACAGAGGGCTGATAATTGGGCCATCAATCATGTCGAGCACTTGGGTGGGTCCAGGGCCAATGCTGTGAGCTCGCTAACCTCCCGTCTCCACCTACCAACCTCCTCCTCGAGGACTCTCTGATTTCATGAGCGGTGATAACAGCTGGAGAGGAAATCAGGAAGTTAAGCTCTATAGAGTACTGTCTCCTTTAGTGCCTCTCACTGACATGGAGTGATTGCTGTGTGGTCATGGCTCAATGTGATTTGAGTGCCAGAATTCCCACCTCCGCTCTCGCTGTCTACCCATTGGCCGTAATCCAAAGGCCTGGTACAAGGCTTGTAGACCTTTCTTTGTCTTTATTTGTCAGTCACACACTTTCTTTAGTCTGGGATAGAAGGCAGTGCAGTAAGGGTTGTATTTGTCTGGGTGATGATGTTTAAAACTCTGGAGGGTGTTTGTAGGGGTCCTTTGAGCGGATGTCTATCCTGTCTATGCTTTTGTCTCCATCTCAGGCCCCATAATCTTCAATAATGCCTCTCAGCTGGTGGCCCCTGGCGATCTGTAATGGCCCCTGAGCTGTAGCCGTGACGGTGACGTGGGATATTGTTGCCATAGGTTTGTTGGTGTAAATGTGTAATCACCCTTATTAAACCCCACTGATTAGCAACCCGAAACCAGTCATTCATTAACTTCACCTAGCTAACAGCAATTATAGTTAAAGTTGAGTGTTTATGTAGCACAACTGGGAGAGGACTACATTAGAGATGCAAAAGGTTTAAGGTTTGATCTCCACGGACAGCCCATCTACACTGCAAAAAATGATTTTCAAGAAAAAAATGTCTTAGTATTTTTGTCTTGTTTTTAGTAAAAATATCAAAACATTCTTAAACTAAGATGTATTTTCTTGATGAGCAAAACGACCCAAGAAAATAAGTCTAGTTTTTAGACCAAAAATATAAAATTTAAGTGATTTTGTGCATGAAACAAGCAAAAATCTGCCAATGTGGTAAGTAAAAAATCTTGAAAAAAAATGTTCCCAACTAAATTCAAGAAAAATTTGCTTACCCCTTTGGTAGATTGCTTGTTTTATGCACAAAATCACTTAAATTTGATATTTTTGGTTTAAAAACTAGACTTATTTTCCTGGGTCGTTTTGCTCATCAAGAAAAATCATCTTAATTTAAGAACTTTTTGATCTATTTTTTACTGAAAACAAGACAAAAATACTAAAAAAAATTTTTCTTGAAAATAATTTTTTGCAGTTTACTAGGGATGCATAACGATTATTCGCGATTTATCTATAGCAGAATAAAAGTATGTGTGTGTGAACTGTGTATAAAAACTTTGTATAGATTAAAGCACACACAATGCATGTATATATTTAAGAAATGTTTGCATGTGTATATACATTTGTATATTTCCATATTTATGTATCATTTATATTTTATAAATATAAATACTTTTTTTCTTAAAATTATACATGCATGTGTCCATATTTATGTATACATAATTATTATACACAGTTCACACACATATATGATGTAAACAAAAACTTTTATTCTGCTATAGATTAATCGTGATTATTTATTCAAGCGTCTGCCTAATGCATAAATGTAATGTTATATGTAACACAAACAGTTCATGACAAAACATTAAATTATGTAAAATGTGACGTGACCCTTTCTGTAAAATTTGGGAAGTCTCACAATCTAATTTTAAGATTTGGAGCATAAAAGTTTGATTTCAATATTTAAGATGTCAGCGTTATTTTTCACAGAATATTCTTTACATTTATATATGCTTTTATTTAATACAAAAAAAACATAATCACAAATGACTTTAGGTGGGTTTTCACAGGCAAGGTTGCAAATACGAATTAACTCGTCCAATTCTGTATGTATGGATTTATTATTACCGTTAGCTGGTTTTTGACTGTCATCCCATTTTCCCGGTACTTTCCCGCTGAGTAAAGGGAAGCTAGTGTGCCTCATTTTTGAAGTGTGTTTGTGTTGAAAGTGCAGAAGGAACATTACGTGAGCAGACACTCAAGAGTGAGGCAATGGTCGGGCTCTGGCCCAGACTAGGTTCTGTGATTGTGACCACAAAAACACATGTTACAAAACTTAGTTTGTTTCTTTGCTGCCTTTTAAGTACTTATGGAAATCAGCACCCATTGTTAATTTCTTTAACTAAAATTAGAGAAAAAATGGAACAGCCTGTAAAAAGTGAGAGTTTCAAGTTTTATTTGTAAGCTGGGACTTTCTCTACTAGGGCCACCATATTGGGCAATCCAGTGCTATATAACATCTCAGGTTGGACCCCCGGGGCTAATAAAGCCCACCTGTGTGAATGTGCCAGCCTCTGCCCTTACTGAAACCCAATAGGAGATCTTCATACTCCACATCCTGTGCTCCAATTAAAATTAACTCGCACTGCCTCTCTCCCAGTATGCCCCCCTTCCCGTATCTCCCTGTCATAGTTTCCAGCACCACAGGACGGGGGAGGATTGGGGTGACCTAAAGTGTAACAGGACCGCAGCGAAAACACACAGCCAATAGAGTTCAGAGGAATTGCTTCCGCGCTCGTTTTTTCCCCCTTATTCTTTTTCCTCTGTGGCCTTTCTCTTTTTGTTTGACGGTCATTTGGCCCTCCCCCGTGACCCTCCAGAAGAGGCCCCCTGTTCCTCGTCTGCAGCGGCCTGGCCTGTTTTCCTGGAGTGTGTGTGTGGGTTGGGGGTAGGGTGGCTTACTGGTAGGTGGGTGGGAGAGGGGGCAGTTTTTGGCAGCTCCTTTGATCAGTAAAGCATAAACAAGAGGGAGCTTAGTGAAATAGGGGGTGAAGTGCTGAGTCAGTCTCTCTCTCTCTCGCTCTCTTTGTGTTTGTTTTTCTTACACATAAGGTAGTAATGGCAGAAGAGTGACTAATTGGTGAAGTGAAAGTGACAAGAATAATGTCAATGTATTAATAAATAAATTAATTAATGATGACACATGAGGCTTGTGAAACACCTACATGGTAAAGGGAGGGACACTTCTGTTAATTGGCCAAGCAGACACTGACGCCAGATATATTTGCCGATTTATATCGGTCTGTCATTAGTCGAGACACCCGAATAAGTTCAGCACATGCAAATCTCAGGGCGATCTCATCTGTTTGCGGTGACAAAACCACTTTTAAATGGGCAAAGACAGCAGAGCAGGGGTAAAAAGAAACAGCTGAATAGCATTTAGGGTTTTGGGTCGTAGCTTGGTCTGCGTCTTTGTCCAGCAGGTGAAAGCTTTGTAAAACTGGCGCCGGATTGTTAAAGAGCCTGACACTTCAGTGTGTCGAAACAGGCAGAGAGAAAAAGAAACCTCCTGGGAGGAGACCCACTACTGACCCTGCCTGAATGTACAGGCCCTCGGCAGAGAGCGAGAGAGCGAGAGAGAGAGAGAGAGAGAGAGAGAGAGAGGGGCCTTTTCCTCTGTTAGCTCTTCATCTTAATCGAGCAACAAGCCCTGACAAAGCCGTCATTAGAAATGTCTCTACACCAAGTGTTTCAGCCTGTTCTCGCTGTCAAATAGACATGAAAGTAGCGGTCATTAAAAGTAAGGAGGTATTTTGTCCTGATGTTACACTGAAGTATTTGGTAGAAAGTAGACGTTTGGTGTTGTTTAACTTACAACAGTTTTTACTTGCACCATTATTGGATTTGATAACTTAAGCACATCATTGAACGTTGGCCACGTTTTCATTGATTGCAGACCTAACAAAACAAATGTGCGTCACTGTCATCAAACTCTGCTTGTAAATTGCATGCTTTTGCCTTCAGGACACCAAATCCATTTCCTTGGAAGATCTTATTTGTTTAAAAGGAAAAGAGATTACTTGCAGTGTTTAGGAAGTAGGGGAGGAATTGTCAGTTTTGAAGTCGTGAGATTAGATAATGCTAAAATGTCTATTGATCCCTTCAAGAAATGAATGTTGATAAGTTGCTTTAGGGAGATTTAAGATTTGGAGTTTAAAGAGACAGTTCACCCAAAAATGTCAAATTTGTTATTTTATATGCTGTAAACCAGAAGGTTTAGCTGAATGTTTAATATGATCTCATCCATAAATTTAATATATTTAAAAATGTGTATGGTGCTTTTTCATAATGTAGCATGCATTGTTTCATAGCAGCTTTACAAGAAAATTTTATGCATATTAAATAAATAGCATGCATATAAGTTAAGTGTTATTTCAGAGTTTATTGACCTCATTGAAGGATTGTAATTTGCCACTGTGGGACCTTTAGTCAATTAGTATAAAAATAACCGCAGTGTTTCCGCTATATACATTCAACCGTGGCGGGCCGCCACGCCTAAAACATCCCCACCACGCCTGCGGTTGTGTATAGAAGGGATACAGCAAACAAAATCTCGCCGGATGAGCACAGTTTTATCCTAATACTTCACCCAAACCCAACTCTAAACACAAAATTTCACAGGATTGTAGGATGTATTTTTATCTCATTTAGCCAGAGCCGCTGTTTTCATCCTAAAAATGCTTCCTCCAAATCCAATTCTTAACTTTTCGGCATTTTCTGTATCCCTTCTAGACAAAACCCACGGCGGCAGCTCGCAAAATAAATAAAGCTACCGAAATGTCCGCCCTGCCAGACTGGCTGTTTTAAATAAATCAATTCCTTTCTGGATTCGTGTTGTTCACTCATTTATAATAAATAAATCTCCTAAAATATCAATTTCCCCCATGGGTTTAGTTTCATGCACAAATAGATTTAAATCAACAGATGACGATTAGGCTACGTCTCGGTTTTGAAAAATAATAATATAATAAATAAGCCTACACGAAATATGTTATAATTATCAGATTGACAATTAAAAAAAGTATTTGAGTTGCTGTTCTTTTGTGACGCGCTGTTAAACCAAAGCAGCAGAAAGCACGTCATGTTTTTAATGATTTTAAATAAGCACAAGGTTTTCTCCTTATTGTGAGTTTACACAAATAAAAAAAAACTATTTTTAGTTTTGAATGTTATTTTACTTTTATCTGTATGGCAATAAATTAAGGGTAATTTAAGTTGCAAGGTCATTCACGCGTATGCTTTTCACATGCTCATATACACCGACGCAGCGCAGAGCTGCGAGAAAAGACATGATTAAACTTTCGATTTAACATATTTAAAGTTTTTTGGACATTCATTTGGAATCACTGTACTCCTATTATCAACTTATCAGGCCATTAGTTATTCAGAATATAGGCTATAAACGCAACGCGTCTTCTGTGCTTTAGATCGACCCTCACAAAGTTTCACATTAAATGATAAGATGTTTGTTCAAAAACAAAAGGCTAAACACTGAAAACTACTTAAATGCGACTGCAAGACATTAATAGTTGAATCTGTTTGGAAGGAAACTTACATTATTCCCGTGGGAAGAGACGGACGACGTTGGTAATAAAAACTTGAGGCAGACGATGAGACGGTTTCATCTCTTTTCAGACAGCAGGATCGGGGTACCCGCGGGTGAACCGCATAATATTTGATGTAACGGGTGTAATAATATTAACGTGTCATTTGCGTTGTAGATGCAGGTCGGGACTCAATAAGCAAGGCTAAACTGCAGGTCTTATATCCAAGACCAAAATTCGACTCAATTCCGATAGGTAGCAGTTTTTAAATGGCTTTGTGTTTAAGCCCTGTCTGAAGAACGTTAAAGGTTTATATTTAGCTGCGCGATTTGCGGTGTGGCCGGGTCGGGCTCTTTATGTCAAACAGGCCGGCTGTGGAATGCTGGAATAAATTGCTGCTGATGTCAGGTCAGGTGTTCTGTCAATCACAGCGGTGCGGATTATCAAACAGGACTGTGCGTGACTTTGCAACAGCTCTGTAACGCTAAACACGAGCACGAACTTGCACACTACATTAAAACTACAATGAAAAATCCGTATGAAGCTATAAAACTTACGTATTTTTTAAGAAATACAGTTTAGATCAAACATAGAAAAGCAATATGCTATAAATATAAGGAAAAGTAGATGACAGCATGAAATTATAAAAAAAAATACATATTAGTTTACTGTAGCCTATATTCTACATTTAAAAAAAAGTACATTTATAATCATCATGGGCGCCCCCTGCCGCCACAGCTGGAAAAAATCCTAGAGGAAACACTGTAACTGGTATAATATCACAATGCTGTCAGGGTCCGAAAAATGATGTAATAAAAAGTGCAAGTTTGTACGACTTGTATGTAGGATTGTGGCCAAAACTGGTATTGCAGTCACAAAACTTGTGGCTAAAACTGGTACTGCAATCACACAACTGGTGGCCAATACACAAAATGACAACATAAACATCAGTTGAGGGCTCCAACTCCACTTTTTAAATGACAATATCCTGGACAGACCACTGTTGTCAGTGATATAAGTATTTGAAATGAAAATGATTTCTTAATGTCTCGTGACATATCAGGGCCATTTTATGATTCATTTATATACATTTCTTACATACTGTTCCTTTAAGCACTGTATTTCATGCCTGTGCAAAGCTTTGTGTGATTAAAGGTCTTATTCACCCAAAAAACACCAGCACAGATATAAATAAATCCTTTTGTGTTTCACAGACAAAAAACGAACTGCATGAGAGAACAAAATTGTTGACAAAATGTTCGTCTTTCTGAGAATTTCTTTTATTTTCGCTTTAAAACTCAAATGGAAGTGTTGTGCATGTTGAGGTTAAGCCAAAAAGGCCCTAAAAGCTCCATGCGTGATAGACTGCCTAACATTTAAGTGGCAAATGCAGTGAAAGAGAAAGAAACCCAGTGAAACTGCGTCAACCGGCACAGCTCACCCTACCACCCTGCTGTCTGTTTGGATTCTGAATAAACAAAAGGGTGTAAGTCTGGCTTCAGTCTCTCTCTTTGGTCTTGTTTATTCGTAATCCAGTAACTGTGTTATTCATCATTGACCTTAAACAGTAATTGGTGACTTCATGTGCAAATGATACAGATTCAGTCCACAGCTCACAGGCAAATCACATGTAAACTAGGTCAAAGTTCATCTCTCTACAGTTACACACACTCCCTGCATTCGCTCCTCCATAGTAATACATCAGCAGATCTGTTGCTAGAGTGGGTGACAATCGTAAAGTTTACCAAATAGACTTTTATAAGAGACTATTTCGGTTAGGGCAGACCAAATGAATCAGGTTTCATTATTAACAGGACAAACCATCATGAATAGACCGTTTTGCAAATTGCTGGTGACTTACAGTATTTCATCAGAGCACATAGTTTAAATCAAATAAGCCAGTGTGGATCAGGGCCAAATTGTGACCATTTTGGCCACATATACTGAAATTTAATTGGCGCAACCTTTGAATATATTTGGGAGCATTTGTGCGATTTCAAATGATTGTTGTGGTGTGACCTGTTTTAATTTCTTAATGAAACTTTCGCAGATACTGTGGAATAATTAGCGAATGTCTCAGAGTCCCATGAAACTTTACCCGGATGACTCAGTTTCGTGCTGTTTTAAGCATCCGAGGACACGAATACATAAAATTCATATTCAAGTTGTGGTGCTCCTAACTTTTTAAAATGGGAGCACCAGTGCTACCTACTAAAAAAGTTAATTCAATGGTGAATTGCATTGAGCGTGTTTGCTGATGTTTTATTGTCATAATATGCTTTATTTAGATGTAAATTCTGTTAAAACCTAGAGAGCTGCTTACATAGACAACATTTAAGAGCAAATTTAAATCAAATGCTAAAAAATGCCCACAGTGGTCAAAAATGTTGTCCAGGCCTCAAAAAGACCCACAAAAATATTGAGTTGAAAATTTAATTTCTGGTCGAAAGAAAAACATGCCAACTACATGTAAATGGGTATTTTAATATTTTGACCAGTCTGTCCAGTTTTAGTCAAGAATTATATTTTACAATAAGGTTGTATTTGTTAAACATTTTACTAAATGCAAAATGAACTAACAATGAGCAATATAGCTTTTCATCAATTATTAATCTTTATTAATGTTGGTTAGCGCCAATCCATTGCGCCAGTTCATTGCATTAACTAATGTTAACAGTAACTTTTGATTTTAATAATCTATTAGTAAATGCTAAAATTAATGTAAAATATATGAAGAGTTTGGTTTCAAAACGTGATAAACGCCATTTAAAAAAAAGATGAGAAATGCCGGCTGTTGATTGTTCTCCCGACAGCATCAAGCTTCTGTCATGCTAACACATTGACCCCAGGGGATCTTATGAAAAAATTTCCATTATTTTACTCCAAGTCAACAAAAATCGAGCAGGACCGAAACATTTTACAGCTGATCGCAGTGTTATTAATATGGCAAAGTAAGTGTTTTAATTAATGGCATTAATGTTTATTTTTTTAATCAGTATATACCACTAGTCAAATGAATATAACATTTCTATATTGATTCAATAGATTTATAGAATAAAAAAAACTTGTCATGGATTTATTGCATTTTTGTGGGAAAAACTAATCCGTTTTTATAATAAATCTTTGAAAATCAAATTATGGATTGAAAATAGTGGTTTTCATCTTGTCACTTTCTTGGTATAGAAAACACGTTTTACCGAAATTCATTGCGAGATTTATTGCGTTTTAAAACCCAACTCTTCATATATAAATGATGTTGTATTGTTAGTTCACGTTAGCTGATGCATTAACTAATGTAAACAAATCCAGCCTTGTTATAAGGTGTTACCAAATGATCTTTATTCATCCTGCTTAAATGTGTCTCTTTATCTCATCATAGCCATCACGACCAGACGACCACCTGGCAGGACCCCCGTAAGGCCCTCCTTCAGATGAACCAAGCCACTCCAGCCAGCCCAGCGCCTGTTCAGCAACAGAACATTATGAACCCTGCCTCAGGTCAGCAGCGATCCCAGACACTTGTTACGTATTAGAAACCACACTCACAGTTGCAGCATTCTCATGGTAATGCTACGGGTGTAGCAGTCTCTGTTTACATCCCACCCAACTCCACCTCTGTCTCAGCAAACTCAGAAATCTTATCTGGCATATAAAGCAGACAAATGCAAATGAATCCATATGAATGGTAGTTGTTGATTAGGTTAGAAGTGTCTTGTTGGTCCCTCTCATGGATTGACAGGACTGGGCTTAAATTTTGGGCGGTTCAAGAAAACCAAACAAGACCAGTCCTGTTCAGGATTTTCGGGTGTTCCCTCTGTCACTATATTGTCACTCTTTTTTTTAAACAACCTTTGGTGCTGGAGTATTTGAAAACTAAATATGGTAGTACTTATTTTTTTTTGCTTG
The DNA here is from genome assembly GCF_030506205.2 of Paramisgurnus dabryanus. Classification (NCBI taxonomy): domain Eukaryota; kingdom Metazoa; phylum Chordata; class Actinopteri; order Cypriniformes; family Cobitidae; genus Paramisgurnus; species Paramisgurnus dabryanus. Next base: position 20,219,518 of record NC_133345.1, on the reverse strand, counting down.
TTTACTAGTCCTGAATCTTCTATCATAGAAAGCTTAGCAAATTTAGGAAAATCCTATAGGTCCACCGTTCCTCGCATATAAGTTCTGATTTATTTAATAATGTGGCTTTATTTGATATTTTACTCTATTTCAGTCCAAAAAAGTGCAGTTTCAGTGTAGGCCCTCAGGTCACCAAGAAATAAATGGCTTCTGTTCATAATATAAAATAAGGAAATCCATGTGTTTCAGTTCAGTGAGTACTAGAAGATTCACTATGCCGGACTGTTCTCCCTCAGGTCCTCTTCCTGATGGCTGGGAGCAAGCTATTACCTCAGAAGGAGAGATCTACTACATCAATCACAAAAACAAAAGCACCTCTTGGCTGGACCCACGACTTGACCCACGTTTTGGTGAGCTTTAAATCCTCAAAGACCAAAGCAAATAAGAAAAAGATCAGAATTGTTTAATACTGCATTGCAAAACAGATTCGGACTCAAAACGTTGATTGGATGAACTGCATTCACAGCCATGGCTAGAATACTTGGCAACTATAATAAAACTACATTTACAATTTCTTAGTTTGGTTAGGGTTGGAAAGAATAGTTTATTTAGATTATCAATAATAAATTCAATTTTGTCTGCTTTGTCTGCTGCCTAAAACACCCCTTATTCACTGTAGAGCATCATCGTGGCTAATAGTTTTATTTTTTATGTTGACCATATAGATAGCATCTGTCTAATAATGTGTGTCTGAAAGTGATTGAGAGTGCGCGTGTGTTTGTGGCATACTATTCCGAAAGTATTCCCGCTTCCTGTGACTCATTCTTGAGGTTAGCCAAAACTGCTTTACACTCACGACTCTGCTATGTGATCCCTTTACTCACCCACACTCACCCACACACACACACACACACACACACACAAACTAGTACGAACCGAATCCGCTTGGGCTGCACCCCCCCCCCCCCCATTCGGATATGAATTCGTAATCCGTATGCACAGATGATGAGCTGAAGCTATCTGACTTGTGCAATAGTCAAATGATCTTTTTCCGCCGTCAAAGCAAGTGGTTCACAGAAAGTTTGTCAGACTGAGATGTTTGTCAACTTCTATCCCTCTTTAATCCTCATCCAGGTTCACAAAAGACTCGAGCTTATGTCACTTTGAGTTACTTGCGCTTGAGGTGGTTTCCCTTTATCTCAAACCGTTTTCCCCAGGGAGTCTCTCGATCTGTTTCCTACATGTATCAACATGCAGGTTTCTTCTCAGTGTCTGACCAGAATCCTCACCGATAAAGTTATGAGATAGTGAAGAAACGTGCAGCAAACACGAACGTGGTTGTGGAGTAAGTAGTAAACCGTCTGAAAGAATAGAAAGAGAGCGAGAGACGGGGTGGGGGGGTCAGCTCTTTGAAGATTTATAAGTGTTCAGAGGACAAGCTTGGTGGGCCCCTGAATTACAGACGTAATGTGAGGGGGAGAACAGTGAGAGACGCGGTTAACCTATTCCCTGCCACAAATGCTGAATGTTTGGGCGTTCCCATGTGGTTTTATGTAACTGCTTGTGTCTGCATTTTTTATGCCCTCTGTTGTTTTCATCCATCTCATCTGCATCCCTGAATTGCAGACTCCTGGGCAACCTTTGTCCTTTTGCTGTGCTGTGAGTTCATATGTACGTCAAGGACAAGAAAGTTTGCAAAATGCAAAAACAAATGCAATGTATTCATCACACTTTTCCAAACTAAATGCACTTTCCACATCAATAACCTGAAGCTCTATCCAGTCTAGGTCACCACTGACAATGGAGACAGTGAGGTAATTTGAGGAGGGATAGAATAGGACTGTACTCCTTTAACAAAAACTGAAGTCTGGCCATTCTCTTGAAACCCCCTTCCCACCCCGCATGAGGCCCATCGCAGGCAGAACTGTTCTCAGCTGCACATCTAGACAGACTTGAGTCAGTGCCAGGCCTCTCCATGCTGCAGCTCTGCTCCTAATCTGTTCCAGACCTTTTCAGTCAAAGAGACCCAATGTTAGAGGCTGGGTGAGAGAGGGGGGAGGGTAAAAATTGAGAAATAGAAGAAAAGAAAGCAAGCCCACAGGATAAACTTTTGCCTTCCTTCTAAGATTTCGAGGGGTAGCGAGAATTAAACATTCATTATGATTTCTAGAGAAGTCCGAGATGTGTTTCATACTTAATCTGGACCTGTAGACTTTCATGCCCCCACCCACCTCCGAAATGAAAATTCTTATCCTCACATTTATGTGAAGCCTCCGTGGTGGCCAAGCGGAGCTTCGGGTTATCGGTCATGTGCTGCAGCCCATTTTGTCCGCTTGGATTGTCATAGTACTTAAGTGCAGGAGTTGGCACCTTGTTGGCAAGCGCAGAATGATGTCACACTCTTGTGAAGCACTCATCTTTTCCAAAGATTTGAGCTAACCCTGACTCACAGCATTGCACGGACACTCAACAACTGCCTTATAGGGAAACTGGATAACAGGCATGATAAATGTGACATCAGTGTTTCACTTTCAATTGTGAATAAAATCTCACACTCGGTTAATTTGAATTTAATTACTAGTTTTTTTACTTTCTAAAGAAAATAGTGGTGCAAAACTCATCATCATAATGCTAGAATGTTGGAGTTTTGTCAAGCTGATGCTAGATGGTTGCTAGGCAGTTCTAGGTGATTGTCATTTACTTTTAAAGAGACACTCCACTCTTTTTGAAAATATGCTTATTTTCCAGCTCCCTTGGAGTTCACATTTGATTTTTACCTTTTTGGAATTCATTCAGCTGATGTCCGGGTCTGGCGCTACCACTTTTAGCATAGCTTAGCAGAATCCATTAAATCTGATTGGACCATTTAGCATCGCCCTGTATTTTTCCTATTTAAAAGTTGACTCTTCTATAGTTACATCGTGTACGAAGACCGACAGAAAATTTAAAGTTGCGATTTAAATTGTGCAATAATATTACGCAGTGCCCGAAAATAGTCCCCTGCTATTGAAAGTTACTAAGGGAACTATTTTTGGCTGCTGCGTAATATCACTACGCCTGCTGCAGCCATGTTACAGCAGCAAAGTCATTGATTATTATGCCAGAATGAGAGTATAGTTCCTAGCCATATCAGACTATAAATTCGTACACAATGTAACTACAGAAGAGTCAAGTTTTAAATGGGAAAAATATAAACTCATTGGTTATTTTCAAGCACGATGCTAATGATCTAATCAGATTAAATGAATTATGCTAAGCTATGCTAAAAGTGGTATCGCCAGACCCGAAGTTGATTAAATGTAATGTTACGGGGTCCACCCATAGTCCACAACCTTCAAGTCCAAAAAAGTGCGTCCATCCTTCACAAATTAAATCCAAACAGCTTCAGGATGATAAACAAAGGTCTTCTGAGGGTAATCCGTGCGGTGTTGTTGTAGAAGTATCCATATTTAAAACTTTATTAACGAAAATAAATATCTTCCGGTAGCGTCCGCATTCAGGATGAGAGCTTACGCAGCCTACGGAGGCTACTCTGCTGCTGCTCTGTGCCCCCGCCCTCCGAATTTGTCATACGTCACTAAGAAAAGTGCGTACACTACGCTAATACTCTCTCATGAATACAGAGGAGTCTAAGATGGCGGCGCTACCAGAAGGTATTTATTTTCGTTAATAAAGTTTTAAATATGGATATTTCTACAACAACACCGCACGGATTACCCTCAGAAGACCTTTGTTTATCATCCTGGAGCCGTTTGGATTTAATTTGTGAAGGATGGACGCACTTTTTTTGGACTTGAAGGTTGTGGACTATGGGTGGACCCCGTAACATTACATTTAATCAACTGAAAGATATAAAATATTTTCTAAAATATCTGAAAATGTGTTTGTCTGAAAAACGATGGACATATGCAACTCGGACAGCTTGGGGGTGAGTAAATCATGGGTTTAATATTATTTTTGGCCGAACTATCCCTTTAACTCTAGGGGAGCTGGTAGCTATTTTCCAAAAAATATGTGTGTCCCTTTAAGCTAAAAATACAGTTCCGTATTAACACATACGCGTGGGTCTGTATACAGGGTGTGACACAAATTTCATAATCAGAATAGTATGCGTGCACTGTACTCGCACCACCAGATTTTTGTAACTGTGCGTACTGTGTATGCGTAGGACGCGCATGCACGTACAGAAGAATGTAGTATGTAGCCCACGAGATGCATTGGATTTTGTCGCAGTGCACATGATGCGTCGAATAAACCATGCTTTGCAAGGCTGTGCTTTCGACTGTGCTGCATGTGCATACATTCGTACAAACATTACAGATAGCAAGACGTTGTTGTCCAAAGCCACAAAAGGGAGGAAAGCAACATAGCAATTCGTTTTGAGAAGGCAATAATATGCAACACAGCCTTTGTAAACCCAGCTAAAGTCATTTTTTGATTTATTGTTTCTTACTTAAGAACATTCTGTGACTGTTCCTTTGATATCTTAAGTATTGACTGAGTAAGCCCATGTCAAAGATTAAAATGAATGTGAAATCACTGAACGAAATCAAACGATGCTGTTAGATTTTGAGACTTTAGCCTGCACAGACAGGGCCACATATGAGAAGTGCTATACAAAGTTGTTTTTTGTTAGTTGAAATACTCCTCCCAGATGTCTTTAAAGATCCCTTCTCAGTGCAAGCCTATGGGATTTTTGCACGCACTTTAACATCTTTTCCAAGTCCAACCCTTTAGAAAAGTGATGGCACACCTTTTCTTGCTATAAGCTGACCAATTAGATTTTCTATGAGCATAAGACTTATAATAATTGTTTTAGTAATACTTGCTAACCATTACCATGATAAAGTGAACTCCTCAAGCCTTTATAATCCACTTTTTTGTAGACAGGACTGTGTTATGCAAGTAAGTGATATAAGACTTGCAAACAGCTGAATTTCCTCAGACCAACTTCCTGTAGCACTTGCTTTTGTGTGGCCTTCTGAGGTTTTTGTATGATAGGATAGAGAAGCTTTTCAGATTGTCTGCTTCCTTTACTCCTCCGAGCTTATCTACTAGCTGGAAAAGCAGCTGAGCTTTTGTAGAACAAACGCGTTAAACCATCAGCCGGCAAATATTTACAAATGCTTTGAAGGTCCTGGCACGGCACATGGGTTTTCTGAGACGACTCCTCTGGTTTCCCAACACACCTCTGGTCTTACCTGCAAAGACAGGTGAGCCGGTGTTGGCTGGAGTTGTGAGATGATCTGATAAAGATTGTTATTGCTTGGATGGTCGTGTTTCAAAGCCAGCAAGTTACGTCAATGGGTTCTTTATCGCCCTCTCTTTTTATTTGTGTTTCACTGGCACATTTTCTTCTACCACCTGATGGTTCGAGGAAGAACACGCATATGGCACCAACCTGCAGTTTAGCAATGCTTATGCAACACTTGAGTCATTCCTCCACATGGATAAGCTCTTGTTTTTTCGGTTTCTGTTTTTACTGTGGTGCGCTGTGGAGTTTACTACCCACAGATTCTTCATAACAGTCAAGTACAGGCTAGTCAGGGAAATCCAGACTTGACAATCAAGAGTTCCTGGTAGCTTTCTGGTTGTTTGGAGTAGGGGCGGGTCATGATGGTCGACCGGTTGTCCAGCAACCAAATAGGTGAATGTTTTTTTTTACATTTTAAGTAATAAAGCTGTCAGAAAAATTGCGGATAGTACGCATACACTACCTTACACTAAAGTTGGGTGTCTTTTTTAGTATGTTTGACAAACAGGGTCACATTTTTTTAAGACCTGTGAGTTTACGTCTCAACCCACAGACTTTGAAAAACGCATTGCTTTTGTACTATAGTGCATTTGTATTGTTCTCCCTTCCACTGTTATACAAACACGACACAACAAATGCTAGATATCGACCTGTATCAACCGGTCACTGGTGCCCCGACTCCACCAGAGTCATCATTTGGCTTCAATAGACCCATATCTATGCAAGATAAGGGTCTTAAAGAGAAACAAACACACACACACAGACTCCCCCACTAGCACTCATACATTCCCACACACTCTTCCCACCTTGGGCGGCATGGGGGAGGGTGTGGTGTGTCTCTGATCTGATTCCCATGGTGAGAGGAGAGCAGAGACTCATTCAGGCCCGAGGTAGAGTAAACAGACTCTGATTGAATGGTGATGAGGATAAGCGGGGAAGACGGGGCTCCCTCGCGCATGACAACACGGCACCATCGCAGCTTTCTTGTTACTGTGCATAAGTAAACAGCAGTTTTCATCGGCTCAATTACTGTAACACCCGCTTCCATTCGTCTCCCACAGTTGTTTTAGGAGTAATACGCATTGCTTTATTCACTTACATTAATTTGCACGTTGTATCGTAATAATGCATGAAAGTTAAGCTGTAAAAAAATGCAGCATTTTTGTCAACTCAACATATATTTTTATGTTACTCTAACTTGACAATTTAAACAACTTCAATTTCAGGTCAAATCTTAAAATAGTAGGTTGGATTGACTCTCAAAACTAAGATGTTTTAACTTCATACCGCCTTAAATTTTTTGTACTTAACATTTTGGACTTTAGATATTCAGCTTTTTTATTAATCAGTTATTATCCTCTGAATAATGTACCGATAACGATAACTAGGTTGGTCTGTACTTGCCAATAACTAATTAGTCAGCCGATAGTTTTAAAATGGACATTGGATAAAAACAAACATAACACTCAACGTGAAACCGTGCTGAAATGTATTACAAAAGTAATAAAACGACAGTACTTAATCATGGAAATGTGCTAAATGAAATAAAGAAAATAATAATAATAATATATTAATTATAATAATACATATTAATTTAAATACTTTGATGAAATACCTTCACTGGTACATTGAAATTACATAAATGTATGTATATCTATATCTATATATCTTGTTTTTGTTTTTTACTTGTTATTTGATTCTGTTTTAAAGGAAAACACCACAATTTTTCAATATTTTACTATGTTCTTACCTCAACTTAGACAAATTCATACATCCCTATCTACGTGCACTTAGGCCATGTTTACATTAGAGCATTTGCGTTTTAAAACGACATTTTAAAATGAAAACGATCCTCGTTTATACTGGCATTTTAAAAAGAATCTTCATCCACACTATACACCACCATAAACCCATGAAACATGACCAATTATGTAACTGGGCATGCACATTAAAGTGTAAAATAACTTATAACTCTAATAATAGCTTACCTATGCGCGTTTACGCAGCCTAGGGGTGTGCGATATTGACAAAAAGTCATACCTGGGTCCTTTGCTGGCAACTATAACAGACACTATTTTTGAACCTATAAAAATGTGTTTGGGAAAGTCTTATACTGTTCTATCTCCCCCCTACAACATATTAATATGATTAATAGGTTAATTTTGATTTTATAACTAAACATAAAGGTCTTTATGATTTAAAAAGAAAGCATTCAAGTGAACAGTACTAAACAGTAGCGAACTTGAAGCAAAAATAAATTTTAGCAAATGCAAACTTAAATCAAACATAGTAAGAGGTGAAGTATTGCTTTAGCCTACCAGAAATGCTTATTGCATTAATTTTTAAAAGTGTGCGAGGTCCGTGCACGTCCTCCGCTAGCAACACAGAATAGCTAAAAGCGCCTAAACGAGCATTATATATTAATGACGTTGAGTTTATTGTTTTTATTAATTTATATTCACAAAACTTATCAACAAAACATCGATTAAAATTAAGAGACAAATTATCTGAAACGAAATTCATTTTAAAGTAGCAAACAAAACTTAAATTAAACTCAAAAATAATGTCTGACCCATTACAATTCTCCCTTCATATTGGCCTTTACAACGCCTATATGGCGTTTAAAATTACAGTCTATCTTTCGTAAGCTAACTAAATTTAAACAAAACATAAACACATTAAACCCAACAATTCTCAAACATTAAAGCAACACCAAAGAGTTTTGGCTCTTTGCTCCCCCTACAGGTTAGAAGCGTAATTGTCCATTACCCACTGTCATAAATACTGAGGCATAGCTGGCTCTGATTGGATTGTAGGTCTGCCGTAAAGCAAGTTTTTGTAGTATTCACTCGGACTACAGGACCACTACCCGACGGTTGGAAACTTCTTTAGTGCGGTTTTGGCCGATAGAGGGCTGCAAAGCGAATGTGAAAGTGCCATTCACCCTGTTTAGAGTGGATGAACCACTGAAACTTTTTTGGAAGCGTTATTTTAAGGTAAAAAAAACTCTTTGGTGTTGCTTTAATATAAAACAGACATTATCTATAAGGATACATGTTAAAACAATCCGATATAGCGTTTATAATAGCTGGTTGGTAGATGTTTATTATTTTTGGCAAAACCTCCGTTGCAAACCAACAATGATGCGTTGTCAGGTTAACAGCAGCTGTTCGTTTACATAAGACTCCGTCTACGTTCATTTACACTCAGAGCAACGTCTGAGTTCTCAAACTAAAACAGGGTCTTCAGCGTTTGCGAACAAATCCGTTTATGAGGGTCGAAAACGGTGATGTAGTGTAGATGAAAGGCATAAACGTAGCAAAAGTAACGCGTTTTAAAGGATAAACGCATTAATGTAAACATAGCCTTAATCTGTGTAGCATTTAGCCTAGCCCCATTCATTCCTTAGGATCCAAACAGGGATGAATTTAGAATCCTCCAAACACTTAAATTTTTTCCCTATTTAAAGACTGTTACATGAGTTACATGCTGTAATATTGACAGACGTTTGAGCGAGAAGGGGAGTAGTCAGGAGTGCTGATGTTACTGCACACCGAGGAGGTCGAAGTGTTGCAAACTAAGTGCTCTTCAGCCATACAATATAGTTCTTATTTTTTATCCGCTTAAAAAATCGCCACGTTTTATTTTCTGCCACCATACTTACTTGTGTAACTACTCATGTAACATGGAAGTGTTTGGTGGCTTCTAAATTCATCCCTGTTTGGAATGAATGGGGCTAGGCTAAATGCTAACACATTCACAACGCGCTGTACAAAGATTAAGTGCGTGCATTGAAAAAGATAGGTATGTATTAATTTGTCTAAGTTGGGGTAAAATATTAAAAAAGTTGGTGTTTTACTTTAACACTTAATGATTATCTAATCAAAAGTTGTATTGCAAAAAAACTGAAATCAGATTTTGATTTGTGGATATATTAATGTAGCCGAGAGCTGCCTATAGTTCATATAGTAAAATATGGATAAATCATGGATAAAAGTAACCAGCTAGATGTAAACTAATGCAAATTGGTGACAATATTCATAACATTAAACATTTGGATTAGATTTATCTATGTGTATTTTTGTGTAACTGTTTTATGTAATACTAATATTAGCATTATGTCTGCCTTAAGGACAAATTAGGTTCCTGCTGTTGTTTTTCTGCTAATCTAGTCAGCAAAATAATTACTTTATAATGATATAAAGGCAACGGATGCAACTCGGAACAACTACCGGCATGGATTTTTGCAGATAGACGATTTTTCCACCAAAGAACTCTCTGTGCCGATTAATCGTCAAAACTGATTAATCTGTCTAACTCTAGTTTATATGTCTATGTGGCATTTTTAAAATGCTTTAAAGACAAACCATGTGCAAATTTATCATTGAACACCTTTGCTAACCTTTTTTTTCTATAAAATTACAGTCATCTCATTCACGTGTTTCCTTAACGACTACAGGGGGACTTTAATGCTTGTTACGAACAAAGCACATTAACAGAAACTCATTTTGTTTCCTCATAGCTATCAATCAGCAGCGAATTACCCAGAGTGCTCCAGTGAAGCAAGGCTCCCAGTTGCCCTCCAGCCCACAGAGCGGAGTGATGGGTGGAAATAACCAGATCAGACTGCAACAGCAGATCCAGTTGGAGAAAGAGAGACACAGACTCAAGCAAGAGCTCCTTCGCCAGAGACCACAGGTCAGATGCACACCTGTCTTCTCCTGAAACTGAACTCTGTGCACTTGTAGTTGATGACGGAGTTGTTTAATTGTTATGGTTGTTTTGATTATTGCCATAAACTCACCTACTGGCCGCAACATCATGGCTGGAACCGGCCACCTTTTTGTTGACGTCGTAAGGTTTAGGGCAGGTAATTTAAGAGCAGATGTACTCATGTTTTATGTTTTTGGGAGAGAATAAATGAGATATCGGAAGATGGGGGGGGGGGGTTGGAGGTAAAAGGAAGTTGGGCAAATAGGTAGGGTTGGAGGGGGGTATTGCTCAGCTGCCCCTGCTTGGGAATGTAAACATGGTGTTAACGCAAAACTGCAAACCCCCTTTGGAAAACTAAACAAATAGAGAGATTTAGGGATTTAGGTGGAAGCAACTCACTTGAAAGACCTTTAAATACAGATAATGCCACTGATGTTATGTTGGGAAATCCTGTGATATGGCGTTCACAAACCCTATTTTTGAGTTCAATTGAGGTTTAATACGAAATCTTTTTTCCTAATGATTTGAATTATGACAGATATAAAGCAGGTGGTTGGATGAAAGTTTGTTAGCAAAGTCCAAATGTTGTTTTCTTATCTCCCCAGCTGATCATCGGCTGAACTCTTTGTGCCGTGTTATCTGTTAATCAGCGGTTGTGTCAGTATTTAAGTTTCAATTGGTCATAGGAAGTCTGTAATAAAAATGAAGATCTGCCCTAAATGACACGCAATAAACCCACACCTTCACTAGACAATGTGCGAGTCCCTTCGAACCGCCCGTTTGAGCTGAGGCCGTAAAATAATCGAGGATGTTTACAGACAATCTTGTGCAATCTATTGACAAATGATAACCAGATTTGTAACTCGGGACTTGTTGGATGGGAAGGGCTTTTATTTCACTCAAGTAGGTGATACAGGAAACTTAAGTGAAACTTGAAGGTGAAGTTTTTTTGTATTATTATCCCTCAGTGTTTTGTGTACGCGTGCGTGGGTTCAGAGTCAAACCAGTATAGTTTGTTCTGCCTTTTTCTTCAATAGAAAAATGCATTCACTCTCATCTTTGTTCTTGGAAAATTTCCAAAGAAAATAATCAATATAGTCTCTGCTTCCGTTGCGATCAGAGCTTCTAAAAACCCATTGTGCTCGCTTTATCAAACAAACATACATGGAAAAACTAATTTCCTCACTTCCTAATGCATTAAACTCTGTGCCTACAGGAGCTCGCACTGAGAAACCAGCTACCCACCAGCATGGAGCAGGATGGTGGCACTCAGAACCCCGTGTCCTCACCTGGCATGGGCCAAGACGCCCGCAACATGACCACCAACAGCTCTGACCCTTTCTTGAACAGGTAACATGCAGGAACATACAAAACAGACACATGGTTGTAGTTAAAAGTCCAGAAGGCTAATATACCTTCCTGCAAAGTATGCTTGGCAACAGTATCTGTTGGAATGGGGCTCATCTGTGGCGCAAATATGCTTTTTGGGAGAATAGCGCCATCCAGTGGCAGCCACAGACCATGGCAATTCTCCTGAGCAGAGACATCAATAGCAAATAAGTGTTTGATGAATAACAAGGCAGCCCATGAGAACATGCAGTGTTGTACAAGGCCGCCCCCTCCCATTTTACAAAGAGCTCATTCATCCAGCAACTCTCATGTATAGAAGCCAGATTTCATTCTCTTAATTAGTAGAAACTTGTTGTATTTTTCTTCACCGTAGCATGTCCTCTGGCCTTTTTATTTGAATTCACTGCACTGTTTAAATGGCTGCTATTTATAGAGACCTTTTCTCAGACCACTAGCAAAACAACACTTTTACAATGACTCTTACAAAGGCGATTCAAAGCAGGTCACTGCAAATAGTGCATGAAAAAAACTTCCTAGCTGTAATTATTAGGAGTTATGATGGATTGCTATAAAATAAAAATTATGGGAGAATGTCTACCCAAACACTTTTTTTATAAATAGTGGATCATTGGGTAAAGAAAATATTGCATAATACATGGAATCAGTCAAACAGTTCGGGCACATTTTTTTTTATTTTCCAAATAAATAATAAAGTCAATAAAATGTAAATATAACACTCATATTATGGACATTTCTGACCCTGTCTGTGAAATCCAGGCTAAAGTCTTATAATTTAATTATGAAGTTAAGAGCATCAAAGTTTGATTTCACATTGATATCAATCTTTGACATTATATAACTCTGTCAGTATTCAAAAATAACAAGGGTTATACATTTTTATATTGACTGTTCTTTGCATTATGTAGGATGATTTTATTTAGAAAACAGTAATTCACAAGAAAATATTTTATTTGGGTTTTCACAGGCATGATAAGAGCTATGTGCATGCTTGCCTTTCTCTTGTGCAAATATTTAAGCCAACTGCATTAAGCCGCCGTGCTTTTAAACGCCTTAAAGCAGTCCAGCATAAACTCACCAAGTTAAAGGGACACTTCACTTTTTTTGAAAATATGTTCATTGTCCAGCTCCCCTAGAGTTAAATATAAAAATTTTTACAGTTTTGGAATCCATTCAGCTGATCTCTGGGTCTGGCGCTACCACTTTTAGCATAGCTTAGCATAATCCATTGAATCTGATTAGACCATTAGCATTGCGCTTAAAAATAACCAAAGAGTTTCGATATTTTTCCTATTTAAAACTTGACTCTTCTGTAGTTGCATCGTGTACTTAGACCGACAGAAAATTAAAAGTTGTGATTTTACCAACGATATGGCTAGTAAGTATACTCTAATTCTGGCGTAATAATCAAGGACTTTGCTGCCGTAACATGGCTGCAGGAGGCGCAATGATATTACGCACTGCCCGAAAATAGTCTCCTTGGAAACCTTCAATAGCAGTGGACTATTTTCGAGCACTGCGTAATATCACTACGCCTGCTGCAGCCATGGTACAGCAGCAAAGTCCTTGATTATTACGCTGTAATGAGAGTATAGCTCCTAGCCATATCTGCCTAGAAAATCTTAAATTTAAATTTTCAGTCTGTCTTAGTACACAATGTAGCTACAGAAGAGCCAAGTTTTAAATAGGAAAAATATCGAAACTCTTTGTTTTGTTTTTTTAACGCGATGCTAATGGACTAATTAGATTCAATGGATTGTGCTAAGCTATGCTAAAAGTTCTAGCGCCAGACCTGGAGATCAGCTGAATGGATTCCAAAACACTAAAAATGAGCAAATTTTCAAAAATGTGGAGTGTCCCTTTAAGACTGTCTGAACTTTTGACTAAAGGGGAAAACTTGAAATATTACGACATTATTCAAGTTAAATAATACACCATCAAAGTTAGTAGGTGTCCAGCTGGCATCTTACTAATATTTTATTCTTTCTGCAGCGGGACGTATCACTCCAGAGATGAGAGCACAGATAGCGGACTGAGCATGAGCAGTTACAGTGTCCCCCGCACCCCAGACGACTTCCTCAACAGCGTTGATGAGATGGATACAGGTACAGCGCTTGACAGAATGATATGAATTAAAATACACAGTGACAGTTGAATAGTAAAGTATAAAAACTGACCAATTTCGCTCTTAGGTGAAAGCCTCGGCCCTGTCTCCATGGCAACCCAGCCCAGCCGTTTCCCAGACTACCTGGATGCCATCCCGGGCACAGATGTGGACCTGGGCACCCTCGAGGGAGAGAGCATGGCAGTAGAGGGTGAAGAGCTGATGCCCAGCCTCCAGGAAGCCCTGAGCTCCGACATCCTCAACGACATGGAGTCCGTGCTCGCGGCTACCAAGATCGACAAGGAAAACTTTCTAACCTGGTTATAGAGCATCCGAAGCCAGCACTACGCCTTCCTTTCCAACATGCTAAACTGCTGCCTAGTCCAAATCTGTGAAGGATGTGTAGTTGCTTTGAGGTGAAAAGACATTTGACACGTAACATGTTTATTTTTATTTTCTCATTTTCCTTCGGCCGAATCGTCCTTTTTATTTCTTCGATCTTTTATTTTTTTTTTGCGTCTGCATCCTCAAGGCTGGGCCATGAACAGACAAGTATTTACAAATACCCAAATCCTTCTCATGGCTGTGCTATATGATGGCCTGTGTGCGTGTGTGTATCTGTCTGATGGATGCGCATTTGTGTCCTTTTTCCTTGTGAACTCCGACAAATCTCGCTAAAACAACCACCACAACCTTCCCTGATCTCAGCTCATACAAGGCTGGGCAACCAAAAACGTTGTTTCTGAGGAGGTCTTCGGATGGGATTTGCGTATTGGTTCAAATCAAAGGGTTTCAACGTAAGGCTTTGATTAAAACAAATCCTGCTGCTTGGCTGTGCCAGCAAATTACACTAGAAACTTGTAATCAAGTGCCTTTTGTTTTGTTTTATGGAGAAATCTAAGTGAGATACTGTCATTTTACGCTATATATATATATATATCATAGATCAAATTTGACAACACTATGTTTTACTTACTCATTTCTGTAATCAAAGTATTTCTTTAAAGGTTTTATAAAAAAAGAAATTATGTCTGGAATTAGGGTTTATTGTTTTGTGAACCCTAACCTCTGTGTGTCAGTTTTATTTAAGCCTGAATTTGTTTCTTGAGGGTTATGGCATTTATATGTGATCAAAGAACAAACTGAATCTCATTTTGCTTTTGTTTTAACAGATTTAAACTTTAAAGTTTACCCATGCTGCCTTTTTAGTACAACTTTACAACAAGACACTGAATCGATGGACATTATTATTTTCTATGCTTCATCATTATCATTTGGTGGAAGTCTGTTTTTGATGTTTTTATCTTACGAATTTAGTATAATATGCTCTTGCTTACTTTTTTAGTGAAGATATCTCCTAATATCTTGGAACAAAATATCATGGGCACTTTGATCAACTATTAAAAACAATAGTCTGGCTTTTTTAAACAAGACATCTCTCATATGAGCTCCAGAAGAGGTTTATGCCAGTTGATGTTTGGTGCTGAGACTGATATCAGGCAGGAAAGAAGGTTCTGATAAGTTTAAGATGGGTAGATGAGCATGTCTTGAGTGTTAGTGGTGTAAATTAGCTGTTGCTAAAACATGACTTGGTTACGTGGACATGAATGACTTCAAGGAAACAATCGGTTATGATTTCTGCCAGGATTTTTCTTGATGAGGCTTCCAAAGACTGTTTTTGTAATCGTGATTCTCTTTGAAATTTAAGGGCGACAAACTAATGTATCATACTGTGTGTGTACACATAAGGCATAAGCTAATGAGAAATGGTCGAACTGATTTTGTGAGGGTATTTCTAATGAAGCGTGATTTGACAGGTCCTCGAATGCTGTTATAACTAAAGACACTATAAGCAGGTTAACTAGATTGGCCTTTTTGTTACATGGTTTACATGATTTCGCAGGAGTAGAAACACTACAGGGACATCTGTACAAATTAGCTTTTCATAAATTATAATATGAATACTTCCTCATGTTTACAAGACCTTTACACTACAATGTTAGAGAAACTGGCCCATACTCATGTGTTTTAACTTTTTTTTGTTGTTTTTAAAGGTGAAGTTTTATGAGTTTAATATTATGTGGTCTGTTGGAGTAAAATATACCATAAAGGTCTCGATTGCCTAACAACGTTATGGTGAGATTTTATGATCAAAAATGGCAAGCTATGCCATAGTGATCAAATTAGAGGTTTTTAAGAAAATCAAAGCTGAACAAAGATGAACTCAATGAAATATCTATTTTTTAAACATAGTATTGATGGCAGACTACCGGGGTAAACGTGTCGGAGAGAGCAATGCAACAAGATGTTTTATGAATTGTGGGTACAGTGCTGGTTGCACGTTAATAGAACATTGAGTAAAATGTATATGTCACTTAAACATGATTTTATGCTTGCTTAGTGTGCAACTGTTCAGAATATATAGTAACTGTTTACTTTATTTTTATTTTATTTTTTTGTAGTGGTAGTACTAATCACACAAGTTAATGGATTGGTATTTAGAGTTCTTTAAATGCACCCAGAATGAATTTATATCCAGTTATGATCTCTCTCTCTTTTTTAAATCTATGTATGTGCATGTACCTT
Source organism: Paramisgurnus dabryanus (assembly GCF_030506205.2). Classification (NCBI taxonomy): domain Eukaryota; kingdom Metazoa; phylum Chordata; class Actinopteri; order Cypriniformes; family Cobitidae; genus Paramisgurnus; species Paramisgurnus dabryanus. The sequence goes on along the minus strand of NC_133345.1, from coordinate 20,203,514 downwards.
AGAACCTTAAGTTCTGTTACATTGTATCTCTTTACATATTACTTTGAAATTGGCCTGGAATAAAGTATATACTTTGGTAGACACTGTCTTTTAATCAGTTCATGCATTGTGAGTGAAAATGAATATATTATACCAGGTGCCTTCAAGCTGTGGGACGGGTAGCACAGTGAGATCCAGTTTAGCAGAATGAATGACTAACAATGACAATGGTTTCTTACTTTCTGTTGTATTGGTATTGTAATTAAACATATACTTCATTAATGGGCCAATAACTAAACAAAAAGATTGAACAACATTTCAGTACATTTTAATATTTTTTTCCAGACTGATCTCACGGAAAGTCGTGTTATAGTCACACAAAATGATATTAATTTATTCGTGTCCATTGCACGACTTTTTTGTGTAATTTTATATATTGTTTTCTCATTGTGTTTTCCTATTTCTTACCATTGTCGACTGGGGTTGGAGTTAAAATCACTTTCTGTTACATGTTTAGAATGCATTACATAAAAGTACATCCTAAGTACCCAAACCCTACATCTAACCCCAAGTGACAATGATTTAAAAATAGGGGGAAAAAATGAGAAAAGTCATGCCACGGACACAAAAAACCTTAATAGAAATTTGTGCGGGTGACATAAAAAAGACATTTGTGCTCAAGGCACGAATATAGCTGAATTTTGTGCCATGGATAAAAATAAATAAAATCAAATTTTTAATATCTATAACACAACTTTCCGTGAGATCATATTTTTTCACAATATTTTTTATGTCCCATTTTTAAAAAAAAGTCAGGTGGCACAACCAATTATTGTTTATTTGCCTGATAAGTTTTAATGCGCTCCCTGTGTCAAACTAATGGTTTGTTTATTTGATAGTGACAAATAATTTCAAACCATGTCTTGTATTATTAAAATTAGAAGCTTATTAAAGTTATTTAGCTTAATGTTTTTATTAGGAATGGCTCCCGCGAAACTGACGTTTCGACACTGTGTCGAGATCCCGAAGCGTAAATGTTTCGAAACACTGCTCCGAAATGTGATTCGAAACACCCATGTCACGTGATGAAGTGATTCGAAACACCAAGCGGTGCATTTCACAAGTATTTCGAAAGGTGGCGTACCTGTCGAATCTGCGTCGAATCTTAAACTGACAGGGTAGGAAACAAAACTGACAATACCTCATACTCATAGATGCGTTTTTGGCAAGATCAAATACTATAAATTACTGAAAAGAAGTAATTTTTCCTCATAGGTATGTAACACTTAGGCTACTTACAAAAAATGCATGTCAGCAACAAGTGTCCCTTGTGTGAGAATGTTTTCAAAGCCTGGAGAAATTACATGTAAAAAAGAAGCTGGTTGAGTTTATCAACACAGAACAATTTATATATTTGAATAAAGATCTTTATATGTAAACAATGTGGCATATTATGGCTTGATATATTTTATGAATCTCTTATTATTTATGTGGTATATCTCTATTCCATTTTTTTTATTAAATAGACCCGAATAGCCTATAGTTATCGACAATTGTGAGCCTAAAAGCTCATGTAGTTGTCAAACAGATGTTAAAACAACAACAAAAAACATTTTATTATGATGATGATGAAGCGCATGCATTTCCCGGGTTCGATCCTAAGATCTACGCTTGAGAGTCTAGACTAGCACTATCCACTCTCCCATTCTATCACTAGTATGTCAATCAAACAATATGTGGGATACAATTTGTCAGCGCTCGTCTAAAATCTTGTCAAGGCTGCTTCATGTAAAGACATGCAAACGACCGCTAGGTGTCACTGTGGAGGCGGTTTCGGATTGATGTTTCACAATTGATTCAACTGTTTCAGTGTTTCACGAAGCCTCGCTTTGCCCACCACTAGTTTTTATTTCTTAGAGGCATTCATAGCAGTTGCACAATTTGACCTTTTTCTGGTTGCACTACCTGACCTCTGCAATGAATTTACATTTTGCAGACTTCTACTTGGATGCTGGTTAGAATTAGTCTACGCTTTTACCTGCGATATCAAATTCATATATATACTTTTTAAATGCAATTAAAATCTGTTTAATAACATCACACTTTTTCTAGTTTTACACCGTTTGTACCACCTGACACAGAAAGCAAACTAGCCTTCTCATAACATTAAATGAGCTATTCTTTCAGTATTTAAGAGAAATCTACAAACTGGCTGATGTCATATCATTATCATCAATACTATGTGATATTAACGTCTTAACAAAAGGCTCATAATTGCGGTTGTACTACCTTGACATTTGAGAACATCCAAATTGTTAGACAAAAGTTTTTCAGTTATCCTAACGACTAAATATTCATGAAATATGTAGACACATATGTCAGTGTCTTACTTTTCATAATTGAAATTTTTTAACATTTGTATTAGACCGTTAATTTGGACAGTTGCCCCTCCTGCAATTTTACAAGTTTAAGATACCAAAACAAAAGTTTATATTTATTATTTAAAAAATGTATATATAAAAGTGACATGTCATAAATGTCTAAGTTATTTTTATAGTAAATAATACCATGGACACAAAAATATGCATGTCATGTCAGTGACCAGCAAGTGGTTTTGCATTGTGTTTATTTTGCAAAGCCACCACATTTCAAAAAGAAAAAAAATCTTAATAAACTTACAAAACTCTTGTGACCATCCTGTGATGTATTTAATATTAAATGACAAATTCTTATTTAATAAACTTCAAAAATCAAAACAGCGTGGTTACATAACCCTGTCATGTTATATAACATATGCATGTCATTGTCAAAAAACAAAAACACCTCCTACTGTTCCAAGTTAAAGACTACATTGTGGCCAGCACAAGAAACATTCAATCCAAGTTTGTACAGAAGTTATAAGGACACGGGAATTGTCTAATGCCAATTTTCTACTGAGGTCACATCAAACAATGAAAATCTTTGGTCTAGTGTCAAACAATCAGAATTGCATTGTATAGACCAAATATTAATGTTAATTGATTTTTGTTAAGTTTATGGGCTGTGACTATATTTTAGATTTCATAAGACAACTTGGGCATATTATTATTTCTCAAAGGATGTCTCAAAGTTGGCACAATGATTTATTTAAAACAGAGAGTTTACTACACACTTTTTGTTAAATATGAATTTGACGTCCATCAAAATGCTTACATGCCAATTCAAGAAAATACAGAACCACGGAAAACTGAGGCCCAAAGATTTTACACTACGTGACTCATTGCTGTGCTTACAGCTAAAGTGCCTAACAGAACGCGGGATGGACACCCTAAACACAGTCATAATGATGAATAACAATATAATGGACTGTAAGCTGAATTCACTAGTACAAGTAAAATGTGTATGGACTGTGAAGAACAGGTTTTGTAGTTTTGGTTAGTTGGTTCTTGTCTGACGTAAAATGATTCGGTCTAGGATGAAATTACCCGTTGAACCTTCAACATGCAAACAAATACTCTCAAGATCCTGTTTTTTGTCTAGATGATAGGTAAAATTTTCTGATGGATGTTTTCACATTTACCTAGTAACTTCAAGTCACCAAACCAATATGATGTTAATTAAAGGTATTTTCCCAATCTACTCAGACTGGTGTGAATTATTAAATCTGCACTGATGACATAAAACCTGATGACAAGAAACTGCATTTCAGCATTCAACAACAGTTTCTCACTGCATGAAGTCAAACTTCTTCAAGAAAGAGGTTCATTCTTTTGGCAGTCTTACATCTCATCTAAACCAAAGTCCTCTTCAGGGAAGTCTCCCACAGTTACTGAGAGGGGCTTCACGAAGGCACCATATTTTGGTTCACACTTGAAGTATTGTTTTCCATTCACACTGAATCAAGACAAAAAGTTGTACATTAGCATTACTTTTTCAAATTAGTCAACCCATAAGACTATTCATAAACATAAAGGACTTGCTCTGACCTGCCGTCGTTCTTCCCAAGTGGCTCATCATATTTTACACCTACCCAACAGCCAGGCTTGAAATCTGTCGTACCTGTAAACAAAGCAAACAATGCGTGACATCAGGGAGTCCTAAATCAGAACAGGATATATGGTAGACTGTTGTGTATTAAGTAAGGGATAATGTAGAGGCAGCCGGTAGTTATCGGGAAATAAGCCCCGACAGTGTGATCAGGACCCGACGCGAAGCGGAGGGTCTTGTATCACACTGAAGGGGCTTATTTCCCGATAACTACCGGCTGACTCTACATTATCCCGCTTATTACACGGCTACTTGTCACATAAGAAAAAAAACTGGACATGAATATGAATTTGAAACATTTTATTGGCATATTTGTTTTAAATTAACATTTTTATCCTTCCGCGAAACTTTGCACAGATGCATAAAATGATCGTAATACCTTATTAAGATCCTCTGCTTCATACTTGTCTGTCTCCATTTTTTTCTCTTTTAGCCAGTCTTTGAGAAGTTTTAATGCCCATTCTGTATTTTTTTGTGTGTTGGCTTCGTAGCTGTCATGCTCTATTTTGTCAAGTTCAGTCTCAGTAAGCTCTCTGTGTCTTGTCGTGGTTGTCCAGTGTTTGTCACAAGATGGCGACAAACAAACAGTAATCTTTATTGGCGCGGAGTGATCTACTCGTAAAAGTAGTACCGGCTATGCGTTATTATTTTGGAGCGGTTATTATTCGAAAAGAACGAACCTGCAAATGTCTCAACTGACCAATCAGAATCAAGCATTCCAGAGAGCCGTGTAATAATGTAAAATAAACATTCGTGTCTCGGCTGTGTTGTGAGTTCACAAAGCATTGAATTCCTCAGAGCACTGGATGTGATTAAATCAGGTCACTTATACAGCACAAAGCAAGTCTTTATCCGAGAGGTGTGATATTAAAATGAGCATAAGCTTACCCACAAACATAACTGTGCCAATCTTGGTGGGTTGCCCTTGAACCACAACTTTACAGCGATTTCCAACAGCAATGGCTGCAGCTGCTGCCTTCTCTTCCTCTTCTTTCTTAGCAAGCGCCTCTTCTTGTTTGGCCCGGTTTTCCTCATTAAATCGACCCAACTTCATATTCTTCTTGAAGTTACGCACCGAATCTGGCAAATAAGAACATTGGAATTTGCTGTTCTGTTTTTGACATTAATTCCAGATTACTTTATGCACAGATCTCTATGTGTATTAACTCTTGTGAAATCAGACCCCAAAGCTCAAACGGAATCCGCGCCCATATATTTCCGTGGATTTAATGGCCATCATTGACAAGCACACGTACTCTGAGTTTGAGCGTGTTTGAGAGCCTAACTTCATATTCTTCTTGAAGTTACGCATATAGAAGTTAAGCCGCTATTGACAAGCAGTACATAAACCCTGCGCGTGCAGTTTGCTGTATCTTAACATGCACATTATCTGGTTTATGTTGGTTTAGGTTAATTTAGAGGACTCATTGGTTTGGTGTATGTATTCATTTTCATTGTAAGCCTTTAAAATGTAATTATTTTACATTTACATATTCGCAACTTAAATTCTCAAATATCTTTTTTAAATCATTCCGCAGACTTTTTCCAAAAAATTTCCAAAGAAAAAAAGTCAGCAGATTCCGTCTGGCCCAGCTAAGAAGTCATTTTTATTAGTTAAGGTGATAGTTTTGAAAACTGCTTGTTTATGTACGTGCTCAATAGCTGATCTTTAGCAAAGCTGCTATTAAGTAAAGATAAATGATTGCATATGTCTTACCTGTCCTTTTATCATAAGCATCGTCAGGAATCTCAAATTTCTCAACCTTGGACAAATCACTGAACTCACCACTCTGAGTACCACTGCGATCTGTCACCTGCAAAAGTGAACCATTACATCTTCATTAAATGATACCATCAAAACATAATATTTTTCTTAAATTATTCATATTATACATCCATCCATCCATCTACACTGCAAGCACCATAGCTACAGCACTACTCTTATCCACCTGTTTCTCAAGCGCGGAAGTAAGTGATTTATTTGACGTATTTCCTTTACACTCCGGGACTTCCCTTTCAATAGCCATCCGGTAGAAAACAGTGTAGTGGGAGCACGCATAAAACAAGATTCAAACAGTTCATATTTACTACACCTGCCATGTAGGAACCAGTGTGAGGATGAAATTAAGAAGTGGCTTGATATATGAAGATATATTCAATCATTTCGTGTTGAACGGAGGTGACGGATCTTCAATGCGCAAGTATAAAAGCACATAGACATAGTGATGGTCGTTTTCGAAGCACTGCTTCACGAGGCTTCGAACCATTTACGAATCTTTTGTTTCGAATCAGTGGTTTGGAGCGTGTTTCAAACTGGCCCAAGTCGCGTGATTTTAGCAAACGAGGCTTCATTACGTCATAACTGTTTCGAAACGTTTCGAAAATCCAATGGTTCACCACTAGGGGGAATTGATCACAAATGACCAGTGTCTAATATGTTTAGGTGAACTCAGCTCAATTTTATTATGCAAGTTCATAAAACATTTATCCTTCAGACTAGTTTTAATGATTTGTTTGCCCTAAATAAAACTAAAAACACATAATACACTTTTAATTATGTCTTAATTAAGTTAAATAATTTTTTTAAACATATTTTAATAAAAATTTTGTAAAAATAAAAAGTGTAAAATGTTTATACATATCTGCTTTTACACTACTTTGACCAACAGGGGTCGCCAGCGTGTGTGGTGGTTCGAACTGCTTCGAAAAACTGAATCAATTTTCGAAGCAATTGGTTCAATTGATTCAAAAGCTTCGTTTCTCCCATCACTACAGAGACATACCAGTATCTTTACAATGGGTAAGTCAGTCGAGTGTTTTTTACATGGAATTAACCAAGACTTCTTGTTTTTGACTTTTCAGGTGATGGTTTAAAATGTCACAACTGTCCCCTTGTTGTGAGTTTTTTTTAGACGGCAATTTTTAATGGACTTGTTTATGGCAACACATCGAGCTTCTCGCGATCCGACACAGTCAGCAGTATCATTTAACACATTGTAGGTTATTATTTGAAAAAACCACAATAAACATATTAAACTATTCCATTTACTGAGTATTGTTTTCGTTTTATGAAAATATTACATCATCGCTTCTTACGCAGGTGGAGACATTAGCTTATGAAATTATTTGCTTAAAGTATTTGTTTTTTCATTTAAAACATAACAAAAGTACGCTCAAACACATTACAAACTATTATAAACATTAACTATGCAGATTATGTTGTATATATTCTGTACTGTAATCGCATTTTTGTGATAATATATAGTATCAGAATGAATAAATCTGCTAAATCAGCATATTTTTATCAGCATAATATTAGTTGTTTTTAAACAATTATTGTATTTATTGTTTACTGGTAGAGACATTCAGCTCTTGTACATTGGGTTAAAACAAATGTTTTGTAGAGATTAACTGCATTTGTATCAGCTATTATGGCAACCCCTATATGCACAAATTATGTCGGTCTTCCTGAATTTCATTATAAACATAAAACAGCCAATCAAAACGGCACACTTTTGTCCTTCACAATAGACTACCATTAGCTTTAGTGGCTCACAGGAAGTCATAATCGGAAAGGTCAAAGATGGAGGCCCCCACATTTACATTTTTTTGTGTAAATGGTGTATCAGACAGAACCAATACCCACATGTATTCTGCAGTCATCATCTACATGATAAGAGCCAAGCAGGGCATCATTGTCATCTAGTTTCTGTAAAAACTTGTCTGATGTGCCAAACAGTTCAAGGTCCATACAGCCAGCTGGCGTACCCACAATCAGCTCCAGTTTACTCTAAAATAAAAAGGACATGTTAAGAATAATAGGCCTATACACAGTAAAGAGTTGGTAGCAATAGAATGAAAAGTGTGTGTGTGTGTGTGTGTGTGTGTGTGTGTGTGTGTGTGTGTGTGTGTGTGTGTGTGTGTGTGTGTGTGTGTGTGTGTGTGTGTGTGTGTGTGTATTCAATTGCTACTTGCACTTTTGGTTAAATACGGAATTGAATTTCATTGTACAAAGTACAAATACAGGACCAATGTAAATCAAGTTGACTCTGTACTTATCTAATATAAATTATATAAAATTACAATGATTTTGCAATAGGGAACTTCAGGTATATAAGACATGCGTAGTGTGTCATTTACAAAACATCGTCACACTGGTGACAATGAAACATGATCTGCTTTGACGCACCTTAAACTCAGCGATGGTGATGCCTCGGTTGAATCTCCGGTTGACCTCGAATGAGCTGAGGGTACTGGTCACCCGTACAGACACGGTTGGGTTAGTGATAACTGTCACACTCCCCTCCATCTTTTCGTTACTAAGCAAAGCTGATGATCAAACTCTGATGCTGCTGGTGTGGCCGCAGTACTGAAAACCAAGTATTTATCGATTCATTATATTTACACAACTGTTATATTGTCATTGTTTTTAAATCTGCACTCGATATATATATATATATATTTTTAAATCTTATATTTGTTATTTTGCTGGTTTCTAAAGCTAATCAGTAGTTAGATGCACTCACGTGACAAAAGATTCGCTTTATTTAATGCTTCAGTCAGCTGTTTGCTCTTTCAGCTCTCATCAATTTGTTCTGATCCGCTTTTTTCTGGGTCTGAATTCAGAATAGAAGCAGAAAATATCGTTGTTTTCTTCTTAGGAGAGAACTTCCGTCAAAGAGCACACGCCACTGGATTCTGGAAGCTTCTGCCCACCCACATTCACCTTCCAGCCAATAACAATCGTCAATTAGGCGGGAGCTTAAATTCTAACCAATAACATTTTGTTTTAGTATTTTTGTGGGCGGGAGAGAACTACTCCGTCGAATCAAAACTGATGAGTTATACGTTTATCATCCAATCATTGTCTGTTTTGTTGGCGCGGACCGCTCCCAAAGCTGACCGTAAAATACACATCCCTGCAGTTCCCTATGTATGCCACACGATGCTGCTAGAGCTTTAAAAACGCAGCGCCTGAATAAGACTAAAGAAGACATCTGAAAACAAATGTATACACATCCTCAGCACAGCATGGAGACTGGCTTTCTTACTTTTCATTTATGTCTAAAATATAACAATGTTCGGTATATTGTTTCTTAAGACAGCAGCAATTTTCAGCTTGCACTACATTTATGATGTTGCTAAAAAACCTTTTAATACTCTTAAACAAAATTGCTCATGAAAATATCTAAAAAAGGCCTAAAATCAAGGCCAGTTTTTTTCTAACTCACACGGCTGGTTGTCTTAAAGGGCAAGTGTGCACACGCTTAAAACGGAAGATTAAAGGGCAAGGGTTGTGGACTGAGAGGATAGAAAGTAGCGGGATGGGGGTAGTAGTCAGCCTGATCATCTGCTTTCCTGTAAACTAAGTTTACATATTTGCAAAGGGGTGATATGGAGGTACTGAGCTTTGCCTCATCTCATTCTGTCCTTTTGATGCCAGGTGTGCGTGTCCTCTTTCACATCAAAACCCTTGCTCTCCCTGTCTGTCAAGCATGCAAAGTTTTAAAGCACACACACACACACACACACACACACACACACACACACACACACACACACACATTCTGGTTTCCATGTTTTGTGGGGACATTCCATAGACTTAATGCATTTTATACCATACAAACTGTATATTCTATTCCCCTTACCTCCCCTTACTTATTTTTTATTAAACACCACAAGTGAGTTTTCTGAACTTTTCTTTTATTCGACATAAACTTTCATCTTATTTGCAAATATAACTCAAAACAAACACATGGTCAGGTTTTTTTTACTTTAGGTGCTGACATAATGGGGCAGTAGTTTTTACAACATACCGTCTATACATCATATAGGAGTAAGTAGCTTTTACAAACATACCATAGAAAAAAAACAATACTGGTGTGGATCTTGAAACAAAACAATGGCACTGATAGGAGATATGTCAGTGCAACTTGTGAAAGATGCTATTAAATTAAAGCAGCTCAAACATGCACATTTTAGTCTGGGACTAGGATAAGCCCTGTCTGGAAAACCACCACATTAAGCTTAAAGTAATTTTTTTATTTATACAAAAATAAATAATTACATAAAATGAAATAACTAATATTTCAACGAAATCTCAAGCCAAACATTTAATACTCCCTACTGAAAAATCCAGCTAAGACCAGCATAAGATGGTATATGTTTTTTCCTGGTTTAAGGTGGCAGTTGCTGGTTTAAGCTGGTCTTCCAGCCTGGCCAGCTAGACCAGCTTAAAAAGGGACCAAAACACAGCTAGACCAGCTTGCTACACCAGCAATACCAGCTTAAACCAGCTAACCAGCTTATGCTTGTCTTAGCTGGATTTTTCAGAAGGGCTATATTTGTCCTTAATAGGTTCAATGTGGTAAGCGTGTAACCACAATTGTCAAGTTGAAAAAAGTTTTAAAGTAAAATGATTAAGATGTTAAAACTAATCATTAATACCCTCTGACCCCTGTTATTCACAAAAACAATTACATAATAATAATTTATATAGTTTGTAATAATTACATTAAATTTAATCGAGTGTGTGTTGAATCAGTTGCATGCATACATATAGCAAACACAGCTGTGTAAACGGTATGTTCCTCAATGTGAAACATTCGGTTTAAAATTGATGGTACAATGGTAATAAGTCAGACATGCAGCAGGCTGCCTGTGGTGGATGTTTAGATGGGGGAGGTTGACGAAACGCAGGGGCGTGACGCCTCGCTCTGTAGCAGGCACTCGCCTACGGGGAGAATGGGAGAGAGAAAGAAGGGGAGGGAGGAGGAACTTAAAGGAAAAAAGTTAAAATAAAAATGGCTTCCTTGTCTTTGGAGTCCACAGAACAAACGGAAAACGGTCAAACTGAATCCGCAGAAGATGAAGCCAAAGTTAAAAAGGAGACCGATCCGGACGAAGTTTCTGAACAACTGCTCCAAACCTTCCAGAACTCGTCGCTCAGTTTTTCCACCGACCAAGTCGCGTGTCTGTGCGAGGCGCTTCTGCAAGCGGGCAATGTGGATCGCCTGTGGAGATTTCTCTCCACCATCCCTCCTTCGGCCGATTTGCTACGTGGCAACGAGACCCTGCTGAAGGCCCAGGCTTTGGTCGCTTTCCACCGGGACGAATTTAAAGAGTTATATGCCATTCTGGACAGTCATGACTTCCACCCGAGTAACCATGGGTTCCTGCAAGACCTCTACTTAAAGGCGCGTTACAAGGAGGCTGAGAGGTCCCGGGGTCGCAACTTAGGGGCCGTGGATAAATATCGACTCCGAAAAAAGTTTCCCTTGCCAAAAACCATCTGGGACGGTGAGGAGACGGTGTACTGCTTCAAGGAGAAGTCGCGAAACGCTCTGAAGGAATGCTACAAGATCAACAGGTATCCCACTCCGGACGAGAAGAAAAATTTAGCCAAAGTCACCGGACTTTCTTTGACTCAAGTGAGCAACTGGTTTAAGAATCGCCGACAGAGGGACCGAACACCGTCCGGTACCAACAGCAAAAGGTAAATCCATTGCATTTCTCTTATACTGACAATATTACTGTTTTCTCACAGGCCCCAGAGAAACATTCCTGAGCAAATGCGAGTGAAGGGTTCAATAAACAAGCCTCCCTTGTTTAGCAAATTTGTGTAAACAAAGCAAAATAAAACAAAATAAAGCTTGACATCTATTAAACTGAAGCAACAGCCTCTCGCGCACTGTAACTGTTAAAATGATCGAGGATGTTACATTGTTTATCATTGTGCATCAGTATGGCCCTAGTTTGCTACATTTTATTGCAGTGCTGTGGTGGTTACAATTGTTACAAATGTTTCTCAGAAGCGCGAAGTTACTGGGAACCTGTTTGTGTTTGTAGTTTGCATACCTTTAAAGTCAAATACATGTGAAAGAAAGCCAAATGTTTGTTGTCTAGCACTATCATTGTTTCTGGCTGCCAGTTTAGTGAAGTGTTTGACAAGTCAAAATGACAAGGAGGTCTTGGAAAACAGAGCTGAAAGCATGTTGCTTTGTTGTGAAATGTGAGATAGGGGCGACAGGAGTGGCTCAGGTTTCCTGAAATACTGCACTGCAATTTCTATCTCTGTTGAGATCATGGGCAGTTGAATTACTATTAAGAGGCAAAGGTTGCCAGGAAAAAATGGCAGCAAAAATGTAATAAAAATCAAGAATAATTTGTTTGCATGTTTGATATTTTGTGTAATATTTATATTTATTTGTGAAAAAAGTGTCCATGTATCCTGTGCATTAAGAGCTACAGTGTATACTTTAGGGTTATATTATAGAAATGCTTTGATTCACACATCAGTGAATTGAACAGCTGCCCGGAATTATAATTGCTGCTATCTTATTGTAGTATGTTATTTTCACTCTTTTTATGTAAATAACATGGTTAGCTCTAGCTTTTTTTTTGAGTACATATTAGGAACCAATTAATAATCTAAGTGCAGTCAAATATTTTATAATTTATAATGATTTTGAAATTGATTTTTTAAATTTCAAATTAATATTTTGATTATGTATACATGAGAGCATATTTTTCTCACATTTTGGATCTAAACAACTGCAGAAACACTTTGACCAGTAGCCAACCATTAATATGTTAAAGGTCACGTTCTTCGTGATTGCATTTTTTAAACCCTAGTTAGTGTGTAATGTTGCTATAATAGCATAAATAATACCTGTAAAATAATAAATATCTTCTGAAGTGAAAAAATAGGTTTGTGTTCTAAAAATAACATTTTAAAGAGCACCTATTTCATTACTAAAAACAACTTTTTTTGTGTATTTGTAATAATACAATGTGTTTGCATGGTTTATAGTTAAAAAACACATTATTTTCCACATATCATACATTTTGTAGCTCCAGATTTCACTCTCTTCCTGAAACGCACAGATTTGAAAAGCTCTGTGTCCCTCATTGGCCAGCTAATCTGTAATCTTTTACGCTCCGATTGGCCTGAATACCTCTGACATCAGCTGGAAATGTGACGCTTCTTACCATGTTTAAAGATTCGGTTGCTAACAGGAGTTAACTTACAGGCTGTGAGTCCGAAGCTGGAGGAATTATAATAATGTTGTTCTTGTCTACATCACCAATCCCAGTGTGTTTGTTGTAGTTCAAGAAAAGAGATTTTCGTTGGAGACGATAACTTGTGTCATCGTTTACTTTGGTGTATGTACCTTTTGCATATTGTTAAAATGCACTAATACACACTTACACGTCAAAGGAAATTTTAAAGCATTAACCTTTAACAGTCTTCAGACAGAGCGTGAACATAAAGCACAGGACCATTTAAAACGAGCTGCCTATCAGCATGTACGGAATAGAGTAAAAATGGTCTTGGATTTTAGATCCCAGTCCACCCGTGCCTACTGATTCCAAACCCACATCCTTACTGCAAATGGCACGTTAATATTCCTCCACAAATCAAATATTAGCAGTTCATCCATCTGGTACCCACATGCGTGTATGACTCTTCTCTGGGTATCAGTCGTCTGCATGTTCACAAACTAGTCAAACTTTGACATTAGGGCAGTCATGGTCTAATCATTAGAGGGTAACTAGAAGATCGCACGGCAGCCAGTTTGCAACTTAGGGGTGCCCTTAATCAAGGCACCTTTACCCCGGATGCTGCAGGGATGGCTGCCTACTGCTTGAATGTGTTTGTGTTCATGACTTGCATTGCGTTTGTTCACTACTCACTGGGATGTGTTAAATGCAGAGATCACATTTCGCGTATGTAAAATACTGTCCTTGACAAAGATGTTACTTTACTTAATAAGCATGACCTTTTAAAAAAAAATTGTGTTATTTTTGTTCTCTCTCACCCATGTATGTTAAGGTTTGCACTCGTGTGCTATAAATATTGTTTGCTCATCTAAAACATTCCCTGGGTTTTCTTTAGAAACTGTGCCTTGACCTGTTTTAGTTTGTTATTAACTAAGCTTTACCTCACTTACAGATATTAAGAAAGATTTGGTAGAGACTATAACTTAATTGATAAATAAATAAATCCATGTAATACCTACAATGCCTACAATGTTTAATCAAGTGTAATATTTTTGTTTCTTTTTTGTAGTGAATCTGATGGAAACCACAGCACAGAAGATGAAGCGAGCAAAGGAGATCTGGAGGATATTACTGACAAACCTTGTCAAGAGATGATTTCCACTGCTTCTCTCATATCTTTTTCTGGTGCTCCTTGCAATACAGGTGGTCAGCTTATCCTTAACAGTACAGGGGGATTCCTCACAGGTTCTCATCCACTGCTGCTTAATGGGAGCCCTATACTCTCAGGGGCAGGAACAGGAGTCATCATTAATGGGTTGACACTGAGCGATGCCCACACAGTCACCCTAAGTCCTGTTACAGGAAATGCACCATTGCTACTAAATGGTGCTCAAGTTATCTCCAGAGAGGAACGTGGTGTCAATGACATGGAGGGCCAAAGCAGCCTGTCTAATGTGGTGCTGAGTCCACAAGCCAGTCTAGCAAACACAACATCTCTCTCTCTTAGTGAAGAGGCAAAAACAGCCAGCAGCAATGTTTCTCCGTTGGATTTCATCAGTCTTCCGGAGGCCTTGAAGAATCCAGACAATGTCCAGTCAGAGCCCACAAACTCTATGTCCACTTCTACCATCTCTACTTCCGTCATCTCTCCCATGCCTCATCCTTCAGTTATTTTGACTCAAAATAGTGTTCCCACATCAGCAGCTGGCTCCCTAAATTCAGTCATCTCTAGTCCCATCGTTCCACTACAGCCTACACAGCCACCAGAGATTGTTTTATTAGCGAAGACTGAGGCTCAATCGCTTTCTTCCAGCTCTATCTCCAGCCCTCAGGTGCTGTCCTTACCACAGGTGGTACCATCTATACAAGGAATCCCAGTGTCCCAACTTATGCAGCATCCATCATGTCCAGCCAGCATGTCTTCCTGTCCACAACTTGTACCGGTTTCATCTGTCAATCCACAGGTACCCCAAGGTCCCATTTCTCAGTTTCACACACAGACCTTGCACATTGCTCCCAGACTTGCTCAAACCCAGCTCCAAAATGGCTCCAACACACTAAGTACCAATACAGTTTTTTCCCTCCCCCAAATGGCAGATGGCCAACTTGCACAAGGATTTGCGTCTCAGCTAGGACAAGACTCTGCTTCAGCCACCTTCCCACAGATACAAACCTCTATGGGACCACAGGTCATTCCTATTTCCTCTCCAACTCAAGTTGTACCTGTTTCCCAGCCCAAAGACACAGGCCAGCCCCAGCTGGTCCCCCTGTCACTGCCTCAACTTATGCCTGTATCATCCATCGCAGGAACTCCCACTGGAAGCTTCACCTTCCCTCAGGTGGTCCCAGCAGCACCTTCTCTTTCCATCCCATCCCCTGGAGGTGCTTTTCAGATTCTAACATCTGGGTCTGGAGCAGGACTAAGTGTTGCCCAGGGACCAATACGTCTTAGTCCAGTAGGGCCTCCTCAGAGTGTCCCTACTGGTTCTATCCCAAGTGTTCAACTTCTGAATTCTGGAGTTTTTCAATTACCCTCTGTTTCTCCAGGTAGATGACTATATTTTTTAAGCAAATATTACTGTTGTTTCCTATAATATTCTGAAACAAAATGTTTAAATGTTACTTTTGTCCACAGGCAATATTCTCTTAGCTGGTGGAATAGGAGGGAGCCCCTTCCTAAGTGTTCAAAATGGCAAACTCATCCTAACTATTCCGGCTGGCATACAGTTCTCCAGTATGCCTGTCAAGTCCATCCCAGAAAACACAATCTCAAGCAACAGCATTATTGATCCAATATCCCCTGTAGCTCCACTTGAAAATCCACCCGCACCTGCACAATCCTCAAATTCACTACAATCATCTCCTCTGGGTCTAATTGGTTCCTCTTCCCTTTACTGCAGCCCTGAGCCTGGGACAATTGCCAACCATACCCCAGGAGCTTCTCCTAACACTCCAGACTCTTCTAGTACTCCCACTCCTACGGGCATCCTACAATCCCAGCAGACCTTCAGCCCTGATAGCATGCTGCCCCTCAGTCCAATTTGTAGTGGTGTTTCAACTGGCACACACCTCTCCCAGCCAGTCTGGAGCCTAGTGCCTCTTTCCTCCCCTGCGGGTCTGACATTATTTGACATGCGTGGTAAAGGGGATCTACCAGAGGACCCGGCTTTGTTGGGCCTACCAGGTGGAGAGTCTCTACTATTGGGGACTCCTCCTCCAGGTGAGGATGTGGAAAGAGATTCTTCGCTGGATGAGGTGGAGGAAATGGATGGGGACTCAAAAATTCTCACGCAACTTCAATCCGTCCCTGTGGATGATGAGTTGGGTTTGTAAATACAATTGTTGCGTTGATAGCCTGCAGCATGCAGTTAGACAGTGTTAAATCTAAGCCTAGAAGAGTTGCATTCAACCATGTCCCGGAAGTGGGATGAGATATGATTGATAACCTCAATGGCTTGTGAATTTCCGTACTCTACTTTGTGTAGGTTGAGGACTGCAAAGTTAAAGTATTCCACTTGATACATGGGTTGTAAAAGTACTTCCTAGGTTTTGTTGAATACACAGTTGTCTTTCGTATATTCGGAATTCAGTAAGGGCATGACAATATGAAAGTTTCAACTGTAGTGGAGGACTATGTTGAGACGCTGTTATAAGTTGTAACAGAGGACATATAACCGATATTCACCTCTTGGAAAATTACATCTAAGTTTGTGTCTAGATGTTTGCTCTGATTGTTATAAAACAGAGCCAGAGGAAAGTAACAAGGGACTGCCTGACTACCTAAGTGGTATGTCAAAGGCCATCAAAATGGTTGAATCTAATAGTGAATGAGGCATACAAGGCTTTTTGTGTGTGCCTTTTTTTGGATTACTTCTCAGTTTTATAGTTTAAACAACTATGAGCATTACTTTAATCTTAAAGAATAATAACAGTGCTATTTAATGTCTCTTACGAAAGACACTATAATAGAGGTACATGCATTCTATGATGATTACAAAACTGACCTTTTGGACTTAAAAAGGGTCCCCTGGCAACCTAAGTATAAATATAAAAAAGTCGGAACACATTTTTCTTAAAAAATCTTCTAAGGATGCACAAACAGCAAATTTTGTTTGCATTATAAAGGAGGTCAGCTTAATAACAAACCGATACATTTGGAACTAATGCAAATAATCAATATCCTGATGTCATCTGCAATGAATATACTCCATCATATCTGGATATAATAGCTGCTTTTTACAAATGTTTGCCTATAATATTGAATTTAAGTAATGGTTGTAGATGCTGCAGACCGTTGATGCAAGATCTCACAAAGTTCCGTGGGATAGTCACGGAATGTTTTGCACGGATCTCCGCATTTTTCTGTGGCCCTGCTACGGACCGTCTTTTTCCGTGGCATTCTCACGGATTGGTTACTCAACTGTTTTGTCCTGTTTTCTTACCATTGTCGCCTCGGTTTAGGGTTAGATTTACATGAAATGACATCCTTACCGAAACCCAACTCTAACCCCAAGGCAAGGCGACAATTGTTTAAAGTTTAAATCTGTTTTAAACTTTACAGACAATTGTTTAAATCTAAAAGAATAAATCAGAATAATTGGTATAAACCAATACTTAAAGTGACATACTAATGCAAACACCAAATCTAACCCTAAACCGAAGCGAAAATGGTTTGAATATAGGAAAAAGCAGTTGATTAACCAATCCGTGAGAATGCCACGGAAAAATTCTGTGACTACCCCACGGAACTTTGTGAGATCAGGTTGGATCAACAGTTTGTCGCATTACAATGTTATACAATCAAAACAGCACTCTAAATGTTTATTTTATATTCCATATGTACGGTTTTATAGTAAATTCTGAATATTGATGGTATGTTTTGCCGGCCATAAAAGATTCAGTTTACACCTTAGATAAAGTAATTGATGTTGGTTTCCATAGATAAACGATTGAGGTTTCCCAAGCATTCCAGTTCATTACTTTGGAATAAACCTAATGGCCTTTGCTGTTTTGTTTTAAGAAAATTGAAGTACTGTGGTAGTTAAAAAAATGTCTATGCAACAACATGTTTTTCCACATGAAAACTGATAGTTATAAAGCTTAACCCCAAGTTTACTGTTAAAACACCCATTTCTTACACTACAAATTTACCACATTGAAAACAATTCTTTGCCTTATATTTAGTTGAATCCACTCAGATTTTCAATTCATTTCAACTTCTTTATTTATCTTGAGTTGTTATAACTTATAAAATATAGTTGTCAACTTAATTTTATAAATTGTAGCAACTAATCTGTTGTCAAGATAAATAAGTTAAAATAACTTTTTTATTTTGGCAGCAAATAATAACGTTTTACAGTGCACGTACAACAATCTTGATTTAAAAGCCACATTTTTCATACTGAAAATATGTGCTGTTACATTGTGTGTATCACCACCACCAGATTGATTTGCTGAAAGCGGAGCACAGCTCTGTTTGTTTTGCACATTTAAGATTTTTATTCATGAAGCATTTACTTTTTTTCTTGTCCCACAAACGTTGGTGCTATTATGCAAAAGTTTGAGGAATCAGCTGTAAATCTAAGGTTTTTGTGTCATAGTAGCACATTAAGCCTGTGAGATTTTGACATGTGTCTGATACACAGATAAACTTCCGTGTCAACTCTTACCTTACGTAACCTTTGTCTTTGTGTTTAGTTTAAACCGTATTTAATGCATGTATTAATCATTTTGGGATTTTTCTGTGATAACAATCAAGCTGTTACTTCTTAGTTTAACACTACATTTTTGTGATGCAAATGTTTTTACTTTATGTAGCATCGATCACTAATTTCTGTTTCATTTATTTTTTTTCCATTAGACTTAGTATTTTACACATTTATGTTAAATAGGACTTATAACATTGATTCGCCAAAGTACCTTTAAGCACCTGGACAATGTTTTGGAAAGTAAGGGAATACGTGTGTGCATATGAAAATGTGTTTGTGCCTTTTTTATAATGTAATTATGACTGTTAATGCACAATTATATTTTAATCTTTAGTGTTTTCATTGTTTCTTTATTTCTTACATCCTTTACTTTAGACATTCAACACACTTATGTACACACAAAATATGCAGCTAATCGAACCAAAGACTTTATTCATTTCATGTAGAAAAGGGAGCTTTTTTGTCTTTATTGTAAACCTCTCTTTTTATAGAGGTGTATTTTGTATTTCTTATATATATATATTTTATTTTTTATATTCCATTTTATTATGACATGTAATAAACATCTTATATAATGCATTCTGAATGTTCTCAATGTTTGGATTTTATCTATATAGTTACAGATTTGAATTGTACATAAAAGGATCAGAATTTTTTGTCAGTATTTTCGAAAGGAAACCCACCTGTGCTAAATACATTGCACACAAATACTCTAGTTACCTTGCAGAATTTGGAAAATGCTGTATATTTTGTAATAAGCAGAGGAATTTTGAACATTAAGGTTTGTTTTTAATTTAGTCCTGCTTTGAAATGTTTACAGAGCGGTATAACAGAATTTCTTAAAATAAATAACCTAGTTTAAAAGTTTCCATACACCTGATTCTAATACTACACGAAGCTACCTGGAAAATCAATGACAGTTTCTTTGTTTTGTGATCAGTTTCTTGTTTGTCTTGAGCCATTAAACTGTTGCTTAGCATCTTCTGCATATTTGTTTGACTGTATGATGTTGAGATTCATCTTTTCACATTAAGGACTTTTTTAAGAGACTCATACACAACTATTACAATCAGGTGCACAATCGAGCATATCCATATCTGCAAAGTCAGTACTAACCAAATCTCCTAACAAATGATGGGACACTGATTTGATTAAGAAATAAGATTGCCTTCATATTTAAATGTGCTCTTTTGTGCACCTGACGTTTTCCTGGGTAACTGATACCATTACAAACAGCACTTGGGTTGAGAGGCATGCAGCCATGTGTTGGTGCATTTCAGTGTTTTTTTAACCCCTATGCTCTCCGGTTACCTGCATGAACCGAGTTGCCTGGGCGGGTCTTTGTGGCTAGAGAAGGTAAAACCTGCTAAAACAAAAAAGGTGATACACTCATCTGCTACCCTTATTGGTTAACACATCCCAAAGAACAATAGGGACCATTGTGGATCTCCATCACATGAACGGTTCTTATCAGAAGGTACTTTGTAATCGTCAAAGAAAGTGCTTGGAGATACTTAAGCTTGCTGTCATTTGCAATTGATTTAAAACTGCTACCACCTGGATTCCTTCACAAGACGTTAGGACTTTCCAGCTCGTATTCCAGGCCGTTCCACCATTCTTGGTCTGATCATGGCGATGGGCTTTTCTCCAGAGCAGGTGGCGTGTGTATGTGAGGTTCTGCTCCAGAGTGGCAGCATGGATCGCTTGACCTCATTTTTGTGCTCTTTGCCTCCCACATCCTCCACCATCTATCTGGGGACGGCGCAGAGCCAGGAGAGCGTGCTGAAGGCGCGGGCCGCCGTCGCATTCCACCACTGCCGTTTTGCAGAGCTTTATGCCTTGTTGGAGGGGAACATGTTCACTCCTCGCAGTCACCCTCTCCTACAGCAACTCTGGCTCCGGGCGCACTACATGGAGGCTGAACTGCAAAGGGGCCGTCCTCTGGGGGCTGTAGGGAAATATCGGATCCGTCGCAAATTCCCACTGCCTCGTACTATCTGGGATGGAGAAGAGACCAGCTACTGCTTCAAGGTGGTGCAGTATATATTTTTGCACAGTGAATTCGATCTTTCTTTAGAGTTACCAAACAATAGGTGCTAATTGTATTTAAGTCTGATCTTGCAAGGGTAATCTCAACTTTGTTTACGTTTGGGAGTAATCTTGCAAACATTTCTATTACATTCAAGAACTTCTGGTTGCATCTTCTGCTTTGTCCGCTCTCAGGAAAAGTCTCGCAGTGTGTTGAGAGATTGGTACTGCAGAAAGCCATACCCTTCACCACGAGAGAAACGAGATTTAGCTGCAGCCACTGGTCTCACTGCTACACAAGTCAGCAACTGGTTTAAGAACCGCCGTCAGAGGGACAGAGCTGCAACTAGCCGTCAAGGGTAGGACAAATTTTATTAGTGTCTCCCTTTACTTTTTACTGTTGAACCAATGATAGATATTTTCAAAGGTAAAGTTGTGCTTTGGGTCCATGCTGCCCTCTGCTGGTGGGTTACAAACACGAACTTGTTTTATATTTGATCAGTATTTTAATATTCTCATCTGAACTTTTTGAGCATTATCTTATGGTCTCATCAGCTAACTTTTAGAGGTTTTATATCCAGGTCATTCCTGTCTTCCAACAGAACAACATCAGCAGGAGTGTTCTTGAGCTCTGATGAGGAACTTTCTCCACCAGGCAGCCCCAGCACGCTGTATTCCTGCTCCCTGTCTGCCCACCCGCCCCCTCTACGTCACCTGGGAACAGCACAATACTAGGATACATTTAATGCATTGCAGGTTAAACTATCAGCTGTGTTAAAAGCATCGGTTCAATTTTCAATCTTAAAAGATATTAATACTATTTATACCACGGGTCTGTTGAATGCTTTGTTCTGATTGGTTGAGAAATGTTCTATGTGTGTTGATTATTTTTCTGTAAACCGCAAACCTAACCTTTTAAATGTTTTAAATATAGGCACCAGAGCAGTTTTTGTGATAACCGTGGTATAAGAGGAAAAATTTACTTCGGTCCTTTGAATTATTTGAAAATAATGCACACCCATGGGTGCGACGTGCCACATTACCAACTTGGGTGTGCATTATTTTCCAAATAATTAAACGGCCCGTTGTCAATTATTCCTTACTTAAAGTAATAAAGCCTTATATTACTTAACTAGTGCTGATGATAAACCATAAACCAGGTTTTTACATGCGAGTATAGTAAGTTGAGCTTATTTTAACAGCCTGGTGTGAAACGAGAAATGTTTGAATCCAGCTCCAGCCATCTTAATCCCACCTTAACCCCTTTCTGTAACTATTTTTCCTGTCTGCTCATATCTGTACAAAATAAATGTTATTTTTCATAATTGTTTCAAAGAAGTGCATTCATTTTGCATATTTTCTCCTTTTGACATTTGTGAGCCTATCTGTGAAATCTAATGAAGTCTCCTAATCTAATGATGAAATTAGGAGCATTAAAGATGGATTTTACACTGATTTCAATCTTTGACATGACCTTATTCAGTCAATATAAAAAATAATGTTATTTTTCACAGAATGTTCTTTACGTTATGTAGGATAATTCTTATGTAGAAAAAGGTAAATCACAAAAAAATGACTTTAGCAGGGGTTTCACAGCACTTTTATCCGAAGTTTTCGATCAAAAGCTTTAAAAGCCCTTATTTCACACAATATATTTTTGTGTTGAGTTACCATACTGTAGATCAGGGGTTTTCAAGGGGTTGGGACCAGTGATATAAGGTGGGTCGGGCAAAGTCACCTTGCTTTTGTGGTGAATGACACAAAAAAAACAGTTCAATCCGATTAAGGAGTAGCAATGAGAATGATTTTGATGTAATATACTATAAATTATTTTGTTATTTCTATTAAACTTACATTTAATTAATACAACGACAAGGAAAATAAAAACTTCTCAATCATAAATGAAGCCAACTGTGTATTATTCTCATATTTCCATTTTATATGTTGATGGGTACCGGGATAGTTTATACACTGCAAAAAAAAAAAAGATTTTCAAGAAAAAAAATTCTAATTATTTTTGTCTTTTCAGTAAAAATATCTAAAAATTCTTAAATTAAGATGCCTTTTCTTGATAAGCAAAACAACCCAAGAAAATAAGTCTAGTTTTAGACCAAAAAATAAATAAAATTTAAGTGATTTTGTGCATAAAACAAGCAAAAAAAATCTGCCAATGGGATAAGCAAAATAATCTTGAACATTTTTCTTAAACACTAAATTCAAGAAAAATTTGCTTACCCCATTGGCAGATTTTTTTGCTTGTTTTATGCACAAAATCACTTAAATATTCTTGAGTCGTTTTACTCATCAAGAAAAAGCATCTTAATTTAAGATTTTTTTTTAGATATTTTTACTGAAAAGAAGACAAAAACACTAAGAATTTTTTTTCTTGAAAATCATTTTTTGCAGTGTACCCATTTGAGTGGGTCACAAAATGAGAATTTTGGGAACCATTGCTAGAAGGTTTCAGTGGCCATAACATTAAACGAACACTTTTGTGGCCCAAACATTGCTTGCCATCTCCTCTTGTCTTTAGGAAACCAAACATTTTAATTTTTAACAAGGTATTTGTTCCAGAGGTCAATTTAGCCACTAGTCGGACCAATTAACAAAGACCAGAGGTTAACTTCAGGCCAGGGGGCGTATAACAGGTCTTAAGATATGATACGTTAAATTAGGTCAGATTCTTATCTCATCAAATCTTATCTCATCTTTAGTTAGGAAATCTTAAATCACTTGTATGTTTTTTTTTATTATTGTTTAATACCAATGCCATGCACATCATCTGTGAGTAACCATTAAAATTACGCATTTTGCAAATGCGAATTACAAAAATAAAAATAAAAACTTTTCTTCCTAAGTGCTAGAATACCACTGTATATTTCAACATTTGATAGAGACATGATAAGAAATAGATCCTGAGTCAATTGTGTAAGTCCAACACAATGTGATTGTTTCAGTTGGCTTTCATTTAAATTTTAAGTTAGGACACCTGTGAGGTTACCCTAAGTTAAGACCGTTTTTAAGATGTTCTGTCAAGATAGGATGCTTCTGTAATATCACTTTCCAATCTGCAGTTAAGATAAGATAATGCACTTAAAAACATCATTCTGTAATAGCCTTCGTCTTAAATGAGGTCCTAACTGAAATTACCATGGTTAACAAATAGTTACGATTTTTCTGTAATATGCCTCCAGGTGCGTAACCGTGACGAGCGTGTGTTCGATAAAACCATCTATACAGTAGCAGGCATTGTTAAGTTTGTATTATATTATATATTTGAACACCATATATGCCATATTGTGTGGCAAAAAAATGTAACCAGCATTTTTTCCCCTATTTTATTATGAACTGTGTGACCATTTCACATAGTTATTCAGAGTTTTAACATTATAAATTAATATACCAAGGAATTTGTCACAACATGAAATCTTTTTAATTCTCCCAATGTCAAATTTTTATGTTCTAATCTCTCTTTGATTTTTAAAGCAGTGTTTCAATAAAAAATAATCATTGGAAACTGTATAAAGATATTGTACCATAGTAGAGAATTTAAAAGGGTTCCACTTTTGAATTTAAAATCAAGTAATTGAGCTATAACAGTATTGTGGATTTTTGATACAATAATTTTTGTAACAGTGCCTCAAACAACACCCTCTAAGAGTTACATCTTTATAGGGCTTCTTCACAGCTGCCATATCATAACATTGCCCCCTTATGGCTCTTTTCTTTCTTTCTTTTTTAACACCATACCAGCTTCAAAGGCTATATTCATGGCGAGAATAAAGTATAATTAAATTATGGCTCTTTTCAGCGGAAAAATAAATGAATTATATATATCTTCAGGATGTAGCATTCACAGTCCAAATAAACACACTGCATTATATCGTGTGCCTTTTTGATTCATGGCTCATTATTATCAACTCCTACATGACACACATGATCACATGACCCATGGGAGTCATGGATATGCGAGTAAATGTCAGCTGTAGGATGAAAATGCGTTTAGAGGCTCAGGTACTCAGCTACGAATATAGCCAGGATTCTGGTAAGATTTTCCACCGTGGGTCTGTGCATCTTCTCCTCCGTGTCGTCCAGTGTGTGCCAGAACTGAGGAAATGGTGTAGGGATCAAATGGAGCACAGGTACACCTGGTGAAAAATGGGCACTGGTTCAAATTCACACCTGATATAACTTATGCAGATCATTTTACAAAAACACGTAATATGTGGGTGTGTGTGAGTACTGACCCCTGTTTAGAAATGGGATGTGGTCATCCTGCACTGGACCAAGATAAAAGTCTTTCCTGAAGTAACTTTGTTCTATTGGGTGAGATGTCAGCAAGCCCTGCTTGTGGAGTCTCTTCTCTAAAAACAAAAACAGAAAGATGCTGATAGTGCTGGCGGTCACTGTACTGCAAACAAACACAATCAAATCCGTGTTGTGCTTCTACCTGCAGCGATCAGTCGGTCAAACCATCTAGCCGTGTTATCAAAGTGACTGACAATCAATGGATCTGGCGCACCGAGCAGGTCCAATAAGACTAACAGATCCTGAAAGAAAAGGGAGAGAAGTTAAATGGCACTAGTAGCAGCATCATGTGAAAACATTTAATACATGAACAAATCAAATGCGAAGGATTATTAATAAACTGCAAGTCAATCTGGATAAAAGTGTCTAAAGGCATACGTGTAAACAGAGCTGGGCAGATTACTTATGAATTGTAATCCATTACTGATTACGAATTACATGAAAAAATTTGTAGCCAGTAATATAATCTCTTAGATTACACATCTTTGTTAACTTAATCTGCTACTTTTGGATTACATTTAGATTACTTTTGACAAATCTTATTTGATTTTAAATATATAAAAATATATTCAATTCTATTTCACCAACAAAAGTGTACGGACAGTTAATACTTCACAATACTAACAATGATTTACTTAAGTAAATAAAAACAAAAACGGCAACATTGCAAAAAACAATATTGAATTTCACGAAAACCACTGCAACAACACTGCTAGGTCTAAAATGTCACCTCACAAATAAAACTGAAGTGTTTCTTTAAACTGCGAGTTTATTTAAAATTGAAATGGTGTCTATACATCCAGTCAAGGGTGTACGTTTTTTTTTTTTTTTTTTTGCGGGACTTGTTGCAGAAATTGAGATTTATTAACTGTTTGTGTTAACCACCTATAGCGCTAAGTTTACAGAATGCAGTTGTAAAAGATTTGAATCTCATTTAAATATTAATTGGTAAATAAATGTTTAATTTAACAAGTAATACATAAACTACAAGTCACAGACGGAGGACATCAGTGGTTATATGTACATATAGATTCATTGTTTGGTCGAAATTATTGCTAGGGACAATTCAGTCTTCCCTGGATATTGGTAGGGACAACATGTCCCTAGCGTCCCTACCCAAATCAACGCCTTTGCATCCAGTGATCAAACGCTGAGTGCTGCTCCATTTTGCATCTTGTCTCATCGTTGCTTCTCTCCTGTGCGTTTCCACACCCCTCCCCCTTTCCCCCGGAAAAACTCAAACAATCACGAATGTATACAGTGAGGAAAATAAGTATTTGAACACCTTGCTATATTGCAAGTTCTCCCACTTAGAAATCATGGAGGGGTCTGTAATTGTCAGCATTGTGCATGTCCACTGTGAGAGAAATCACAATGTATTATTTTTTCAACTATTTATTTGTATGATACAGTGGCAAATAAGTATTTGAACACCTGTCTATCAGCTAGAATTCTGACCATCAAAGACCTGTTAGTCTGCCTTTAAAATGTCCACCTCCGCTCAATTTATTATCCTAAATTAGATGCACC